>NC_142180.1:36406117-36719411 GCF_026936395.1 Plectropomus leopardus | reverse complement strand
TGAGCAATAAAGGAGTTTTTTTTAGTGAAATGACAAAAAAGTGGTGGTTTTCTCTTAGTAATTACCTCCTTCTTTTATCATAGGTACCATCCTCCAGAAGAAGCACAAATTCACTGTTTTGTAAGTCACAAGTAGGTCTCAAGTGTTGGCTATGAGGTCCTAATTGAAGATCAAACATTCAAAAACTTTGTGGTTTAGTCCTCAAAGGAGAGTTTGGATTTTCAAGTGGGGTTGTATGAATTACTCATCCATAGTGAGAGCAGGCAGGAGAACAGAGGATAAACAATGTACTGCTTTAACACATTTTAGCCATCTAAAAAAGTCAAAATCAGTTTAAGTGTACACCATAGGGTTGTAACAGTTTGAGATTTTTATAGTATGATACCACCTCAGGAAATATCACGGTGTCACAGTGTTACAGAATTTTATTGTTTCTTGCTACAATGACTCTTAAAAGAATGAAGACGGCAGGGCGTTTTTTGGGTTAAACAAATGCTTTGGTACTATAACTGAAACTTTAAACCATTCTTTAAAATGAAAGTATGTGTAAAAAGTAAAGGTACGATTTTCCGGCCAGTTTAACTTTTACAATACCGTGTTCAAGGTATGACATCAATCAATTTGTATACCATGGTATATCTTGAAACTGGTACATCGCTGCAACACAAGCACATTGTATATAAAATATTTTCACCACTTCATCATGTCACTGACAGTTCTTTCCAACAGGAGACTTAACTCAAGTGAAACCTGGCCATGCTCTCTTCTTCACAAGACTCCACAGACAAAAACAGTAATTTTACCTCACTGAAAACAGAAGTTGCTGGTCTACTGCTGCTTCGCTCAGTTGACTTTGGTGCTTTAAAGGGTTAATTCGGATTCACCAAAGTCACACACTAACACAGAATACCTCACTGACCGAGGCAGCGGTGAACCAGCAACTCCCATGTTCAGCGGGGTAAAATGACTGTTTCTGTCAGTGGAGTTTGGTGGCTTTGAAATAGATAAAGGCTTCAGTTGTATGACAGAAATCACTGTGAGACAGCAATGTAAAGTGGTAAAAATATTAAATGCAGTGTAATGTTGACTTTTTAGATGGCTTATTTTGCTGCTGCGCCCGTCCACAGCAGTACATCCTTTCACTCCTGTGGCAGTACTCTTGCCTGCTCCTCCAAACTAGGAGCGCACTGACCACCATCAAATGTAGGTAATACATGAGCTAAGTCTCCCGACAACCCCACAAAAAACAAGATATAATGCTGCGTTACATTTTTAAATTAGTAACAGTACAGTAAACTTAAAGAAATTCAAAAATTGATCATTTCTGAAACAAATGTTTAACATCTAACTGTGCTTTTTCAGTCTTTAGATCTGAAGGTGATAATCCGATAATACACCTGCTGGTTTTCACTGCCAAACACAACTTTCCCTCCTGCTCAGGCACTGGCTGCTGCTGGAATGATTCACATTATATCAATGTTAGGAAAGTTAATTTGCTGCACACTTTTTATGACAACATTTTTATAATTATAGTTTTTCATCTTTGGGCTTGGGGAGCTTGTCATATCACTGAAAGTCTAAAGTCCAAGTGATGTCATGGGTCACTGGTGATTAAAATCAGAGTTGATTATTTATTAATATTAGAGTTTGATACATGTTCAAGTCATCTGACTAAAAACTATAACCCAGATTACAATAAAGAAGTTGGCTCACCCAGAATAGAAAAACATAAGTTTATGTTTAAATTTACACAGATTTTTTTGTTTTATTTGTCTATATTTTAAATGATCCATTTCAGATTTCATTTATGCCTCCATCTAAATACAATTTGTGGCGTCAATTTGTGTGACCATTTTTGACGAATTTTATATTCGCAAGTTCAATTTGCGCAATTTGAGTTTTATTGGAAACCCGCTTAGTGATGGCTTTTCTTGTTCACTCGAATGAGTCACACTGAGCGTGCCTATAATCTATTGCTGTTAAAAGCATTACACAGCTCCTTTATCATCTATGTTTCAGAAATGATGCATGCATATCACATAAATAATATATTAGGTTCAATGTACTGTTATAATTCCTTCAGCCTTCATTTTTCCCGAGTGATTGTACTCGATGGCAGACAGAATTGTGAGAGCGAGACTGATAAGGAACCAATCTAAACACAGACGGTGACATTACTCCATCATGATAAAGCAAAAAAAAAAAGGTGTCTATTTCCACTCTAAATCTTTCTTCCTTCATGTCCCCGCCAGCATCACCAGCTCAGGTAAATCAAATTGTGTTCATTCTTGATCCACAAAGAATTTTCTTTGGACAAATCTGCTGAAATGATTAAATCAAGAAGATTTAATCACTGAATTGCTTTTAAAAGCAAACCTGTTTTCTCCACTAAAGCTTCTGCTCCTCTTCTCTTATATCAGCTGCGGATTTTTGCAGAGCAGCTTTACTTTCACGCTATATTTTACTATTTTCTTTAACTGCACCTCTGCTACATTCACCTTTCGGTGTCGCCTCGGGCCGCGAGTGTAATTTCTATGCACAGTCTGCACATCTGTTTTCTGGATGACAGCTTTCACTGATCAGCTGGGGCTTCCACTGGACCAATGGTAGGAAAGGTCTGTATTTTCTCTGATTATTAGCTGAGGGCAGACATCTGGTTGTATTTAGGAGCGGGTACTTGGACCCAGCTTATTTGGTTTGGTTGCAGTGCAGATCTGCACTCTGGAGGCCTGGCGAGGCGGCTCTCTGCGCAGGATTCTGGATGGAAAAACAAACCTTAATGAAGTCTGGCCCTCCCTCCTGCATCTCGAGCTGCGCGTCGCTCTGCGGCCCTGACAGCAGAGAGAGCTGTTTGCATCAGGCGAAGGACATTTACCAGAAATCAGACTGTGTGCAGTGAAAGGGAAAAAAATGCTTGGAGAACAGTTGTGTCCAGTGTCAAAGGTTAATTTTGTGTTTTTGCAAGAATCAACTTTATGTTCAAATCATTTTATCTCAAATGTGCAAAAAAAACTTCCCAAATTCTAGATAGGGTAATATGCTGCATCCCAGTTCAGAGCAGTGTGGATCTGGCTTCACTCTGAGTCAGGATATTTACATGATGTTAGAAAAAGTGGAATTATTGCGTTAGTCCAACTAAAACTGGACTTTTATTGCATGTGAACAATCAGTTCGACTGATATTGGGTTTAATCAAATTTCTCAAAATCGGACACACCCACCCAGGTAATGCAAAGTTGAGCTATTTTGTCTTGTAAACACCCCAGTTGGACTTTAAATGGACTTATGAGGGGGGAAGGGGTGCTGCAAAACGGGTCAGGCATTAAAAGAAATGTAAATACCAAAAAGGGAATTCTGTTTTTAATCTTGGCTTGGGTGAGGGACATACAACTTGAAAATGTGGTATTTTATATTTATTTTAAATTAAAAAATGTCAATAAATCCATTTTCCCTCTGTGAATACATGCCAGGATAAGGACAACAGTCCAGTTAAATGGACTAATCGAGCTATAACCGTAGCTCGACTAAACTGTCCATGTAAACATACGAAGTGATGACAGTGAAATCTGGTTAAACCACTAAATGCACCATTTATACGAGACAAGAATAAGTACTGCACTATTACTAAGAACCCAATCATACTCAAGACTAACTTTGTGCCTTGAGGCCCTTTCACTCATTTGACTTAAGACGTATGCAAAAGCTTTCATACAAAATATAGATGAATAAACGATAATTTTGTTTAATGCACAAAACTTTTCCCAGTCTGCATGGTCTTACAAACCATCATAATTTTATATAAACCAGAACCAAAGTGCTCCATACATTTTCAAACAATTAGAAAGTTAAAAAATACAGAAACTACGGACACATCTCTCCCCACAAAAATAGCGATAAATCAAAAACACATGCTATACAGTGCCTAAAGTTAGAATCAATTATAAACAGTGAATCTTGCCTCCTGCAGACCAGCTTCAATGCATCAAAGTGAATAACCAGTTTTTGATCATCTGTAAACCTGAACAATTTGGGGTTTTGTCAGGATATTATTATCCTAATGTAATCTCGCACTGTAATGGACACAACATACTTATCAGTTCTATGTATGAATCTTTGCAAACCTACTATGGTTACAGATATTCATCAAAATCTTGCCCGCATGCCAAAAAATGTATTATTACAAACCCAGCTCTTACACATGTAATGTCCAATGATACAACATCCTGGAAGAATATTAGTCATTTAACATCTGAGAGGCCTCAGACGCCAGGAAAAAGTTTATCAGTTAACTGGAAACCTTTCGACTCTGTATCAAAAACATGCTCCTCTCAAGATTTTTGATGCATTGCCACGAATCAAATGTGATTGTGTTGTCTCCTGTGTCTATTTATTTGAGTCTACTTAGGCTCAACATCAGCCTCTGTTAGGGAATTTTATTCTCATTTTTTTCAGTTTGCTTACATTTTTTAATTTCTTAATTTAAAACTCTGTCCAATAACTTATTCTCTGCAAATTCCAACTTCTGGTTGCATAATAGAGGACTTTAAAGCAGCAAACACACGAGCAGGCAGCGTCTGCAGCATGAATGTCATCTGCTCCACGGCTGATGTGCTTGTTTTGGCACGAATCCAAATGAGCGCTGCAAAAGTTCCTCGTATGAAAAACAAACAGCGGCCGTCCTCCTCTGTAGGAGTTTTAGAGTAATAACAGTCACTCACAACGATTAAACCCTCACTGGAGTTTATATTTTGTCTGAGGATCAATGAAGTAATCAATCAGCTCATTGACACTGCAACGTCTTGGATCTATAAATGAGATAAAAAGCCAACAAATACACATAAAGGCTCTGGATTTTGTTCTGTTTATCTGTTATATGTATTAAAAACCGCCTCCCAAGGTGGTTTGAGACACTTTGGGGTTGAGGCCACAAGTTGGTCGAGCGTAAATGAATGATGTGTCTGCAAAAGCCACGTGCGCCACGATGCTCCTACTAAAATGTTACGACCTCAACCACACCAGCGGAAACATAAACTCCCAACCAGCTCACATGAAAAACAGTTATTTTTTACAGGAAACTGTCGAGCCGATGCCGTCACACCTCTGCTGTGTGAGGGAAGATGTTGCCAGGTGTGAATATGATGCCATACCTGGATGAAAGGAGTGTAAATGGTGCTTTCTGATTCAGTCTTTATACACATTTTTACCAATAAATGTTCCCTGAAATGACCACTGATAGTCTTTATTGTTTCCTTTTCCATTATTATATTATTTTTTGCAAAAAAGGGGAGGGACATGGCTGTATTTCTATTTATTTTGCTGCCTTACAAACCTGCAGACATTTTTTTAAATATGTTGGCCTTTTTTTACAGTATATGTTTTTGTAATTTTTTAAGAAAAGATTTGGCCATTTTTTCATTCTTTAAAAATAAAGAATAAAGACATAATTCTGGTGATTTTTTTTTTTTTTTTTTTTTGGGGTGATTTTTCAAATTTTTCAAATTTGTACCATTTATTACAGAAATGGTAAAAGCAGAAATTATCATTGGATTTTCAAATTTCCAACAGTCCTGAACAGATCGTGTGTTATTAAAGCTTTGTGATACAAAATTCTGTCTTTTTCAAAATGTTCAGGGTATATTAAGTTTGCCAAAACTTTTCCAAGCTGTTTGCAAATTCTATGATTTTTCCAGTTTTTTTCAAGACCATAAGAACCCTACTAGTATTGAGTACTTTTATGAGTAAAGTTACATTTTTGGTGCCTGAATTCCTCCATATAAAAGCAGATATATAAACAGCGTATGCAGTTAGGACAGTTTGTCCAAACAGAACAGCGACAGCAAATCCTGGCTCATTTTTTCCGGTTTGTTTGTGTTCTCAGTTTTGATTTGTGGCTTGGGCAGTGAATCAGTTCCTACAATTAAAATGCACGGAGGAAGGACTCTGTTTGGTGTGTGAGTTTGTGTGCATGGACATGCATGTTGCACATGTGCATGCAGAGATCCAGCTCAGAGATGAAGAAAAATGGGGTACAGAGAAAAAGAGATGTTAACATTAATTGAGAGGGAGATGTTTGTGGTATAAAGCTAGTTATGATTGAGCTTTTTCATTATGAGCAATGTAATTTTAGGCTGCAGAGCTTTTTTTTCTTCTTTTTCCTTCCCACTGGAAACCCTCTAGTGTTTTCCAGCAAAAAGTACGAGGGCCTCAGATGTCTAAAAAAACACACACATGCTGTACCCATGTGCCATAATCAAAACAGAGTTTGCAATTCAGCAGAATGAGCCTGCTTTATGGATTCTGGCAACGATATGAAACATAGCAAAGTCATATTTCGGTGCAGCATAAGAACCAGCTGTGATGTGAAGCTAAAGTTAGCACTGCTCAGTCAGGGGCTACAGTTTCAGTACGGCTGAAACACAATAACCCCAACAGGAAAAGAAGACTAACTGGAGCAGATAAGCATTTTTATTGCTTAACTTGTCTTGTTGAAACTCAAATTTGAGGAGGAATTCACCAGAGACCATCAGGGGAGCCGTGCGTCTGCACTGATTATGAAAACTGCATTTGTATTACCTTTGGCTGATGTTACAGAGAAAAACTGTTACAGAAAAAAAAAACAGTTTACATCCATGTCTGGGAAAACATGAACGCTTCATACACATAAGATCTCTACAACCGGCACAGTTTCAAGATAACTGTCACCAATTTAGTATCTGACAAAATATCTCCCCTTCTGGTCCTGAGTTATGACGTTAATGCCAAGAAAAGTGTTTTTGCAGAAAATTATTGACCTTTGACACCTTGCATGTATCAAAAATAAGAACTTCAAAATTATATCTTAGTAGATATTTGTGTGAAATTTAAGTGCATGACTTTTGAGTAATGGCCAAAAACATGTTTTATGGTTTTATGAGGTCACCATGACCTTCAGCTTCTAATCTCTTCATTCTTCAGTCCAAGTGGACATTTGTCCCAAATTTGAGGAAACTCCCTCACAGCCATCTTCAGATATTTTGTTTGTGAGAATGAGGCTGATGTAAGGTCACAGGGACCTTGACCTTTGAATACCAAATTCTAATCAGATTATTGTTGAGTCCATGTGAATGTTTGTGCCAAATTTGAAGAAACTCTCAAAGTGTTCTTGAGATATTGCTTTCACAAGAGTGACATGAGTCAATTTGACCTTGACCTTTGATCAACAAAACCTCATCAGCTCATCCATGAGTCTACGTGAATGTATGAGTCATATTTTAAGAAATTTCCTCAAAAGAAATCGCATTCACAGGAATGAAGCAGACAAGGTCACAGTGACTTTCACTTTTGACCACCAAAACCTAATTAGTTCATCCTTGAGTCCAAGTGGAAATTTTGTGCCAAATTTGATTAAAAAAAATAAATTTTTAAATCCCTCAAGGTTTAAAAATTAGATAATGCGTCTACAAGAATAAGACAGATGGAAGGTCACGGTCAACTTGGCCTTTGACCTATGACCACCAAAATCTAAACACTCATCCTTAAGTCCAAGTGGATGTTTGTGCTAAATTTGAAGAAAGAAAAAGTTTTTTGAGATATTGCATCACAAGAATGGACTGGATGTACAGATGGACGGACGGAGGGACAACCCAAAAACGGGATTCATCAACACGGAGGCATAAAAACATTACACTCATCCCTCGGTTTTATGTTAACAACAGTTCAAACGACTACGAGTGACTTGGACGGTGTCACGAGCAGTGACAAAAACACGCACATGCATCTCCCCGTCACTTCCCCTCCTCTGAGCCTTTTTAGACAGCTGACATGTTGGCAATTCGACCCTCGCAGAGTTGCACTGTGGGAGCAGTCACTGATTCCAGAAGTTTTTTTTCTCCTGATCTAAATTCAATTGTCTAATTTTTGTATAACAATGTCCCAAATGCTCTTTGGCAAACACATAACCATAATACCCATGAGCCTATTAGAGCTGTAGCAAACTCAAAACACTTGTTTTTGTTGAGGAAAAACACAGCCCCATAGCTGCGACACTAAAGTGCACTTTGTGTTTTTAATTTTCTTAAACTGTAACACATCAGCCGCTGACGACCTGGTTTTTAATCTGAGGTGTCTTAGCAACAAACCTGAACACAGTCAGTGTTGGGAAATGTGTGGAAATGTGTCTGCTGGTCATTTTCAGGACCTAAAATTTCTTCTTACTTTGCAGATGTGGTTACATAGATGCGTTCAATAATCCGCTTAGAACTTTATTGTAATTTTAGTGTTATTTATTTGGGAAATGTGCCAACTAGACTGATAAAGCAGGACAGATATTTATTAGAAAAAATATTAGCAGGTAGCAAAAAAGCAATTAACCAGGAAATGTCCGAATGGATAGAAATAATTTAGACTTTTTAATTTAAATTTGACTTTCTCTGGAAGACGCCACTGAAAATGTGAAAAAAAATGCAAAAACTGGCTCTTGATGAATCAGGGTCATGGATCACGAGGCCCTTAAAGGATGTTAAAGGACAACTGTGGACTTAAAGGACACACAGTCGTTTATTTCGTAATGTAACCATGCTCCTTTTCATTTTTCTTCTGGTTTTTTTTGGCTTATTTTTACATGCTATCAAGCATTTCATTTAATCTGTGATGACCCTGTCTGTTGTTTCTTTTATTTTCATTTATGTTCTTAACAAAAAACAATTTAAAATTAATTCTTGCTTTCTGTCTATAACATTTGTCACACCTATCTAAAGTCACCAGGTATTATTTATGGGGTTTAAGGGTCAAAACTCCAGTGCTTCCTCAGGATTGTGTGTCTGTGAATTGAATATATTTTATTTATATTGGCCCGGCAACATAAGAAAACAGCCACAGGCCTCATCACACTCTGATTCAAGTGTTGCCAAATCCTGATTGGTGCGCTGAAGACTGTGTCATCACGCTTTTTCCCCATCTCAGCCGCCCACTTCAAACTGGTGACTGAGGCATGCATAAAGAATGCAGAGGGCCCGGGGCCAAAAACCTTGGAGCTAGGGCTGTGCAATATGACGAACAATATAATCTGATGATTAAAAGAAACATCCATTGCTTTATTTTATGCTACATCATTTATTTCATTTACATCACCTGATTACACTTTGCGTCTGTCCTCAAAAAGCAAAAAAATATGGAATACTTCATAATAAAAGCACTTTATAAAACTGTATACTTTAGTTTATTTCATATTATAACAGTATTTTATTTGGCTGTATTATAACAGTAGTTTATGTTTCTTTATTTTAAGGCAGCAGCTACTTATTTGTAACTGTGGTTCATTTAATTATTTTGTATTTTAGTAGTTTACAGTATTTGAGAGACTTCAAAATATCAAGATAAATATTGTGTATCACAATACAGCCTAAAAATATTGTGATATTATTTTAAAGCCATATCACCCAGCAATACTTGAAGTCCCCGACCCTCCAATCCTGAAGTCTAACTTCACTGTTACAGGTTATTAGCAGAGGCCTCTATCTGTTGGAAACACCTGCAGATTATTAGCAGCTACATACACACAACCTAAAGAGCTATATCAACACCTGTAGATATATTTTATCATACAAGATTTACTCCGAATGATCACAGCAATACTCCTCATCACAACGTCCCACAGTGTGTAGTTCAATGGCATACAAACACATACTGCCCCACCCTCACCAATACAGTGAAGTCAGGTAATTTAGGGCATCAGGTAAAACAGGACAAAGAAGGTTCTACGTGTTGTGACCTTTACATATAAGCAGCCAATAACTAAACATGTTTTTAATTTGTTGCTACAAATGTGCTTTACAAATAAACAGTCATTTGTATTGGTTTGAGATGCACAGAGAAGAGAGTCAAAAATCCAAAGGTCCCTGAAGCTGCAACTTACAAAGTACATGCTGTTTCCACTAGGTGCACTTTCACAATTAATGTTGCTGCAAATTATTGACATATCCCAGGCCATTCCATTTTTTTAAACTTCATATTTATGATTAGGACTTATGTTAATTAAAAAAATAACTCAATGCAAGTTGAAAGTAATATCAATGTATAATATTTTTTGTAACTTGATTTAAAAACAGTTTGTGTGCAGAGCGGTAGGAGTATGAGTATTTGACGCTGCATAAAAATAATGATGTATAAAAATCAATGTCAGGCCGTGATACTCAAAAAAATCTTTCTAACAATTAGCATGTAGAATATTGAGAATAATTCATTTTTTGTGTGCTTTACTCATCTAAAAACATAGTGGCATAATGACAAAAACCTGGCATTTAAAGGGTTAAAATTCTGAAAATTAAACAATATTTGATATTTATGATTAGGACTGACGCTTGTTAAAAGATGAATTAAATTAAAGTAGAAAATAATATTAACTGTTGTTAACAGATTCATTTCAGGACAGGTAAACAGGTGGCCTCGTGGATGTATCGGGGAGCCTACCTGTCGGTGTCCCCGGGTCTCTGCTGTCCGCCTCGGTGTCTCTGTCGGCCGGCTGGGCGGCTGCCTCCGTGTCGGTGTGGGGCTCTGGTTCCGGTGCTGGTGGGACAGGTGAACACGTGGCTGTGGTCTCTGTCTCGGTGTCATGAAGCGGATTCAGGTCCTCTCTGACGCTGGTCCGGTTCGGGTCCAGGTGGGACAGGTGAACCGTTAGCCGTTAGCTGTCCTCTGCGCTACCGGCGTTAGCATGTTAGCATCCCCGCCAGGCTATTTACTATCCGACTTTTGGAAAAACAAAAAAGCCAAAATTGTCTGTTTGTTTCGAAGAAGTGCAGTTTGGTTGATATCATTTTTATCTTTGGGTCCATCGCTTTGCTGCCACCGAACAACCGAGTTTGTTTGTTTGTTGTTGTTTACGAAAACGCCGTCCAGCCATCACGTGTCCTTTCGCACCATTTCCGCTTCCAGAATTCCCACGGTCACCTGACTCTACGTCACGATGCCAACTTTTTTAAAAATTATTATTACTATTATTACTTTTTTACTACTCGTAATAGTACTACTAGCCTGATAGTACCACTAATGATAATGACAATGATAATAATTATTATTTATTTTTTTATTTATTTTAAAAGAAAGCTATCACACATATCTACAACTGATTACCTGACTCATCATCTTGTTTATGACACAGACACAGCCAAAAAATTATAATATTTTTTTCATAGTTACAGTTAAAGTAACTGCATTCATTATTATTTTGTATTTTAACATACAGTTAATTTATGGGTTTTTTTTTTACTACTACTACTAATTATTATTATTAGTAGTAGTAGTAGTAGTAGTAGAAGTAGCAGTAGTGGTATTTATTTATTTATTTTAAAGGATGAGGTCTCTGGTGGTGGGCTAATTTCCATTGTGATCCTCCTGAGGGGTCTGGCAAGATCGACAACTGCAAATACAATGTCCGATTATTGAAACACAGAATTAAAAGAAACATGAAAGGGACAGTATTCTTGCTGTTCTGCAAACCTGTTGTTTTTTCTGCAGACTACTAAAGGAGGTTTTTGAGGGCACTCATGTGCATGTGTATGAATGCATGTCTTAGCTGATAAAGAAGAGAGAAGATGTAGAAGAACATGTATGATACAACAAACACTGTTTGATAGGCGTGACCATAGACTGTATATAAAGATTTTATATATTATCTTTATATACAGTCTTTATGGGTGTGACTAAGCAGAGTAGGTAGAGCTAAAGCAGCTGAGTAAACATTACAAATGTGTTTTTCAGTAATGAGAACAAATCAGAGCCTTGTTTGGGGAGCCGTCAGTGTTTCTGCAACAGCATGTTTTGATTTGTATCTGATTTATTCTGTGTTTCAGTCTGTGAAGCAACATCTTCAGCGTGTGTCTTTGGCCCCGGTCCCTCTCAGGACGTGCTGTTATTGTTCCAGTCTCATTACCACGGGACAGGAAGAGGTGCTGCGAGGGTCGGTACACACAGTCCGTTAATCTGGTCTCATCCCCGGTCCACGGCATCTCACTTCTCTTAATTCATGTAATCATGTTTAGGAGCAGAGGTCTGGTCCACATTAGTCCGGCCTCCCCTGCGTCAGTGTTTGGAGTCCTGTCAACTGAAACTAAAAGCCCCTTTTTTCTAATTCGATCCTGTCTTTGTCATGCATTATTGTCTGGGGCGCATGCAATCAGTGACTAAATGGATTAGCTGCATAGTGTGAAAGCCAAACAACAAATTTGTGTTCCAGGTACCCAAAGGGGATCGCTGGAAAAGAAAATAATGACATCACAGTCTGCTTTATGGCCCGATGAGGAGGGCGAGCACTCGCGTGTTAGTCATCAGTTGGACAATGAGGGACGAGGATGCCTCAGCGCGGGAATACAGATACAGATGTGACATCAAACGTCCTGCTCAGCCGCTCTGTAGAGCTCATTTTGAGTCACATTACCTTCATGAAAAATGTGTTGAATCACACTCAACCTGACTGAGCCGCCTCCGTTCAGTTTAGGTGTGTTATGCTTAAAAAATCCACTAGATGCCGCTG
The DNA here is from genome assembly GCF_026936395.1 of Plectropomus leopardus. Lineage (NCBI taxonomy): Eukaryota > Metazoa > Chordata > Actinopteri > Perciformes > Serranidae > Plectropomus > Plectropomus leopardus. Next base: position 36,706,904 of record NC_142180.1, on the reverse strand, counting down.
TTTCTTTCAACAGTTTGCCGTTTCAGCTCACCACTGACCAGAAGATAAATTAAAATTTGGACAGTGGTTTATATAGAATGTGAATATATAGGGTAGGAATTAATAGGTGTTTTGAACATGTAATGTTTAAGTTTAAGTTAGTATATGTTTACTGAGATTGATGTGTAAGTTTTGTAAAGGCTATCCTTTTTTTAACAAGTTTGAAATAAAGATTCATTCATTCATTTAAAACCAGACATGAGGGCTGTCCTCGGTGGGACTTTCTAAGGAAGGCATATTTATTCAACATTTTATGGTTTCAAACACAGATTTATGTATTTTTAAATAAAAGTCTAATAAGAGTCATATAATAAAAAAAAGGGAAAAAAGCTCTGCCAAAGGTTAAAATTGACTATTTGCTAAGATAAAAACAAACTTTGGATAATTCATTGTTGGTAAATGATACATTTAATTTGATCCATTATATAAATCGTGAGAATAAAAAGAAGTGATGCTAAGATGGTAAATTTGCATTTTTTATGAAATTAAAAAAAAGATGAATATACACTGTCAATAGTAACATATATGTAATGTTAGTCCTTTCAATATTTAGTGAAAGAAACTGTATCAGTATTATTATTTTTTTTTACCATTTCAGAGACATTTTCAACATACTTTAATGGTAATTATGCATGGAAATAATACTAGTACTGCTAATACTACTAATTTAATGGTCCCAAATTCATATAAATTGTATACTAATATATTGCAAGCATTATCACAATCAAATATTTTTAATTTAGATTTTTTTTGTCTGTTTCACCATATATGGCCTCAACCCTTTGCTGGAGGCCTTTATTAAAAAACAAAAACACTATGGGGTCTGTTATATTGATTTTTGGTGTTTATACACCCAAGGACATGAAAAAAAGGCATTTGTTTTTACATTGCATTTTTCTTGGTAAGGACTTTAAAGGGTTAAAGGCGTCACCAGTCAGCCCAAACCTGAGCTGGCACACTGAGAGGCTGCTTCATCGTTCACCCCTGGCCTCTCCCTCTTGCACCATAATCACTCTGTTTACTGCAAAGCACGCCGCTCACAGACGTCTCCAAGGAGCTCTAATCAAAAACAAAGATGCTGGCAGGGCGGGGAGAGAGGTAAAGACTCATGCCTTACACTCATGTCAGCTGCCTCCCCCCAGAAACCTCCAGCCAGAAGTCCACATGGTCTATATCACGTTATGAGCTCACCAGAGACGAGTCATGACTTCACCACCGCAGAGCCGAGCCTAACACATCATTATTACAGCTCATTGTTCCAAACCAGATCCACGCGGGAGGTACCCGAAATCACACCCTCCGACTGGCACAGAAACCATCAAACAACACGCCTGTACATTATTATGAAAATTTATTGGACATAATGGGTATACAGATATCATGCGTATTTACAGCGTATAAAAAAGTTTCATAAAACTAGAGGAACTAATAACGGCTTTTACACATTTACAACAACAACAACAAAAAAGGCAACTTGGCATCGAGGGAAAACTCTTCATCATTTGCTTTGAAAAATAAATGTGAAACTGCAATAAAACCACGCAGGGGCCCCAAATCATCCAACTGAGTATAATCTAGATAAGCGTTTAAAACACCCTTCTGAATGTTATCACTCCATTGAATGGACATTATCAGACTCATAAAGATGCATTTCAGTCTTATTAGGTTATCAGTTCTTTATCACGGCACTCAGTGTGAGATATCAGTGTGTTTAGCTCTACAAAAAGTGAATTGTTTTAGTAAAAGTAAGTATATCCATTAGGTCAAGTGACTTAACAACCTGAAAAACTGTGTACATTAATCAAACTCATTCAAAGTCAGACTAGAGGCCACTAGAGGTTACCATCTATGCTCCTGAAAACAATGAAAAACAGCCTCCTAGTAACCTACGAGTAGATGCAGAAGGCCTCTTCTGACCCAAATCTATGAGGCTGATAACGCCTGATAACGCCCATTTAATCAAGTGATAACATTCGAAGCTGGTGTCTCAAATTAAGGCACAAAAAACACACATACAATCAAACACATACAACACAAAATACATGATCATAGAAAAACATGAGGTAGTCAAATGGTTAAAAATACAATCAATAACTAGATAATATGGATGTGTGCTCTGATTACAGCTGTTCTCTGGTCAGCATAAGTCATATCTATCTTTCACTGTAACAATGCTTCTTTTTTATGGGTATTTCATATTGATAGCATGTTATTTTTTCATACATTAACGAGAGGGGAGTTTTTTTCCCAGCATGCACTGGGGCAAAAATCAGGGAGGAACGCTGATATTTGAACTCTCGTGTACTATATGCTTAGTTTGAGTGAAAATATCCCCAAATTGATCTCAAATGAGAAGATTAGATCCAGAACATAACTTGAGGCTCGGCCGCTGAAACAGCGTGACGGCGCGAAGCGGGCGGAGGAGATAATTACACGTGGGAGATGGATTCGCCGCAGTCGATAAGAGAAACCTCACAGGAATGTCAGAAAAGCCTTAATCCCTCATTGACCGCTGATTATAGGCTGCGGCACATTTTCACTCTGCATCTCTGTTTTCTGCACACAGAGAGACGCAGTGTTGTTGTTCACGATGATGCTGCATGATAACAGCAACTGTGTACGACGTATCACGGCTGTATATTTACTGCGCAACTGAGGTTTAGGCACGGACACGCCTGGCATCGAGCCCAAAAAAAAAATCTTTTAAACCAAGTGGTTCTTATACTAAAATATGTCTGAAGCGTTATTTAACCCTCCTGATATGCTGCGAGTCAAAATGACCCATTGGAGCATGAAACCACACAAACAAAATGTTCTCTTGTTCAGGTTTCCTGCTGCAAACATTTACAAACAATACTTTTAAGATGTAATTTTGATTTAAAGTCTTAATTTGAAACCTAACAGAAGAGATGTGTTTTCAATTAATCAGCATGTCCCCCAAAAACAGACTATTTCAAATACACTGAAAAAAAGAATGTGTTTAAACAAATGTGGTGAACGTCTATTTTGTTACTAGCGTACAGAAAAAAAGAGTGAATTCTCATCAGTAAACCCAGAAAAAAACTTGATTACACTGATTATTAATAAAAATGATGTTAATTGAGCTAAAGACAATGTTCATGTAGAAAATATTTACTTTTTATAGACGGGTAAACTTGCATCGAGCCAGTTTGATCCGGGAACATTATTGCAATTCATAACAGGAGAGTTAAATCAGTTGAGTTTCCAGAAACAAATAGTTGGATTTTCTCCAGTCTAACAGAATACACACTTATTAAACATTCCACTTTTATTTTGGTTTAACGGCTGCCATCTTTAGCACTGATTTAAAGTGACAGTTCACCCGACAATAAAAAATACATATTTTTCCTCTTACCTGTAGTGTTATTTATCAACTGGATTTTTTAGCTGTGAGCTGCAGAGCGTTGGAGAAATCGGCCGTAGAGACGTCTGTGTTCACTCCAGTTTAACGGACCTAGATGGCACTCAGCTTGTGGAGCTCAAAGTGCCAAAAAATACTTTTAAAAAACTCAACGGCAATGTCTCTTTTATAACTTCAGCTAGCTTAAAGTTGCTAAGTGGGTTTGCATAGATGTATGCTTCCCTCTGCTCGGTGATACGGTGGGCGGATGTACTTCAGTAGAAAATAGTTCCTGCATGAAACTGCTCGCAACAAGGTCTATGAATTAATCAATAAATTGATTTTTTTTGGCGCTTTGAGCTCCACAAGCAGAGCACCATCTCGTTTCATTATATTGGAGACAGACATCTCTACAGCTGATATTTCCAACACTCGACAACTCAAAAACAATCCAAAACAACCAAAACTGATAAATAGCGCTACAGGTGAGAGGAAAAATATGTATTTTTAATTTGTCAATAACTGTCCCTTTATTTTTTTCATTATTCTAAAGGGATTCACGTCATTGTTTTGAAAACGGATTGTAATGTTTGATGAGAATACTTTTACCGAGAAGGAACACGGCGTTTGTGTGGAACTGACTCCATTATTTACAAATAAAACCTTAAAAATATAGTTTAATATTCATTGCTACAGCTGATCTTCAATGATGTGAAGTTTGTATTTAAGATATACTCATTTTGCAAAATATATAACATCTGATTTCTTTACTTCCTATAAAAATATTTAAGTAAACACTCTATTCAATATAGTAATCACATGTAGATAATTATAAAGTCCATAAACTGAAGAAATGACCTGCAGCTAATGCACATTTATGTTATATTCGTTATGAACTCATTGCCTGTTTCATGACACTTTCTTCACTAAACAATTGTAGTATAAACATTTTAAACGTAAATAAACAGGATGTCAGTGCATGTCAAAGCTTGTTAATGTCAACTATTAGACTTTCTTAAATTTAGGTGTATATTTTTTTATAAAAAGCTGTATAATTTCGTATTACAAATATGAATATTTCATTTTAAAGTGTCATAAAAAATGCCATGAGTGTTTTATGAATCGACTGAATATAAATCCCTCACAAACGTGTGTTACGTACGAGCACATCCACGATTCACAGTACTTACACACACAGAAGACAATAAAATTCTCTTGGTAAATATATTCCAAAATATAATTTTATGCACAAATATATATTTAGACTCTGTTCCCTCTTAGAAAGCTTTACACGTGTTTACATAAAGACAAAAATAATAATCAAAAGCTTTGAGATAATATACATTCTGTTTTTCTGTAAATTGTTTTAGGGAAAGTTTCCCTTTTCGAATTTAAAGGGCCCCACGCGCAGTCGGATACAAACACATAGAGGTTAAAATAAGGCACTACAGCAAACATTCATATTATTCTGAGACGGTGGGGTACTCGTGGTGTTGCAGTTTTAAAAAAATAACATAAAAATATATATATATGTATGTCCATAGCGATGAGCTTCAGCTACAGCTTATTCAACACACTGTCAGTGCCAAGATTTATACAAAAAGATAAGAAAATCCATACGCTGTACACTGTTTGGCTTTATATCGTAACAAATCTACTCCGTCTGATAAGGAGATTATCAACTGAGTGTGTAACGAAAGTTTTTATTGAATAATCGATTAGTTAACTGACAAAATTATCATTTTTAAAGTTATTTTTAAAGAGAAAAGGCCAAATGTGTATATTTTTAAAGTTTTTTCCATGCCCTTAAATTTTACCTTAAGTTGAACTTGTAATTTAACACTGTGATTCTTGTTTGATCACTCTTAAAACGGTGTTATCTTGTATAATTCACAAGTACAAGAACGAAGTTTGCACACACTCTGCCTCATAATGTTTTTGAGTATTTACAATATTCACAAAAATATACAGGTCTTTAAAGAATATTGCATTTTGGGAAATATGCTTATTCACTCATTTACGTGAGAGAAAAGAGACTCTGATCACTCTGATGTCTGCGCCTGCGAGGTCAGCATAAAAACAGGAAGCAGAGGGAAACAGCGCAGTGAGAGAAAATGTTTTTTTCTGTAACAATAACAACATTTTTCTTAAAAATGTCTGAAGTATTTCAGCAAACTAACTGTTCCCGCTGCTCCTAGTCTTCTTACCAGGCTAAGTTGTTCTCCATTAAACTCAGTACTTAATGGAAAACTTAACATAATTATCATTTATATACCACATACTCGCCGTCTTTTACGTTGAATTGTAACACTTTTCTTGATGAACTGAAGTAAAAAGGGTCCGTGTTTAACCCAATATTTTAACTTTTGAATTGTGAATAAAACGGTGCAATTTCTTTCAAAACCATGCGAAAAAAGCAATGAGAAACCAAAAAGGCACAGGAAAATGTCCAGGGAAAAAGGAAAAAAAACTATAGTTACAATTATTATAATTCCATATTTAAATTTATGTACAAAATTATTATTTTAAAGATTTTTTTCCAGGTAATTTCCTTGTTTTTTTTAACTTTCTTTTTTCTGTCTTTCTTTCTTTATATTTATTTTTCTATGTGATTTTCGGATAATTTTCTTCGACTTCATATATAATTCTTACTAATTTTTGGGTCACTGTTTCTTTTGTTGATCATTGCCTTCATTTTATTGAGAATTTGTATATTTTGAGGCAGCTTTGTTGTAATTGAACATGGACCTCTTTGACTTTAATCAAAATCAACAAATTCAACATAACGGGGTAAATAACTGATATAAAAATGATCCCTTAGTGTTACTTTAAAGCATACACAACAGACAGGTATCCATCTTCTTCTCTATATCTTTTAGATAAAAAGAGAATAAACACATTTCCCAAAATGTTGGACTATTTCAATAAAGTCCACTAAAAGGGAACCCATAATGCCCCTGTGAAGTTGTGTATCATCAATAAAACTGACACTCAGACCCTCATCTACTGAAATACATAACTATACTATACATACTCTGTATAGAAAGCACTGGTAAAATAGGTTTTACCGACGTGTGTATGAACCCATTATGAGGGAAGAATGAGTACATCATTAAATGTGGCATTTTATCAGCATGTCTTTCACATTTTTCATTCACATTTTTTGGCATTTACTCTTCTGTATACATTCATTACCTACACTATCTTTCATATTTTAAAAGCCTTTCTCTCTCTCTCTGCGTCAAAGACGGCGTTTTCTGTTCATACTGCACTTTTTGTCCGCATGTTAATAGTGGTTGCTTTGCTCCTTTGCCACCTTCGTGGCTGCGTGTCGTGAAGTAACGTGTTACAGTCCAGCCATTAACATCACACTCACTAATACTGACATCACCGCAGCCCGATTGCTGTTGGAGAACACCTGCTTGTTAGCCTAAATCACACCATGTAAGGTCAAAACTAAAGGCTGTGTTGTGGTCAGAAAAAAGCAGCATTTGGATTGGAAAGAAATGCCTGGAATAAACTCACATTTGTTTCTTGTACTAAATATGAGGTGAGGCTGCCAAGCTGCGTCTCACTACGATTACAGAGCAGTAACACCAGGACAGTTTGTTTGTCTGCACGCGCTTGAAGTGGCACGAAAGGCATTTACATAAGAACCAAAGTTGTTATTACGTGTTTTTTTAAATCATTTTTTTCCTTCCTATTGCATCCCCCAAAAATAATTCCTATCATGGAAGGAGATCAACAAACCGGTCCTTGTGAACCGTCGGACTGGGCTGCGTCCTGGGCTACGCCGTGCTGCTGCTGGAGCAGGGTGTGCTCTGCGTGCTGCCGATGCTGTGAGCCGCGCTGCTGTTTTCGGAGGCCGGCGCCGACTTCTGCTGGACCTGCTGTGTGCCAGCTGTCTCACCTACAGAGAGAGAGCAGGAGGGGGAGTGGAGCGCGAGGGAGGAGGGGATTGGGCCAAAGGGAGATAGAAAAATGCATATTTATTACAGAGGCAGACGGAGGCAGGCACATGACAAATGGGTTTGCTTTAAGCTACAAATTATGCTCCTCTGAGATGTTTCCTCCACTGTTCCTCTGCACTTTCACTTTTTAAACAAAAAAAAGAATTACTGCTTTGCAGCTGCATGCCTCCGCAAACCAGTGAAGTTACACTTACAGTGAGAATGAGACAGAAGAAAGGTCACGGTGACCTTTGACTGCAAAATTCTAATCAGTTCATTGTTGTGTCCAGGTGGACGTTTACGCCAAATTTTAAGATTTTCGTTCAAGGCATTCTTAAGATATCAAGTTCACAAGAATGAGACGGACAGGATCACCGTGACCTTTGATAATTAATCAGGTCATGTGGAAACTCCCTGAAGGCCATATTGCAATATTGTGTTTACAAGAATGAGGCAGACACAAGTTCACAATGACCTTGACCTATGACCACCAAAATCTAATCTCTTCATCACTGAATCCAAGGGAATGTTTGTGCCAAATTTAAAAATTCCTCCACATTTCCTGAAGAAATCATGTTCACAAGAATCCAAGTGGACGTTTGTGCCAAATCTAAAAATTTTCCCTCAAAGCATTCTTGAGATATTGTGTTCACAAGAATGAGACAGACACAGGATCAAAGTGACCTTGACCTTTGACCACCAACATCTAATCAGTTCATTGTTGAGTCCAAGCGGACGTTTGTGACATATTTGAGGAAATCCCTCATGGCCGTCTTGAGATATTGTGCACATGAGAATGAGATGGACACAAGGTCACCGTGATCTTGACCTTTGACCATCCAGTTTCTATCTGTTCAATGTCAAGCCCAAGTGGATGTTTGCGCCAAACTTGCAGAAATTTCCTCCAGGCATTCTTGAGATGTCACATTCTCAAGAATGAGACAGACAAGGTCACAGTGACCTTGACCTTTGATGACTAAATTCTACTCAACTCATCATTGGGTCCAAGTGGAAGTTTGTGCCAAATTTTCAGAAATCCCTTTAAGGCCTGCTCAAGAAGTCGCAGTTACAGAAATGGGAAAAATGGATCAACAGATGAACGACCCACCCATAAACATAATGCCTCCGGGCAAAGCTATCGCTGCAGCAGAGGCAAAAAAAACCAAAACGTACTGATTAATCTCCAACTGTTTACTATTACAGACAGACTTTGACACAAACTTTAAACTAGACTAGTTGTAATAAAATGATTTATCCCAATGTTTTGTGCAGAGTCTTGAGTAGATTCACTCATTCTTACTCACAAGCGGAACAATCTTCCAGTACAAAGCACTTTGCAAATGTGCCGAGCAATAGAAGAAAAACTCTGGACACCATCTGTGCTAACTTTTACCATCTTCCAACATAATCTGCCACAGATTCACAGAGTGTTTTCAACTGCTGGAACCCAAAAGTTTCACCTCAGAGAGCCCAGAAACAACCGGTCACATCCTATCTGACAGATGATATTTTGAACAAAAGGAGAAAAAGATAATTCACATTCATGGAGTTCATTTCTGTAGTTATCTGGATTCAATTAGCCTGGCTTTCGCAGATAAAGCAGAACAAACACAAGACAGGACCTTCTGACTGCAGCTCAAACCACTGACTGGTTTATTGTTCTACGTCTAAATAAGCATTTCATTTTCGGAGGCTCTGGGGAGGCAAATAAAAGTGCTTACATTTGTTAACAAAAATTTTCTCTGACAGACAATGAATGAGCTTTTTGAAATGAAGCCAAGTCTGAGTTTGATTTGAGTATTTGGCACAATTATTTTGTTTGCTGCCTCGATTTACTCCTCCAAGAAAAATTGAAAGCACACAATAAAAAGCTGCTTATCCACAGTTTGGTTCACACTGAAAGGTGTGTGTACGTGTGTGTGCGTGTGTTGCATATATGACAGTCATATGTATCCACAGGCGATCATGCATCCCACTCCCTTTTCAGGGCCCCTTAGTTCTGCTAATGTTTACCAGAGCAGAGCTGCCAGCAGTCTTTCCCTCACAGGGACCAAGAGCTCAACAAAACAAAGGGACTTGGATTCACCTCATCTGTCTGAGGAAATATAAATTCCCAAGTCCAATATTATCTTTCGAGACGGGAGAGATAAGAGCTGCTTTTATGTCACAGAAACCTGCTGTGTGTGAAAACTCTGCATGCAGTTGTTGCAAAAGATGTCTGACTTCCCCTCAATCACAAAAAAGAAGCAGATTCTCAGTGTCTCTCTGCATAGTCAACAATTCAAACTCAATGTCTTAAAAAAGTGCCCATACAGAAGACTCCTTAATAAGAGAGACGATGAGCATCATCATACTGCCACACTTGATTAAACCTGAATTGCTGCTTTGTGATTGAATACCTTCGTTTACATCCGAGTCTGTCCAAAGAGTAGACAATGCTTCAGATATGGGTGTTGGTTATGATTCGACAATGTTTTGGCTTAAAACACCCAGTTATGTCACCACAATCCTCCAGGAAATGCTTGGATGTCTCACTAAAAAACATCCAGTATTGGTGCCACAAATTACAGCTGGAAATGCCCTGATGTCTCCTTAGAAAATACTTCATTTGGTTACCACAATTACCACAAATACACATCTTGCTAGAAAGCAATTGCTTTTGGTGTCACAATTTGGGTTGGAAACGCCCTGATGTCTCACTAAAAATATCCCATTTTTAGTGCATCATTCATGGCTTTTAAACAACCAGTTTTAAAGTGAGATGTATGGCGGGAAATGCCCTGATGTCTCCTTAGAAAACACCTGATTTGGATACCAAAATAACAACAAATACAGCTGGAAATGCAGCTCCATCTTGCTAGAAAACCAACCTATCCCAGTTTTAGTGCCACAATTACAGCTGGAAATGCCCTGAGGTCTCACTAGAAAACACCTGGTTTTGTTGGTCATTGGTCTCAAGTGTTAGTCTGCAGTTACTGGTTTTCACACAAACCTTAATCTCCCGATGACAAAGTCAGATTTATAATCTGGACTACATCACTGTAGAAACGTTAATATGCTACATGTAAAATGTACAAATGTGACGTATCCATGGTCTGCAGAGACGTACGCTGCCAACATTTTCTTCTGGCGACTGCTTTGACATTCATGTGTTTCTTCACCAACTGAGCGGAGGTGCGGCGCAGCTCTCTCTGCAGTCTGGACTGCAGCTCTGGCAGGATGGATCTGCTGTACTGTACGTGCCAACATAATGAGCAAAATGTCAAATAACATGTTGTGAGGTGCTTTTAAAAGCATTTCAACTCCTAATTACCTTATATGGAATGGATACAAAACCCCAAATATAATGCCAGTGAGTGAAAGTTACTCAAAAAAAGTTTCTTTCTCAAGAGGCCAGCAACATTGTCCTCAGAGCCTGAGGGGAAAGACCCAGATCTGTTTTCATGTTTCAGCACTCTGTACACAAGTTTAAAATACTCTCTCGACTGATATTTTTGGTGCTTGTTTTCGGGGATCTACGTTCTCGGGGTTTCCATTACACTGCCAATATTGCCATGTATGGTCATATCAGCCGAACAGTCCCGGCTGAGGCCCGTTTAAATAACATCAACAAGAACATTATCTCTGTGCTGTCAAAGTCTTTCCAAAACTACACCTGTTTCTCTATACATGTTCACTCTGCTATCTGCGGAAAAGCAGCCAATGAGGCGTGTGTTTCTTTGTCACTCTGGGGAACCCCTAAAGCTGAAATAAAGTGGCTTTCTAAAAAGGAGCCAACACCAATATTGTGATAAAGATAAGGGCACTAAAATCTGACAGCTGATCTTTTCTGCCGCATGAAATCCTGTCCAGTAAACACTTAAAATTATAACCAGGCATGACCGGAACAGTTTGTAACGGTTCTGACAAGCATCGGGGAGGATGATTTACTACACCGACCATTTAACACTGTCCAACTGCGAGCTCCCTCCAAACTGTGAACTTAACCCTTTGAACCTCCGCACAAAGGCCTAATTTATTTCAAAAACATGGGAATTGGTAAACAGTTAGAATGACCTAAAAATAAGAAATAAAAAACTAAAGCAAGAAAAAAACAAGAAAATTACTTTAAGAAATTGCTAAAAAATCAAATGCAGTAGGATTTATAAATATAGTTTTTTGGACATATTCTCCTTGTTTTTTATATAGCATCTAATACTCCCTCCCAGCTAATATTCAGATCATTTCCTTGCCATCAAGACATTTGTCTTTAAGAAGCATGCTATGTTTTTCTTTTAACATTTTTTAAAAGAAATCAAGAAGGCAATGAGCAAATTACCCAGAAAAAAATTAAAAAATAATAAAAAATACATATAATGAAAAGAAACCACAACTAAACAAAGAAAGAAAAAAACAAAAACAAATGACCTGAAAGATTGGTGATACCAATCTTGAAACTGAAAACTGACTGAAAATGTAATTAATACTATAAAAATAATTTTAAATGTATAATTGTGATGATTTAAATATATATATTTAAATATATGTAAAAAAAATGTCTAAATTTAATAATTTCTTGCAATTTGCGGGACATTTCTTGCCTAGTTGCTCATTGCCTCTCCCCCCATGTTTTTCAAAGACAACTGCTCAGTGTTTAAACACTTGTGAAAAGTGTCTGAAAGCAGCTCAAGAAAAGTGATGTCAGTCCAGGTTTCAAAGGGTTAAACACTCACATTGTTGCATTCTCTAAAAGCCCTGACTTCCAAACATCCCGGCCTCGTTTGTGAAAACCGTCCATGGCGAACACATCAGCCACGAGGCCACAGGTCAGCGGAACGGCGGATCACCAGTCAAGCGTTCAGGCCGGCGAGAACAGGGCAGCTCTGTGCACCGGTGAACTCAGGGGGCTGCTGGGAGCGCACTTCCTCCCGGGGGTCAGCTGGGGTCGGCAGGCTGGGGACGACGGGGAAGGTCTTGGCATCTAACGGTCAGATTGTGTGTCTTTTCCTGTGAGGGCCGCTAAACCCAACAAGGGGAATTTCCAACTCGTCCTCGGCCATTGTACTGAGAATATTCGCTGACCACCCCGCAGCTCCCCAAACATTCAAAGGCAGGAAAGAGAAGAGCCCTCGCTGCTGACCAACAGGATATATTTACAGTGGAGGAGTCAATATGTTATTGTGAGCAGGCCGCTGTCAGCAGCAGGATGTTTGGCATTCCCAGCGGCACATTTCTGGCACCGACACACTCGGACATTCCTCCGCGTCTTATCTTTTCATTAATGCTGAGAGGTGAGCGGGGGCCGCCGAGCAGCAGGTAAAAGACCTACCTGTGTGCGAGTAGATAAACCACAGAGCTCCGGTCAACAGGGCCCCGATCACAAAGGCTGCGAAGGCGATTCCCACCACTGTCGGAGTGTCCAGCACGTACATCGTGGCTGGAAAACAAAGCAACACACCGTTCATACATGCTGATATGAAGACTTAAAAAAAAACATGAGAAAATGAATACTTTTAGTGTTGTAGGCAAAAGAAAATACAGAGGCAGGGAGGAAATATTCACAGAAAATACTCCCACATTTAAGTCAAAAATGTATTAAAACATCACTCAAAGTGATACATTTACGAGAAAAAAAAGCTAATTCACAAGAAAAAAAACATTCTCTGAGACTGTCGAGTAGTATTTTTATTTTAAACTGCAATACTCTATGAGATTAAAGTGGTACACTTACTTAAAGTCAAACATTTATGCAACAAAAAACTTTGTTTTTTCCTCAAAATAAGAGGAGAAATGAGAACATTTAAATATTCTCTGATATTGAAAAAAAGCATACATTTATTTCTTTTTAATCTAAGAAATCGCAGACACGAAAATAATCAAATCTAAGAATTTTATTTCTTCTTGCAAATTTTTTATTTTTTGTCATATATTTACTAATAAAATCTCAGAGAATGTCAGTTTATCCTTGTGAATATATTAATTTTATTCTCGGAAATTAAGATTTTTTTCCCCCACAATATTATCCCCCTCCCTTGGCTCTGTATTTGATTTTATTTTATTTTTAACATACCTACAACGGTTCTAAAATACTGTTGGATGGAGCTATGGAGTATATAGGAATTGCAAATATTGAAATAGGACATTACAAATAAATAGTCACATTAAATAATTGTGTAGAGAACCAATATTTTGGTTACTTTAGAGTAAAACAAAACATAAAAAAACAAGTGTGTTTATATCATTGTTTTGTCCTTATGTTGGACATGTCTGCGCGCTGGATCAGGCTCATGGACATGTGCGCGCTGGAGCAGACTATCGGACATGTCCACACGGAGCTTAATGTCGGACATGTCCGCGCGCTGAAGCGTGCTGTGGGAGGAGCTCCACACTATTTGCATACAAAGACTTACATGTAAAGAAGAAAAATAAATGAAATAATATGATAATATAATTTCTAATATATAATATTTTGCTAAAATAACTTACTCTCATTAGAAGAATTCCCTGGGCTTGGAGGTACTTTGTGAGGAGGTGTGACTGCAAAACAAAATAAATAATGTCATTTTAATGAATGTACAGTGATGCACAGTTATTACATAGTGTCAGCTGTCAGCTCCGGAGGGCGGAGCAGATTACTGATATGAACCTGTGATGATACCAGTGAATCAGAGAGCAGCTCCTCTGTGAAAGGATGAACCTGCTGACTCTGACCAGTTAATTTTAGGGCATCTGGAGGGCTTTCAAAAGTGAACTTAATGATGTCTTAACAAACAACACAAAGGCGCTTGTGTGCGGGCAAACTCAGCAGGCGAGCCTGGTGCACGTCCAGGACTCTGGCACAATGGGTGCTATTCTTGGACAGAACACCTTCGAGTTTTCATTTCCCATAATGGATGATGACAGGTCATCAGAGGGGACTTTAATTTCAGAGGGGACGATGGCCAGAGGACGTCCTCTCTGCCACCCCGTCGCCCCAGCGTTATCTGTCCTGTGTGACATGTTGTGCTAAGACTGGAGAGCGCTCAGTCATGCTCTCACACACACACACACACACACACACACACAGAGGAAGAGCCAAATAGAGGCCAGAAACAGCAGTGCTCAACAACAACTTGTTAAAGTGGTGGCCGAAACTAAAAATGTGGTTTCCAATTTTTTTTACCTTGTATTTTTTGTAATTTACTTTAATTACTTTAATTTCATTTAATTAATTCAGTATCTGACCAAATGTCTCTCCTTCTCTTCTTGAGTTATGAGGTTAAATTAGTTTAATTAGTGTTTTTATGGAACATTATGATGTCACGGTGAAGCTGAAGTTTGACCTTTTTTGGATGTAAACTGTCATCACATCCACATTTTATTTTGTTGGACATTTGTGTTAAATTTTGTCATAATTAGCAGATTAAGTTTGAGTTATGGCCAAAAAATGTGTTCAGTAAGGTCACGGTTTCCTGAAGTTGACCTCTGGGACAGAAAATGTTTGAACTTCATCATTATATCTCAGGAGACATTTATGTAAAAAAAAACATTGTTATTTGTGAATGAATGCTTAAATTATGGCCAAAAACATGTTTTGTGACATCATACTAACCTTGACCTTTGACTACCAAACTGTAGTAAGTTCAGTCTTGAGTGCAAGTAGATGTTTTTGCCAAATTTGAGAAAAATTTTCTTTAAGTGGCCTCGAGTTACACAGTGACCTCATTTTAAATTTCATTTATTCATTTATTTATTTATTTTTTACTGTTATTTATGTGTCTTGTTCTTGTCTTGTTTTAAATTGTTTTGTTTTTTTATGCTCTGTGAGGTGGGCTCGGGTGTTCTACAGGGCACCTATTAAATAAAATGTTTTATTTATTTATTTATTATAATCACCTATGACCATCAAAATCGAGCCAGTTCTTGTTGAGTCCTAGTGAACATTTGTGCCAAACTTGAAAAAATATCCTCAAGATGTTTGAGATATTTCATTCACAAGCATGTGACAGATGAGGTCACAGTGACGTTGACCCTTGACCTATGACCACCAAAATCTGGTAACTTCATCATGGAGTCCAAGTGGGCGTTTGTGCACTGTAAACTCTGTTTCTGCTGCTATACTTGTATAAAATATATTACCTATTTAATTCTATGAATACATTTTTTTATTCTTTATTTTCTCTTTGTGCTTTTGCTTTGCACTGTGGGTACAGAGGGTTATTACCTATTTCTGATTCCTGTTTGTCTAACACACACGGAAGAACTGAAAATAAAGTTAACTTTGACTTTGAATTCACCAGAATGGGACCGATGGACAACTCTAAAAGTAATGCCGCCTGCCATGGATGTTGTCTGAGCTGTGGCATAAAAACGTGACATAAAAGAGTTTTTAAAAGCCTTATTACAAAAACGGAACAAAATGATCTGTAGTTTGTTTTATCTGATAATTTAAAATCTTTAAAGTTTCGCTGTTGCCTCTAAAACAGACGCCTGTGAACATGTAAATAAACCAAAATACGTGCAACGCTGTCTGGTTCTGACTGTAACAGCAAAATGTAAGTATGACTTATGCAAAAACATATTAAACGATGTATTAATTGCAGTTTTTGCTTCTTGCCATTTGCTGTATGTAGTTTTCATGTTAAAAAGTCCAAGAAAAGGCAAAGAATCGGTTGCCAATTTCTCAAAATGATTGCCAATGTAATGCTTTCATGTAAGTTTGACTCAAAGATACTGACTCCTAAGAGCACCCGTAGTTATCAAGCTGAAAACTGATTGCACCTTTTAAAATATGGAAACAATATTCTGCTGGGCGTCTGTCAGCTCTTGACTTTTGTTTCCAACATTTCAACAGAACCAGACAGTTCACCCCAGAAGTTAAACGCGTGACTTTATGTCTGCATCTTTAAGAGTTGGGCCCGTTCTGGTATCTCTGTGAGCGTCATATGTTTATGTAAGTTGTCCTGCTTTGGAATGAGAGCGCACCGCTGCGTAATGATTTGTTTTTGTTCAACTCTGACCTCCTCACACAGCGCAGAAACCGCTGGTGTCGCTCTGCAAGCCCTCGACGCTGGTTGTTCTGGGTTAAAAAGCTGACAACTGTTCAATTCGACAGTTTAAAATGGCTGAATGGCTGGACTTCTTTCAAAAACATGGGGAGAAGGCACTGAGCAATCTAACAACACATGACCAAAAAAACAGCAAGAAATTAGTGAAACGCTACAAGAAAAAGACCTGAAAATAAGCAAAAAAGAAAAGTTAAAAAAAAACCAAAAACAAACAAGAAAATTACCTGCAAAAAAATGCAGAACATTTATTTTAAATATGTCATTATAATCATTATAAATATAGTTTCCTAGGCATTTTCCCCTCGATTTTTGATAATATACTTATAATTCTCCATGTTTTTTTAAACTAATTTTCAATTTGTGGGAAATTTCTTGCCAAGTTGCTCATCGCCTTTTTCTCCATGTTTTTGAAAGAAATCCATTTGCTTGTGTTTTAAATAGCTTGAAAAATGCATCTGATTGCCACACAAAGAAACTCCAGGATTTAAAGGGTTAAAGCTTGTTACTGTAAAACGTTTGGCCAATAAGACAATTAGCGACAAATACAGCTGATAATATACAGTGTTTTATGCAGCATTGTTCCTTCTTTTTATTAGAAACTGTGCTCTCTAATGAAAAAAAGCATAAATGTGGATGATTTATTCTTTTTTTTAACGGCCACAGTCTGCTGAGGCATTCATCCAAACTCATGTAGAAGAAGAAAAATCATCTTCTTCCAGTTTTAAAATGATATGTTTTGAGTTTTATGATACCTTTAAAAAATTAAGCTTTTTGACATTCGGCCAGTGAACACAGCAGCCCAGATATATCATTACAGATATATATTTATACTGTATGTTACAGATGAGCAGTCTGAAAGGTCAACGCATTCACTTACAAAGTATACTTTACAGTTTCAGTCTGGCCAATATTTTTTGATACAATCGCCCTGATACTAAAAGTTTTCTCTTGAGCAGATAATGCTAAAGTCATTGTAATCCAAATAAACCAAATGTATAAGTTTTCTGTTTTTGTCTCAACATTTTGCAGACTAAAATTCAAGTACTTGTACTGGTGTGATAGTATAATCCACGCTGCCAACCTCTCCAATAAATACTACTTTTCAACTGTTCCTGAATCTTACCAGCTCCATAAAAAAAGGCATAAAATTTATGGTGAAGCAGTAAATCTCCCTCTGATGGCAGGGCTTTGAGGCTGTTATGTTTTCTCCTGCACTGAGTTGGCCACAAGTGGCCCTCTTTGATTTGTAGATCAAGTTGAGCTCTTTGGGATGCTGTCCAGTGCAGAGCTGTGGCCCTTGAAAAGGCGGCTTGTTTTGTTTGCCATCGAAGCATAAGAGATGCCTTTGTGTTATAAAACACGGCCTTTGAAATCGTTTTTTTACTGTGTTTATTGCATATCTGTGTTTACTTAATCTGTTCCATGGAAAATAAACCCTGCACTGGCACAGCGCTGCGAGCGGCTGCCTCCGGACCACTTTCACTCAATCTTTACCAAAAGTTTCAGAGTTTCTGTTCACCAGCGTCTCCAGCAGGTCCTCTAACATCAACACTGGGACTTTTCGGCTAAAAAAGTGACTGCATCCATATTTCTGCCGAGCTGTGAAACTCTGCGTCCACATAATTCGCCAGAAACCACCCGCTTCTGTTCTGAAAGCTTCTGCACAACTCCGACAGCAGAGCAAGACCGATACCAGATTTTTGAGGCTGACAGACCGTTTCATTGCTGTTTTGTTGTTAGAGCAACAGCTTGGGTCTCTGTTTACCGCATGCCAGCTTCTGCATTAACCCTTTATAACCTGGAGCAACACCACTTTTCGTGTGCTGTATTCAGACACCTTTAACAAGGGTTTAAACTTTTTAACCATTTGAAACAAAATGGTGCAATTTCTTTCAAAAAAGAGAAAAAAGAGGAAAAAGGCAATGAGCAATTTGAAGAAATGTTCCACAAACTGCACAAAAATTGGTAGATTTAGAAAATTATTTTTTTAAAGCTAGAGACAAATGTCAAGGGGGGAAAAGCTAGAGAATTAACAGAATTATCATAATTTTTAAACATAAAAAAATCCTTTTTTGATTAAAAGATACAACATAAATCCAAATTTTGATAATAAAAAAAATGTCAAAAAGATTTGGCCAACATGATATACTGAGAATATGGCTGCAACTTGTCAACTTATTATTTTTCCAGATCAGCTGATTAATCTTGGATGGTTTGGGATTCAGATCAGTTACAGGAGGTTTTGGCAGACGATCCTGACATTATAAAAGTAGCGTAGCGCCTCAGTGTTTGTGTGTGTTGTACTCAAAGTGGACAGGTGTTGATGATCGCAGCAGAGGAGAAATTAACACTTAACTTGTCAAGTGGTCGTAAATGTACAGTGTAGGTTTCAGTTTGTCCATGAACAAAATAACAAAATGAGCCTCTGCAGCACCTGAGGAGGAAACGTTGTTAAAAAGAGCCGAATGGAAGAACTCACAAAACTTTCAGCTCTTTTTCCGCGATGATAAGAAACAGTATCTGCAACACATACAGTTTTATAGCTCACGCTCACATAGTTGCAACGTGAAACCAAAACTAAACGTATTGAATGTGCACAATGCAACAAAGACGATAACCTTGGTTCTGACCTCAGTTTGGTCTTTCAGGTGTGAAAAGTTCCCAAAACTCAAAGGTGTTCAGATCATACCACCGTGCACTAACAATCGCAGTACATATTCACATTTTAAAGACTGGAGAGTCTGTTTTGGGGCATTAAATAAACCCTCAATTACTTCAGCAATCAGTGAATCATCTGATTTGTTGCCAATCATGTTCCAGTAAAGTGAGTAATAACTGAGTGTGATATTTTACGGATGAAAAATTAATTTGTCAGCATGGGAGGATCCAAGGCTGGCACTAAACTGGCCTCTGCGTCCTGACAGGGTGGGCGTTTGGCCCTCCAGTCGTTTCCATTACAGTCTCTGTGTGGACATGTTTTGTGTTTTAAATCAAAATCACATTATTTAAAAAGTTTTGGAGCCACCACATATCGTTATCATTTCTCTTCTGCAACTTCATGTTACTTCTCAGTTGATATATATGAACTCAATATATGAATTAAATTCTATTTTGGAGGGCATATTTGGTTACACCGACAAATATTTGCATGTTTATTGTATTTTTTATTTATTTATTCATGAGTTACATTTTTAAGTAAGGAAGCATATGTAGATTTACTAGCTAATGAACAATGGAGAGACGGTGGGATCAGATCATTGTATACTTCTTCCTACTCCTTTTCAAACTCTGGATTTGACTGTTTATTATTTATTTAGTATTATTTAGTTTATTTATTATTTTGTTCAGTTCCTTTCCTTTTTTCTTTTTTTCCTTTTGTATGCACTATTCTTTTGCTGGTTTGTATTTTTATGGTTTTGGGGGGAAAAAAACAAGTTCAAAATGAAGATTTCAATTAATCAATCAATCAATATATAAACTCAGACGATATATCCACAACAAGTTTTACGGCATAGTATGCAGGAATTGTCGGTTTACTGTTTAACAGCACCATGAAACTCAAAGTCACAGCAAACCCAGATTCACTCTCATTTTGCATTTTTTCGATGCAGTGTCTGTCACTTTTATAACTTCCCAAACAAATTTGCGAGAATGAAGCTGATTGATGCCTTATACATCGTTTTTAAGGCATCTTCCGCCTCCTCTAATAGGCCAGTATCAGCCGGGCTGATGGATCAGTCCGGCTCCAGCTCACATTGATTAAAATGACGTGATTTTATATTGAACTCGTGAGTCAGTGAAGTCAAAGTGACCGCAGGTCTCCTGCTGATGTCATTGCTCGGAGGGGATGCTGATTTGAAAAGCTCTGGCGGTCCACCAAAGATCGGGCACTCATGATATCACCCCATCTCAGTTTAGGTCATAATTAGTCAAATGTGATGGTTGTCGTGGTTACCTCAGACCTCCCCCACATCTGTGAGCCGCCCCTCCTCCTTCCAATCACACTCACAACACTGGAGACAATTCAACAAGCGATCGAACAAGTGACTAAACAAGCGATGATCGAGGGGCCTTTAGGCTCTGGCTGGACTCCAGAAAAGCCAACAAGCGGACCTCCGCTCCCCTCACACACACTCCTCCCTTCTCCCCCCTCTCTCTGGTGGAAAGGGGAGGCCACAGTGAAGGCCTTAAGTGAAAACAACTGGCGCTCGGTGCTGTATGACTCGTCTTTTTCCACCTCTCCCTCAGCGTGGACCGGTCCAGGGCAGCCGAACTGGGCCTCAGAGTTAGCACACTCCCCTTTACAGTCAACCACATGCGAGTGTGCACACACACCCAAAAAACACACTCTTGTGTACGGACGTTAATGTAAACAGACACATTCAGGCACACACCAAATGTGCACACACATACACAACCACTCAGCACACACACACTGCAGCTAATGATGACCAGATGTGGGGAAGTGATGTGTAGTGTTTTGCGGTTTGGACAAATCTCCAAGAATCGGACCGAGCTCTCTCCGGCTCCTCCGCCCTCAGACCTGCTTCTCTCTTTACTACAGTTTCCTTATCACACTTTACACTCAAAACAAAAGAAATCGGAGCCTAATTCATAATGTGGGGCGCTGATAAACTGAAAAATGGATGAGAGTGATGGATTTTAAAGACCCTCGTGCGTCTTAGGTTAAATTCATGTCCTGAAGTCTAAGGAGGCGTTTTTACTAACCTGGTGTTTGTTGACTGGGTCCGTCCACCACGACCATCGGCTTGGTAGACGTCTTGGTGTTCATCATCATCATCATGATGCTGTCCACGCCGAGAGAATCGCAGGGCTCACCGGGTTGTAAGCACTGCGAGGGCAGAAATTACTTTAAGTTAAAACCACAAAATGTACAGAAGTTCAACAACACGAAACATGCCGCTCTGTGAAACATCTTTTAAGCTCAACATTTTTTCTCTTTTAACAGAAAAAAGAAATGGTTTTGTAAGAGCAAAAGCAAAACATGCACATTTCCCAATCTCAAGTAAATGTCTTGTGTCATACCTCCCCCAAAGTAAAAATTTTGAAATCAAACACACGACAAACTCATGAGTCTACAGCCAACCCCGATCAGAATCAGAATATGACAATTAGCTTCTCTGTCACAACTTCATGAGAACATTTTCTTGAGATGAAATTTAACAAAAAAAAAATCTGGTAGAGGATATAAAAACACCACCCCAGACTCTCCAACTACAACAATAAAAATAACATACAGCTAATGCCACACAATAAGCGTAGCGTCTGTGTCTCTTTGGTTTTTGCGGGTCTTTGAACGCAGCACAGGTGATGCGTTTTTGATGAGTTCTTGATGAGTTTTTCCTCAGCCGCAGTTTGTGACTCACAGGGTGGATAATTGATCTGTTCAGACATGATCACATCAGATCAATGGATGAGAGGAACGGCTGCTGCAAGTAAAATCAAATTTTAGACCCGTTAGCGCCTGGCGTTCTGCTCCTTCTGTGCCCAGAATACGCTCTGTGCTCCAAGAGTGTGGAGCAATGAATAACTGGACGGTGTATATATATTTCAACAGTGCTCCTAATGAACAGTCCAGCTCCAAAAATAGAAAACCTATAGCCGGAGGTTAAGAAGTTCCCAAAATCTCATTGTTTTTACAATTTGCAGCCATTTACACATTTACAGCAACTTCTCCTTTAAATTATCTGCTTACTGCTATCAGCTACTTTTTAAATTTCCTGCAATGGGTCACACTCGCCCCACCCATGGTCAAATCTTTCCAGCGTTACGTTTTAAACAGCCCTCATCAGGGGGCTGTTACTACCTCGGTATCTGGCTCAGAGGGGAGACCACATTGTCCCCCCATTCCCTGATTGTACGTTATATACAGAGCTGCAAGGCAGCATAACGGCATGCGAGTCCCACCTCAAACCGGCAGTGTAAAAGTGGCTTATTTCCAGGAGATGTTTTGATTGTGGCAGGCCGCCACAAACAAAAGAATGTGCTGGAAACCCTGAACACAATGTGGATATAACAATAATTACAAATTATCCTTTGTTGACCAGAATTGATGCAATCTGTTTTTAAAAGAGTCTACTAAAGTAGTCCACACCAAATCCTCTGGAAGCTCATTTCATGCTTTTACTGCATGAAGTGTGAGGAAGTTTTTCCTCCTTTCAGAGAAACACCTCGGTGGAAAGACGTCAAGAAGTAGGGGAAAGTACTCGCGAGAGATTGTATGAGTTGGACAGATAACACAGCGAGAGAAAAATGAAAGTGATGCCTAAGACGGATGCTTATTTTGTTCTGCAGCTGGATACTTGGCAAAGCTTACACTGATTCATGTTTCCTGCTTAGCTTTGGGTGCAGACCTGATAGTGGAGTAAAGACGCTGCATGACTACACTGACTTTAAATCTACTCAAACAAAAACACTGCTCATATTGTGTACCTCAGGAGGAACTAAAATAAAATTGGTTTCTTTAACAATGCGGAACAACAGAGGTAATTTGAAGATTGCATGGCATACCGGCGGCAGTCTTTGGTTGCTCAGAGGCCTCTTGGAGCACAGAGACATCTCACAGTGCAGGAAGAGCAGGGACGTGTTGAACTTTGAGTTGAGAGTAAAGCTGAAGGTTTTCTTCTCCGCAGGGAAGTCCCTCTGAGGGTAGGACCTGACCGAGTCGTCTTTGGGGCAAACCGTCTCTATGAGAGTGTAGTCTGAGGCCGCTTTGGAGTTGGAGTCGGGAGAAATGAAGCACGATATGATGATGAACCCGAGCTCCGGATCGGATGCGGTTGATGTGATCTGAAGTGCATGAGAGAGAAGAAAGAGTTATTCTTCAAAAACACGGATCATTTTAGAGTGGTATCAATATCATCATGTAAATCTAAGCAAATAAGCTTGTTTCCCAAAGTGTCAAACTGTTCCCTTAAAGCTGCAAAGATCAATATATTTGGATAAACAATGAATAACATTACACGGTCCCTTCAAGCTTTTGGAGGGACCCTTCACCCAAAAATCGGCAACACATATGTTTCCTCTGACCTGAAAAGTTATTTATCAGTCTAGATTGTTTTGGTGTGTGTAGAGCTTGTTTATCCAAAAAAAGTACCAGTGGAGAATCTCCCACAACCCTAGACAGAGGTCCTAGCTAACCCACTAATGTCACGAAACCCTAGAAATGCATCCCTGAAATCCTATAAACCTCCTAAACTCCAATAAATGTCCCTAAAATCCTAGAAAAGTCTTAAATTCCTAGGAATATCTTAAAATCCGAGAAATGTCCTAAAATCCTAGAAATATCCCTTTAATTAAAGAAATGTCAGAAAATCCTGGAAAAGTCCTAAAATCGTTTAACATCCCAAAATCATGAGAAATGTCCTATTATCCAAGAATTGTCTTGGGATCCTAGAAATGTCCTATAAGCCTAGAAATATCCTAAAATCCTAGAAATGTCTTATAATCCAAGAAACGCCCTGAAGTCCAAGAAATGTCCCAAAATCCTAAAAAATGTCCTAAAATCCTAGAAACATGCTGAAGTCCTAAAACCTGAGCAGCACAACAGGTAAGAGGACAAAAACGATTCTTTGATTCCATTTAGGCATCTTTTAACTCCTTTTGGTTTTACGACGGCAACTTTCGTGTTTAGTCCTTTGCACACGTCTCACTGAGTCGCTGCACACGACCTGCACGAACCCGTCCAGCAGCAAACAGCAAAGTTAGAGACAATCTTGTAAACATGGCGGAGCATTTATTGACTAAAGAGCCAGATGGATGGATAACTGTGTTTCACACATTAACTATGTCAACTGCAACAAAGCTCCCCAAGTAGTATTCCAGTCACAGTTCGGATGCTGGTCAAATCTTTCGTCCCTCATCTTCCCTCGACTCTTTCCCTCCTCTGGATCGGTCCTGGATACAGAAAACTCTTTGTAACCAGCTGGCTCCGCGTCCACGCTGTCAGCGCAGCACCTCCCGCTGATATCATCATTAATCATCTTGTCAGAGGCGCTCAGAGTGCGAGTCTCTGCCATGTCTCACATGACCTCCATGATTACTGTTGTGAAATGAGGATTTTGGGGCAGCCAGACGGGATAGGGGAGACACGTAGAGAGGAGATACAGAGAACAAGAGGGGTGAACGAGAGTGTTCGCTTTTTAGCCCAAACTAGACAAAATACAAATCGGCCCTGTGGATGCTGCACGAAGACATCAAAGCAGGAAGAGCTTAAGCCCCAGACGGAGAGTACACAGAGCAGTTTTCTTACTAAAGTTTTAATTTAGGAACAAAAACACAAGCTTTATAAGACAAATACTTCATTAAAGGCCCAGTGTGTAAGATTTAGGTGGATATATTGGCAGAAATGGAATTTGATATAAAAAAAGTTTTTGTGTAATCACCTAAATAAGAATCGTTGTGTTTTCTTAGGATGAGCCGTTTATATCTGCATAGGTAGCAGGTTTTTGATCGACATGTTGCACCGTCATTTTTCTACAGTAGCCCAGAAGGGCCAAACCAAACACATTTTCACATTTTCAGGTTTTCGTGGCTGCCACCGTAGTGAGAAGCCCAACTGCAATGAGCCACACCTGCGATACGTAGTTTGTAACGCGAAACTGTTTTGTTCAGTATTTGTTCAGGTTTAAATCACCTGGTTGTTTTTGAAATGAATTTTGTGGATAATTCGGCTTCAGCTGAAAACCTCCTGATCTTCCGGATCTAAAGTTATCGGAGAAAACAGGTGACTTCACATTAGTTTGTGTTAAACTAGCAGCCTGCATCGACATGCAAAACTGCATCGGAAATACGAAGGTTTTTAAGCTGAAAGTGCTTTTTTCAGTTTTGGATCAGTTTAAATCACCAGGTCTGTTTGTTTGCATACCTCCACAAAGACTTCCTGCATGTGTTTAACGGTGTAGAAGGCCTGGCGTGACGGGTTGTTGAACGGCAGCGCGTTGTAGAGCTCCATGACAAACGTCATGTTGCTGACCGGCGTCCTCCCCGGGCCGGGCACGATCCTGGGCAGCGTCTCTGAGGTTTCCTGGCTCTTTCGGTACGTGCAGTTGAACTAGGAGGAGAAAAAAGACAAAAGCCAACACAAATATCAGCAGGGATCCGACATGTGATTCCCGAGCTGAACAGCCTCAGCCCTCCGTGACTGCGTGTCAGTTTGACCACGTAAAGACGGACCAGAAAACGGGGAAGGAACATAAGAGATACTGTGTAAACAAGAACAATAAGTGGGAGACGAGGAATGGATGAGACAAAGGAAAATGCCTCCGTGGAGGGAAGGAGATGGGGAAACTTCAAAATGGAAAATGTCAGGGTCAAGTTCATAAAACAGACATCATGGAAAGGCGCAGAGATTGCAGAAACCAGATGAGTCTTTACGTGCACCGGGGGACTCTGGGAAATGGAGTTTCTTCCAACTCTGCATGATTTACATAGAGATGTAGATTTGTCACTTTTCACCCTGCGATGAGATGGAGCTCGCACACAGGCAGAACCACAATGATCCCTCTGTCTCACCATGATGGTGGACTGGTGCTCCGTGGCCTCAGTTAATGTCCGCTCCACTGGGTCCCTCGGGAACAGCACGTCTCCGGATTCCAGATCCTCATAATCCAGCGGCCCGCCACTCCCATCCTTAGTCTCAGCATGACTTATCAAGACCTGCAATCCACAGAGGAGTCCGTTACTCACAGAACCCGAGCCACATCAGTTAGTGAGTGAAAGGAAAGCATTTACAAAAATCTCTTCCAGATTCTTTCTTCAACCCTTTAAAAACGGATCTCCTGATTCTGTTTAAACAGATCTGAAATAAGAACCATAATGGCAAGAGCAGTGACTCTCAATTTACAGCCTGCGGGCCAAATCAGACCCCAAACAGGGTGCTAGGTGGCCCCTGAGCCATTTTTTAATTCACAATAAATCTGAAAAGATTCACACTGGGAATTGTTTTTGTACTTTAAGTACATATATGGTGCCAGAGTGCATAAAACGGCATAAAAATAGAGCTTGTTTATCCAAAAATGTGCCAGTGGAGGATCCCCTCCCCCACCCCCCACACAGAGGTCCTAGCTAAGACCCTAATGTCCTAAAATCCTAAAAATGTACAGAATTCCCAGAAATGTCCTTAAGTCCAAGAAACATAAAGTCTGAAATCCTAAAAAGTCCTAAAATGAAGATAAAAATCCTAATAATCTGAGATGTCTGAGAAACATCCTTAAATCTTAGAAAAGTCCTAAAATCTGAGAAATACTTTTAAAATCCCCAAAATTGCCCAACATCCTGAAAATTTCCTAAAATCAAAGAAATGTCCTATGGACAAGTTCTCAAAAGTAAAAATTGCCCCAAAATCGCTAAAAAGCAACATAAAATTAAAAATGTCCGACTTCCTGTCAGGTTGTGGGGGTGTGTCTAAGAGCCTTTTTTGTGCGTCTGGGCATGACACATAAGTGTACCGATTTTCATAAATGTAGGTTAAACTGGGCATTGGGGCTACACGTTAGGGGGCGCTGTGGAGTCATTATGTCACGCCTGTTTCCGAAACCACCAAAATGCAAAATTTTTCACCAATTGTACCACTTTTCATGAGATTTTGGGAATGTTCAGACCTCCAAAAATGTGATTCATCGAGGAGAATAATAATAATTTCTTAAATTCCAAGAGGGTCCTCGAACGTTTCATGCTCAGGCCCTAAAAATAACACCATGCATACCTAAAAGTATGCATGGTGGACTGTTTCTAATGCAGATTTTAAGGGGTTAACAGCTCCAGTTGTGAGCGGTGTTGCCTCACTCAGGGTGGTTTTTAAGCCAAAGGCTCAGAGATCTCAAGCTTTGAGAGGGGTTGCCAAAACATTCTGTAACCAACGAGTTGGATTTAAAATGTGGGAATGTCCTGTGGCTTCAGCAGTGGGACTCATCCTGGACAAAAACATGAAAACATACTTTTAATTTCTCAGCAGAGAAGAAGAATGTCAGGGCTCTGACATGAGTCCACGCCGCTTTGAGAAACGTCTGATTTAATGAGGTCTCGGTGACAGTAACAGTGTTTTCTTGAGTCTGCACCAAATTAGCCGACCTGCCATCAGCGCCACTGCAGAATTAAATCAACACGTCAGGAGACGGGAGAAAACAACAGCAGCCGCAGCACGTTATCTTTGATGTGTTTGGACCCAAACAATGAAATTTTTATCTCTTTTGACCAGAGGTCAGAGGTTATCCCTGCATCCAACTGCTAACACAAAAGACGACCTTGGACTTGTGCCCGGGGTTTTCAATCTGGGTCGGACAGAAAAAAGTGTTGTTCCAAATTTCCCCCACAAAAGATCTCAAAAGGTTGGGGAGGAAGTGATTCATCCTTGCTTGTTTGAACAAACACGCTGAACGAAGGCATTCCATAATAATGAAGACGAGTGGGGATGTCAGATGTGAGTGCAGAGTCCCATAAAAACACTCCCACACTGTTCAGCATTACATGAACATCTACTTTACATTCATCATATTTTTCCATTTTTTAATTCATCCAAAAAAAGAGGATAAACAATTTGTGGAAAAAGTGAAAGGATTCAAACCTCTGAGTGTGTTTCCTGTCAGCTGACGGAGAGCTGACCGCCGTCATTACTCGGAAACATGCTGTCAGCACCCATGATGCTCTACTGACTCTCCACGTACCCAGCGAGCAATTTTTGGCTCTAAAAACCTTCTAAGAATGGTACGATTCAACCTGTGTGATGTTTTGGTAATGTTTTCAGTGGGAACTTTTCTTTTAGTTCCCAAAATGTGAAATGTTGGGTTGGGTTAACATTCTATATAAACAAAGTAAAATGTTTTTTTTGTTGAAATATCACATTACATTACAGTTCCACAAAAACATGTTCTGTAATCTCAGGTCTCGATAACATGCTCTGAATGTTGCTTTGAAAATGTTCTGCCTTTGTTCTCATGTAACATTGTGGGAACGTTTTATAAAAAAGAACATCCTATTATCTGTCACCTCTCAACATCACCAAAACATCCTCACAATGTTGCAGTTAAAACGTTTTTTGAAATGATAAACATCCTTAAAATGTTCTTTGAACATTAAAATGTTTTCTTCCTAACTTTATTGCAACTTGTAGGTAACGTTAGCCAATGTTAGCTGCTACTTTTCTGTTATAAGTCGAAAGCACAGCCTGCCAAATTATTTTGGCACAATGGTCTTTTATTTATTTATTTATTTTTCTTCTATTCATTTAATTATTATTAATTCATTATAGAATTATTATTACTTATTCATTTATTGATGTTGTACTTTTTTGGTGGGGGTGCCGTTCATAAATAATAATAATTGTTTATTAAAAGAATGACTGTAACTGGAAATTTAGGCGGTTTAGTAGGCGGACTATGACACTATGGGCCCCTCTACCTGTAAGCATTAAAGGCCCCCTACCCTCCAGGGGGCCGATACAGTTGTTTCTCTGCACAGAACTGAGCCGGTTTTTGGGCCCAGTAGGCCCGCTCAGAAATACACCTTCAGGTTTCGGGCAATTTCACCTTGGCTTCACTTTTCAGACCCGCAGGCTACAACCACTTTACACGGTCTACGGTAATTACATGTAAACAGGTCCAAACAAACACAAAGGATGTTGATTTTTTTTAGCAAAAATACATTTTAATGTTAGTTTGACTCTAAAAACACTCTTTGTTTCCACAATTGTATTTACATTAGAGACTAGGTGGCCACTGAAGCAGCTTCGGTGACTGAAACTAATGACAGGTACTGTACTCACAGAGTTGATGTGCAGGGCCATGGGACTCCCCTGGAGGGGATATACGGTGGTCTGACAGCCAGTCAGAGGAGTTTCCAGTGTGTAGTGGGTGGCATTGACTGTTGCTTTGCAGGCTGGGTCCTGGAGCGTGAGGTTGGCATGAGTAAACCCCTTCGCCTGAGGAAACATGAAAAAATTGCAACATTGGAAAAAGATCAAAAAACTTTTCCTTTATTAACTCATTTAAAAAAAATAAAATAAATATAAAAGAAAGTAGTTGTGTGAGACTTTGAGTTCCCAGGAATAAACAAATCCCACAAGGTGGTCTTGCTCCAGCCTCAGCTTCTCCTAATTACAGTCTATGCCAGTTTCCATTCTGTGATGTGGGCTGCGTGCGCCGTCCCCATGCGCCAAATGTTGGGAAATATCCTGCTAACTTCAGTGTCAGCCTGTGCAGAACAGGGACGCTTTACAGGGTCCACTTTTGTTTGACTTTTGTAGACATTAAACCAGGTTTTCTACAAGCAAAGTTATTATAAAGGCTGCAGTCAAAACTGAAGGTCCAAATATGACTGAACACCAGGGACACTCAACGTGAGTTACTTTGGGGCCACTTTTAAAAAATGACAGGAGGCCAGGCGACCCCGTACGTGCTTCTAGGATTTTGGGACATTTCTCTGATTGTAGGAAGTTTCTTGGAGTTTAGGAAATTTCAAGGATTTTAGGACATTTCAAGGATTTTAGGACATTTCAAAGATTTTGAGATGTTTTTCTGATTTTAGCATGTCTCTAGTGTTTTAGGACATTTGTAGGACTTAGGACATTTAGAGGGTTTTAGGATATTTTTAGGATTTTAAGACATTTTGAGGATTTTTAGGATGTTTCTCTGATTTCAGGATGCTTCTAGGGTTTTAGGAAATTTCGATGTTTCAAGGATTTTAAGAAATTTCTCAGATTTTACGATGTTTCTAGGATTTTAGGACATTAGTGATTCAGCTAGGACCTCTGTCAGGGGTGAGGGGGATCCTCCATTAGCACATTTTTGATAAACAAGCTCTGTTTTGTTTTATTCACTCTGGCATCTTATGTATACTAAAAGTACAAAAACAATTGTTGGTGTGAATCACTCCCTTTGTTGTGAGTTAGAAAATGATTTGAGGGCCACTTGGCACCCTACTGAGGGCCAGATTTGCACCTTAAGATGTGTGATTCAGACGTTTCTTCATTTGCTGTCATTGCCACACTGACAGCTGTGCTGTAATACGTGCACACACTTCAGATATCAAAACTCTTGCAACATGGAGGTTTTTGTTGGCATTTTCTAAGTGCACTGCAGAGGACTTTCATTCAGCCCCCTAATTGCTCCTGACACTGGTATTCTCTTTGGGTGTCCTCCATGTTTGTTGTTCTTATTCTTCTTGTCACAGTTTGTCACATCACGTCTGTGTCGCCAGAGCAGAGATGCAAAAACGAAATAATTAAAAGCAAATGCGATTGATCAGACCGTGAAATAGCTTTCAGATGTGCCACTTGATTTAGATTTAAGCGATGACAACAGATTAAGTTCGGTTGGGAAACAAAAACATTTACGTTGTTTTCGTTTTGTCTTTTTGTTGGAGTTAAGTATTATCAAGCATCGAATATGAGAAAAACTTTTCTGTCTATCAGTGTGAGATTAGACATGAACAATGTTTAACTGTTTGCCTCTATGCTGTAACAATTATTTGTTTACAGAGGCGTTTTACTGCTGCACAGATCATCTTTTTATTAAAACTGAAACAGCTGCCTCTTCAGGAGCCCTGGAGGGGCCACGGAGAAAAAAAATAATAAATTGAGGCCACGTTTTATAAAACAAATAGCACAAGATGCTCTTGCCTGGCTTTGAGATACATTTTGTTTCCTTGTTTTGATGAATTCTTTCTCTTGTTTTGATTAATTTATGCACTTTTAATAAGTGTGAGGTTACATAGCGCCAGCACTACAGAGCAGCCTTTCTCCCCGAAGCCTGAAGAGCACCTGCTCCAAGTAAACCAAAGCATGTGATATGTTTTAAATAAAGCCTTAACTTTGTCCAAAACCCACTTTCAAATTCGCAAAACCTTTATTCTATTTGTCATAATGCAAAAATATTTATGGTATTTATTTTGGCATTTTATTTTGTAATGAAGATCCAGATGTGACCTGACTGAGATTTGTGGTTGTTGAAAGGCAGACCTGGTTCAATCTGGTCTACATGTAAGAAAAACAAAATAAAGGTTTCACAAATCTGAAACCGCCTTTTACATAATCTTTGGCTTCTTTGGGGTAAATTCAGAGAATATCCAGCTTTTTTTCTCAGAAATTTGAATTTTGTCTCAGAAATTTTTGACTTTACAAACTCAGAAAATACCCATATAAATAACTTTATAAACACAGAAAATATCAGACTTTTTTTCTCAGAATATTGCTCTCTGTTTTTCATGTACAGTGGCCCCTTTATGCCAACTCAAATAAATGGACAGTTCTGGTCATAAATAATGTAAGTAATACAAACATTTAATACATAACTCATTTTATTCCCAGCATCTTATGTGAAATGCTATTTAGAAATAGTTTGTTGTGTTTCTGTTTTTATTTTGAGTTTATTTATACTTGTTGCATTATGTCGGAATAAACCTTCTAAAATAATCATTGATCGTAGCCCTGTTTGTTTCTGGGTAAGTGACGGATGAAGTCGCTCACCTCCAGGCTTCCTTTGTCGACGCTGACCACCATCCTCGTGTCCTCGCACTGCACATTGATCCCAACGTTCAGAACGCCCTGATGCTCCTCGAACTCGCCGTTCTCCCAGGGCCGGTCGTCGAGGGAGGGGGACAGAGGCAGGTAGGGCAGGCCGTCCGGTACGGGCGGAGGGAAGGGAAAAGGCAGGCCGGAGTGTCGCGAAGCGGCTCCGGTTCTCGGATGAGGATTGGAGTCGCGCAGGATGGAGAGCTCTGGAGGCAACATGCTCTCCAGAGGATCCACCACATCTGGAAGTCACACATTGTTGGAGCTTCGTGAGGCTGATTTAACAGGCAGGGAAATTACACAGGACCGCGACTATAAAACCATTTCACAATTTCACGCTCGTCTCTCTGCAATGACCGTGAAATGTGCAATATTAGTCATGAAAAAACCGAAGCAGCTGCTGAAATGTGTGTCTTACACATGGTGTTTTTTGATATAATTTCTCCGAACACACAGTGTGATTGAATTTAGAGGATGTTACTTGGGTTTACCTGGCTCTCTGAGTCGGATATTGAAGTGGTTAGCCACAGGAGTGCTGGTGTAGGACGTGACCGGGCTGAAGCCATGCTCTCCTGCCCACTTGATCAAGGCTTGTGGCCCTGATGGCAACTGCTGCTTGGGATATTTTGATACTGGCATCAGTCTCTCCGTATTCGAACTCACACTCACGGTATCAGAGGCCTGCAGAGAAGAAGGCAGATGTGTCACATATCATGTCTTATTGTACGTTTTCCACAAACAAAAGACGTGATTGACTCCGCAGAGATTCCACTTCAAGTCCAGTCCTGCTCTCATGCGGAGCGTGAATCACGCCTGAGTGTGAGATCATGGGCGTGTCGCCGCTCAATCAATGCTGAGAAACCAACATGTTAGTTTGCTCTTAAAATTTGTGTCCTGCCCTACAGCATACCCTCCCTGTGTGAGGGAGTAACGGTTCGTTCTCACAGCCGTTTCCCACACATTCATCTCTCTTGAGCAACGCCGAGGAGAGCCCGCTCCCTGACAGAAGCGGGGTCTCGGTTTTTATGAGGCTGTCATATCACATAAATAGTTGACACGCTCCCAAACATGGGTTGCACAAGCGCAGCATCCTGTGTGCCACTGCTGTCAAATAAAAGTCAAACTGTCAGCTATGAGGGAACAAGAAAACGGGTTTATGTTTAAACCAGAGGTGCGACCAAATCAGTACAAGTCACATGTAAGCCTCAAGTGCTGCACTCAAGTTACAAGTCACGACCGACAAGTTCCACGTCCCAAACTTTGAGTTTCGATTCCTATAGAAGTTATAATGTGCTGATCACCCCCGTAATGCTATTTTAACAGCAGAGTGAAAATATATTACATTTACAAAACTCATGAATGCTTTTTAAAATTTACTCATTTGTTACAAGTTTGTTCAAACACATGCGACTGAACTTAATCATAAATTCAAAATAAAGCAAATTTGAGTGCATGAATTCTGGCCAGAAACATGTTTTATGAGGTCACTGTGACTTTTGGCCTTCGATCACCAGATTTTAATCAGTTCGTCTGTGAGTCCAAGTGGATGTTTGTGCCAAATTTGAGGAAACTCCCTCAAGGCTATCTTCAGATATTGTGTTTAGCAAAATGAGACAGACGCAAGGTCACAGTGACCTTGACCTTTTAACACAAAATTCAAATCAGCTTTTTGTTGAGTCCAAGTGAAGGTTTGTGCCAAATTTTAAGGAATTTCCTCAAAGGTTTCTCAAGATACTGCATTCGCAAGAATGGCATGAATGCAAGGTTACTGTGACCTTTGACCACCAAAATCTAATCAGCTCATCGTTGAGTCCAAGTGAACGTTTGTGGCAAATCTGAAGAAATTCCTTTCAGAGGTTCTTCAGATATTGTGTTCACAATAATGACACATACGAGGTCACAGTGACCTTGACCTTTAAGCACTAAAATCTAATGAGTTCATCCTTGAGTCCAAGTGGATGTTTGTGCTAAATTTGAATAAATTCCATAGAGCATCATAATAGCGCGTTAACAAGATTGAGGCAGATTTAAGATTACAGTGACCTTGACCTTTGACCACCAATATCTAATCAGTTCATCCTTGAGTCCAAGTGGATGCTTGTGCTAAATTTGAAGAAATCCCCTAGAGCTCTTCATAACATTGCGTTCACCAGAATGAGGCAGATTTAAGATTACAGTGACCTTGATGTTTGATCTTTGATCACTAAAATTTAGTTCATCCGTGAGTCCAAATGGATGTTTTTGCTAAATTTAAAGAAATTCCCCTTAGTAGTTTTTGAGAAATCACATTCACAAGAATGAGACAGACGAGGTCACAAAGACCCTGAATTTTGACCTGTGACCACCAAAAATGATTCAGTTAAACCTGGAGTCCAAGTGATTGTTGCCCCAGATTTGAAGAAATTTACTCATGGCATTAACAGAGCCAAAAAATATCCTACATTCCTCACCCAAAAAGCTGCTCTGCCATACAGGGTCAAAGTGTTAAATGGGTATAAGAAAACACAAATCTTCCACCAGAGGCATTACCCTCCGTTTGTGCTGATGTAAGTACTGCTGACTGTGACCTGGCATCACACTCATACAACCTGACTGTACGGCAGCGACCAGGCAGCTGAACAAACACACCGCGCCTGGCAGAAAGTGCAGTGTCATGGCTGCAGCGGCCCCACAGGAGTATCAGCGTTACACAGTGAGGAAACACAGAACCCCTGACACACCTCCACTGAAACCAGCGAGGGGTTAACGCAGCAGAGAGCCGCACACGAGACAACTGTTGGCTCCGTAATACCGTAAATACCAAATGTCACCAGACAAATGAAATATTTTGAGAAATTCCCAACATAAAGGAGGCTCTCTCAGTCTTAACACAGAGTTTTTAACCCTTTTTGAGAAAATTGGCAATGAGCAACTTGACAAGATGTGACCACAAATGAGCAAGAAAATAGTAAAAAAAAATTATAAGAAAATAACCTAAAAATATAGTATAATAAAAAAAAATAGTATTAATAAAATTAACAAGAAAATGACCTGGAATAAACCAACAAAAATAAATAAATAAATGATATTAAATAAATGTTGTTAATATATGCTTTCTATTAAATCTTTTTAAATGAATAATAATAATAATAATAATAACAATAATAATAAAAAATAATAATAGTAATGATACCATGGTTTTCATAGTGAAAAAACACTATTACTACCACTACAGCTAATATTAATTAAAATAATACTTATCTCACCCCCTCTGATTTTTCAACTTTCTTGCATTTTGCAGGCTATATCTTGCCTAATTTGTTTATGGCCTTTTCCTCTGTGTTTTTGACAGGAATCAAAACACATTTGCTCATGTTTCAGAGGTTTAAATGCTTGTAAAAAGCATCTGACTGCAGCACAAGAGAACTGTTGTCCATCGAGGTTTTAAGGGGTTAACTCAGGGGTTTGAAATTTCATCCCCCGAGCAATTACGCCGGTTGGACTGCTGCCAATTCCCCATCGACATGATGTACAGTTAAACTATTCTTCCAAGGTTTACATGGGTGTCATATTCCTTTAAGTTTCTGAGAGTCCTGAGAGACTCGAGTAACACTGATGAAGATTTAATATCAAAACTGTGTACACAGTCAGCGCTGATACGTATAAAACCACAGTTCTAAGTAAAGGGCATTCTGATGT
This sequence comes from Plectropomus leopardus, assembly GCF_026936395.1. Classification (NCBI taxonomy): domain Eukaryota; kingdom Metazoa; phylum Chordata; class Actinopteri; order Perciformes; family Serranidae; genus Plectropomus; species Plectropomus leopardus. The sequence goes on along the minus strand of NC_142180.1, from coordinate 36,671,324 downwards.
ATTGCAGTAATTAGCCAGTGTTTGTCTTCTGTGTGTGGCGAGGAGGTCCTAACGGCTCCAAAGTGCCCGAAGCAGGCGCGGCTCGTAACTCACGTTGTGACTTATGGGAAGCAGCTTATGTGCAGCTGAAGTACCGCCTTGACTCTGAAAATATGTGATACCCTGACCGCTGCCGCCCCCGGCGCTCTGAATGTGATGACAAACGCTGGAGCTGCCACAATGAAATGTCACAGTTCCTCCTAACCTGTTACCCCCACCCTCTGCTGCAGCGCGGGGGCCAATTCAGCACACATCCTGCTGTGACAAATTCTGTGGTCGAGTGTGCAAAAGTGATGACATTTCTGTCTGCGCCACTCGTGAGCTACTGTGATGTGTGATAAGATGATAGAAAACCTCATCCGTGAAATCTGTAAAGCAGCACTCAGCTCTGACAGGAGCCCAGGGGCCAGTCACCGAAGCCCCAGACATGTTAGGATTCAAGGCCATTCTGAGCATTTCAGGACATCTCTAGAATTTTAGAAAAAAAGAAATCTGTGATTTGAGGACATGTCTAGGATTTTAGGACATTTCTAGGATTTCAGGACATTTGTATGATTTAAGGATGTTTAAAGGATTTCAGGACGTTACCAGGATTTTAGGACATTTCTAGGATTTTGGGACGTTTTTAGAATTTTAGGATAATCCAAAGATTTCATGACATTTCTGTGATTTCAGGATGCTTCTAGGACTCAAGGATGTTTTTAGGTTTTTTTTTTTGTTTCAAGGGTTTCAGGAAATTTCCATTTCTTTGATTTTAGGACACTGCTACCATTTTTTAACATTTCTTGGTTTTTAAGACATTTCTGGGATTTTAGGACATGTCTCAGATTCTAGGAAGTTAATTTTTTTAGGGACATTTCTGGGACATTTCTAAGATTTTAGAACATTTCTAGGGTTTAAAGACATTTCCAGGATTTTAGGACATGTCTAGGTTTTTATCACTCTGTTGAAGTGTGGGGAAATCTCCTCTGGCACATTTTTACAAGCTCAATTTTGATGCTGTTTAATACACTTTGGCACCTTATTTGTGAATCACCTTATTTTCTGTGAATTAGAAAATGGTTTTGGGGGGCCATCTTGCAACTTATTACGGGCCAGATTTGGCCTGCAGGCCTTAAGTTGAGTATCACTGCTGTTAAGGAGAAAAAAAAGATGAATGGAAATCTTTTCTGTGTTTCATGCTGCTAGCTTACCACTACATCCAGCTTGCCAATCACATTGTGCGCCTTGATGACCCAGTTGACAGACTTGGCGCACTTAAGCAGCAAGACGACGTCACGATGCAGCGGGGCATCGTCCTCCAGAGGCCGTAGATCTACGATGACATCCACCTGGAACGCACTGCAGAGAGGGAGAGAGGCAGAGAATTTTGGACGGTTAGCTCTACAGCACGTAGTGTTATCGTGCCGTCTGCGTCTGGCCAACTAATTAAAAAGCTGGATGGATTCCCAGAAAAAAAGCAGACATGTGCACTACAGACCTGATAACACTGCAGTGAGATACAGAGCAACACGTTCCCAGTCCTGCAGTCTTTTGGGCATACTGTGTAATCTCTCCACTGGGGGAGTGAGGAGATAATCTGGCAACCCAGGGACCATGTTTTGAAATATCTCCCTCAAAAGTACACCACTAACTGACCCCCAAACTCGCCTCCATGTGAGTTTCCATCCAAAACGAACTCCACGGAGATCAGTGAGAGCATCTTGACCTCAAAAATATACGATGACAGCATGCTTTCTTGGCCGCTCACCTGCTGGAGTTGGGCGCTTGGAGCTCGATGATGTGGACGTCTTGGTCTTTGTCGGGTCCAGACAGGACGCAGCCCTTTGATGCCTGCGGCTCCACGTAGCCGCCCAGGTAGTTCAGAGACAGGAACTTGGTATCAATCTTGCAGGTGTCAGAAAACAGAGGATCTGAAAGAGGAGAGGTGTTTATGTTAGTGGTGGTTGGGCGTTCTGTGAGGCTATTTCGATCCCCTAAAAGAGAAAAACAGCTTTTTGTAACCCAAAACCACAGAGAGGTCAGAGCACGAGGTCAGCTGCAGAACAGCACCCCCTGCTTCTCGGTAAATTCAATGTCCTGTCACAGAGCTCAGCAGGGTGGATGTTTGAGTTGACCAAGTTGTTCTAGCGAAAGTGTGATAGTTATAAGGGCACTTTATAATTACATTGTAATTTTTTTAATTTATTATTTAAATATTTCCTTGAGTATTTGTGAATTTCATCGAAATGAGTTCTTTTCATTTGCAGTAATTTTTCTTTTTCTTTTTGGCTTCTGTACCTCCTGGCTTTCCGTACTTGTGTGGAAAAACGCTCCTGCATTAGTTGATTATTTATGTTGACAGCAGAGTCATTTAAGACGGAAAATCTTAGTCAACAGTGTTTCGTGTAGTTAATGACGTAAAATTGGTCTGATATCTTCGAAAGTTCCGCCTCATATGAACATAAACCTTTTTTTGTGATAAATGGGAGTTTTTTTCTAAAATTGATTTTCGTGTTTTCATTAGTCGTATTTTATATTAGCAATTTCAATTTGCACAATTTGAGGCTTAATGGAAACTGAGGGCATGCACAGCAGAGACTGTGCCACCATAAGTAGACCACTTTCTGTTGCAGATTTGCACAAAATTTATTTTCAAAATGCTGCTAAAATACAATTGCATGATGATTGCTTTTCCACTGAGTGATGCTGTGCGACTTCTCTGGTGATAACACTCCAGTAACCATGGCGATGGATGTTTAAAACATTAGCAGGTTTATTTCTATTGCAGCCACCGCACAAGCCGTCATTATTTCCAATCCAAGGCCACGTAGGCGTGTTATGGATTGTGGATTCAGAACGTCCTGATGATCTGCTCAACTTTCTCAGTTATGTGATGCAATAACAGCTCTTGTAGCTCGTGCTGCATCATGAGAGAGCCAGTTCCTACTGACAAGCACATGGCCATAGCATCATGTGACCTAGAAAAGACTAAAAAGGGTTTCCATTGCAGTTTTTAGAAATATGGCTTTTTCGAATCACCTTATGCGAGCATTAAAACTATTTAGTGATAAATGGGAGTTTGGGTTTTTATTTTAATATAATTGATGTGTTTCCATTCGGCGTATTTTAAATTCGCAATTTCAATTTGTGCAGTTTGATGGTTGATGGAAACCCGCCTCGTGTTGAGCTCACGTCATCAGGATGGCCTCACCAGGCTCGATGTTTTCTTTGATCGAGTCATTTCAGCTGAGGAAAAGTCTCCCTGCTCCCTTCAGCACGCAGCCCTGCAGCTGCTGTTGTCTCAGCACTAGAAGCTGTGCTGCATGAGGTCAGGTGTGCTCAGGTTGGCATGATCTGTGGGCTTACCAGCAGGGAAATTAATCTTGGATTCAACGTGGGAAATTCCAGCAAAGGTTTTTACCAGAATCCCCTCCACAATAGCAGGACAATAATATTCATAAACATTTTTATCAAACCTTTTAGTGTTTCTTCCTCTTCTTTTATGACGGGTCAGAAAATTTGTTGAGAAAGTGCTTTTAAATGTAAAAAGTTTCACCTCTCCTCAGCACTCTGAGAAAACACCAGACAGCTGCTTCCTTATTTGGCAAACAGAGCCGAGGACGGAGCGTAAACTGAAGGTTGGCACCTTCCTTTCCGGAACCTTTGTGGCACTTTAAAGAGCTGCGGGGAGACCGTGAGTATACGAGCCTGGTTAGGAAGCAAAGTGAGGATCTGTCCATCTTCACCAGACACGACCGTCGATGTGAAGGAGTGGAAATCTACAGCTCTTTGCTCGAAGTAAACATCATGCCACTTCAGGTTTTTGCCAAACCACAGCCCCCTAATGACACAAGCCAAACGCTTGCAGGCTGAGCGACTCGCTCGGCAGCAACTAACGCCGCAGAGAGAGAACTTCACCGGCAGTAGTAAAGCCATTATTTCCCTCCAGACGTGAGCTTTGTTTTATTTCCATGTGCTGAAAGATGCTCGTTAAAAACAAGACGTCCTGTCTGAGAGCTGATGCGTTGGGAAGCTGCCGTCTGTTCAGTGCGTGGAGCGGCCGGCAGAGAGTGAAGAATCGAAAATCTGCGGCTCACACGAGTCAAGATCAATCACAGCCTCCCCTGAGAATCTCCCGGGGCTTCCTCACTTCATCTACACTCCTCCTCACCACTGAAAAATGTGAAAGTGATAGACTATCTTCTGCTTTTTTTTCTTATGCTCAACCTATGTATGCCCTCCAGCAGATGTTTTACATTTATTATTATCATATTAATGAAAACTATGGAAGTAACAACACTTGGAAAAACAGACAAATCACAGACTTTTTCCACGAATTTGTATCCAAAGATAAGATATTGTCAGGGATTATCTGCCAATATGTCAGAAACCTAATTCACACTCTAATGTCTTAAACACCAGTGTTCGCATATTTTCTAGTTTAAGTTAAAATGGGTTGCTATGACGACGGCAGTGCTGGCCATTTTCAATTTTTTAGACTCCATGGCCCCTTCTGTAACACGACTTTTCAACAATAGAGATGCTCTTATCAATATCGGGAAAAGTTGTGTGGAGTTTGGACTGAATGCAGCAGACCACAAGAGGATCCCCACTGGCGGCGTGCACCGATCAGCCAGTCAGACAAGAGGGGAGAAACGAAACCGAAACATGAAGAGAGGGAGGAGAGCTGGCATCAGGGCGAGGCTGACCCGCCTTGGACCAAGAGCTGTCCGTCTATCGAGCCTTCTTCTGGATGATGTCCGGTCGCGAGAGAATAAAGTGGATGAGATGTGATTGAGGCTCACTTAGCAACAGGAGATCAGAGACTGCTCTGCACACATCTTCACAGAGACATGGTTAACCCCTAACATCCTGGATCAAGCTATTGGGTGGTTGGGCGAACCCTTGTTCAGAGCCGACAGGACACAATACTGCGATGCAAACTCCAAAAATGGACTGAAGGAATTGTATGATACCACCAGCAGCAACATGCCCAAGCGCCCGGATGTCTTCATAGTAGCTGGGTATTTTAATGAACTTCAACTCCAAAGATGAAGAAGGATCAAGGACAAATTTTAATGAATTTTTTTAAACTATGTTGTCCTGCAATATGTTGTAATGTATAAAATACTCAGTTACTTGCATCTCATTTATATTTTGGTGTCCAAAAAATCTTAAGGCTGTAATGAGAGACAGCCAAGAGTTAACTCTGTTAAATAATGTGAGTCCATTGAGGGAAGGAAATTCTTTTCCTAAAAAAAAAAAAGGTGCACGTAAACTGGTTTGAAAACAGAGCAAAGTAAAGTTATGGGAGCTGACTGGGAACGGGAGGAATGCTTTGGGGGCCGGCAGCTATGTTGGGAATTTTGGGAATCTAGAAACACACCTTCTCCGACTTTGATGTAGATGTCTTGAGTCATCCGGAGCTCAGAGAAGGAGGTGACTGCCCGGTACTTCTTCTGCGCCCAGTTGAGGAGGTGCTCGTTGCCATGAGGAAGGGTCTCCTTCTGGATCTGGCAGGACAGGGAGAAGTTTCCGGGCTGGAAGTGGACCTCTGAGCCCTCAGATACCTTGAAGACAGAAAAACACGAGTGTTAAAGGACAAAATTACTCCTGTAATAAACTTTTGTCTCCACTTTAAGACGTCAACCACCAATGAACTTTAGGTTGAGAAGAATTTGCATATAAAAGTCACCCGACTACGCTCATCCTCACCCCACAAAAAACTATCAAAAAAGGAACAAGCTGCAGACTGAAAAAAAGGTCAGACTTTCCAAAATTAAACCCACTCTCTAAACATTGGTGAAACCCATCCTTCACACTCCATCCCGACCGTTATTTCAAAGCTTCTACAAATATGCTCAGAGTATTTTTACACATGGCGCTCTACACAATAAGGTGTCTGCTCTGCAGTGTTTACATAGCGGACTGCGTCGCAGTGCGTCATCACAAATGTGTGGGTCTGCTTCAGAAGGGCCAGACGGGGACAACAGAGAAGACACAAATACATGACGCTGGCAGGAAGGTTAGCAGGTGGGTAACACAGACTATATAAAATAATGGAAATGGCCACCGTGAGGTCAACCCAAGCGGTAACTTCTGAGGCTGGAAAATGAAGTCAACGTGGAAGAGCCAAAAAATTAAAAAAAATAAAATAAATAAATAAATAAAAATGCAGTTCATCAAACGGCCACTTGAGGCTGGCTCCAAAACAGAGTCAATCCTTACAAATAAAAAAAACACAGACAAAAAAAATTAAAAATAAAAAAAACAGCTACAAGAAATGTATTTGAAAAGAAAAGTAAAAAATAAATAAACATAAAAACAAATATTGATTTATTTTTGTAACATAATTTTATATATTAATAATTTAAATATATTTATTTCTGGGGGTTTTTGGATAGTTTTCTCATTATCCCCCCCTCTTTTTTAAAACAAATTTTTAAGTAATTTTCTTGCCACCTTTACATAATTTATTGCAATTTTTGGGAAATTTCTTGCTGATAGTGTGACTTTTTTTTACCATGCTTTTAAAAGAAATCAAACCAAGTCGCTCAGGTTTCAAAGTGTCAAAAAGCTTGTGAAAGGCGTTCAAATGCAGCAAAAGAAAACTGTGGTCGATCCAGAATAACAAAATTTCAATACATCCAGAAAATGACTTTTTGCATACCGTACGTACATCTCTGAATCCTACAGTTATATAATGAAATGTAAAAGGAAGAAAAGACGAAAAAAAAGTCATAGAAGTCATAAAAAATATGAAGGGCAAAAAGAAGTGCTGATTTGGGTTTTGATGGTGAAACTGTCCGTCCGGAGGAGGGACCACCCCTTTAGCACTTAATGGAGCTCAGCCCGTACGCTTCATTGCAGAGATAAACATTCACATGTGCTGAAAAACCTACCGAACAACCGAAATGAGTCCAAGCACACGGTCTAGACGGCCTACCTCATTTTATTTCCGTGCTTGTTTTTCTTTCTCCCTACGTGACCCATCTGTATGCATGAGCTGAGAAAGTGCTGGCAGGCCCAATTAAAACATTCAATCCCCTCGAATCCAGGAGGAATACGTGAGAGCACTTCTCTGTCATGATGTTATGAAGCTGTCCCTAAATTGCAATCATGCCTTAATGATAATAGAAAAATATCCCTTTGGGGTGTTTAGGTTTTTTCAGACATAACTGCTCAAATCCTCTCATGCACAACATCTGTCTGACCTCTGGACGCTCCCCTCCATGTTCCTGGCATTGTCACCAGAGGCAGTAAATACTAAGTCCGAGGAGACAGGCTCTGTCGAAGAATTCATTTTATTTTTAGTGTGTTTACTACGGCTGCAGAGAGAGAAAAAAGATGGCGAATATGTGGTGCCCTGCTGCGCCCGTGAGGAGGGGCTGGGGTTTCTTGGTGAACTTTGCCAAGCTCAGCACAGTTTATCAGTTTAATTGCAGGAATACGACTGTAATTAGTCGCAAAGAATTAGAGGGGAAAGCCTGAAAGCCAAATTAGCTCCAGGCCTTCCCGAGCACTGGAAACCTCAGGAATTTGAAACAGGGAAGTGAGGGACCCACTGTGGGCTTTAACAAACTCTCCCTCTCTGTCTGTCTGCACTGGTGCATGCTCAGTTGACAGACCAAAATACTGAGGGCTCTATTTTCCTGCAGGGACAAAGCCAGCGCAATCGCAGAAAGTTTTCCTATTTTTTTTGCCTGTTTGGAAGTTTCCGGGGACAAAATTGAAGTTGTTTGCCTTATTTTTCATTTTATTTAATTTTTTTTTGTAATTTTCACGCAAACATTTATTCATTACTTTATAATCTTACGTGTTTGAGGTTTTTGTAATTTTGGTGTTATTGCAACTCTTAAGTTTTGTCATGATTGTGTCCATTAGTTTGATTTCCATTATTGTCTTTATTTGTGTTACAGTAACGGGAGAAAATACAGAAAAAATGGAAGAATGCTTAAGTGCTCTGTGATTGATATGCCTTGATTTGTTTTGGCAATAAAAAAAAAAATAAATAAATAAATAAATAAATAAATAAATAAATGAATTTGTTCGCTTCATCTTTTTTCCTTATTAATTATTTTCTTATCTTGTGTGTAAGGTTTTGGTGATTTGGGCATTATTGTAATACATTTTGTTATGATTGTGTCCATTAGTGTGTTTTCCATTACTGCCTTTATTCCTGTTGTGGTCTCTCTTTGGGGGGCATGGGGCCAACAGGAGAAAATATGGAAGACAAAAAAAACGAAGATGTTTGGGTGCTCTGTGATATATATGCCTTGCATTGTTCTTCTGTTAAAAATTAATTAATTAATTAATTAATTAATAATAATATTAAAAAAAACTAATTTGCTGCTTTGAGGTGGGAGACGCTGAGTGTCTTATGTTGATACAGTCGTGTACTTAAATTTCAGAGGTAAAAGTAAAACTTGAAGTAAAAGTTTTGTAAGTTTTGTGTAAAAAGTTGTTCAGCCAACCTCTTATCACAAACACAGACGCAGAGCAACTCTTGTACGTTGAATTGGTAGAAGCACAATTCAAATTTGCACTGCCTGTTGAAGGCAGGAACATCCGCCGTTATGGTCATTCTGTATATAACCTGATATTTTGATTACGTATTATGTTGGCGACCAAACTATGGGAAATTTCACCTTTTGAAAGCTGAGTTAAACACTTTGATTTCTTTTAAAAACAAGGCGAGAAGGCAACAAGCAACTTAACAAGATATCACCCAAAAATTTGCTAAACGATTTATTTAGTTATTTCAATTTATTCTGTCTTGTTCCTTCATCTGATCAGGTCCGGAGGCGTCGACACTGATGATCACAGCTCTTAAGTTCTCATATATATACTGTTTAGTGAAACGGTTAACCTAACCTTGGATATTCATATGGACCTTGTAGTTGCTGAAATATCCTCTGTATTGAACACACGCGCAGAACGTACGCGCCTGTTGACCTTCAGTTTTAGTTTGTGTGGTTTGTTCATGTGAAACTTTTTTGCTGATGTGAGGCGACGCAGCAGTCGGCTTTTATTTCCGCTGATTCTCTGATGTCAGTTTGGCGTGTCTTAGCTTTGCAGCTGGTTTGCACTAATGCACCAAACTCTGCTGGTCATTTGTGTTTTCGCACGGTACTTTTGCTCAAGTTTTTGCCCCCTATTTTAGAAAAAAAAAAACAACTTTGAAGTGCTAGAAAGGCAAGGAGATTTTCTTTCATGGTGCTTAAGTGGAATATATAAATATAAAAAAACATTAATGTAAACATACTATAGTGCTTGCTGTTTACACAAGCTGTCACTCGATAGTCTCAATACTGTTACTTTTGTTGTACTCACATTAAGCAAAAAGGTCCACCCAGAGGAGAGAGCTCTCCTGAGCTGCCAACTAAAGCACAACCTCACTGTAAGAGCTCATCTCTTATTAAGCAATCTGTTGATATTTCTGCCAAAAGTGTCTAGAAGGCAGATTTTGTTAGCTGTAATGAAGTTAAAATACATGAAAACTGGATCTAACCTTGACTTAAGAGGAATTCCTCAGACTTGGCAGCCGAGTGCAAACAAAGAATGTAGAGGAGAAGTGAGTTACATACCATGGGGACGGAGACTCATGCTTTCATGTCCGTGATGGCAGAAACTCATGTCCTTGTGTTTGTAATGGTCTTTGCAGGCAGGAGCTTCTCCAAAAACTCGACAGTAAAAGTTGTCTTTAGTAATGTGAAATAATCAGTGTGAGGTCAATATTATATGTTTAAAGTGCTTTTCTGTTCTATTTTACAGCAGAACTACAGTATTTTTCAACCTTGACCATATTTTCCTACATTTTTTTGACTAAATGACTAATGGGAAAAACATTTTTTTTAAAACTGGTCCAGTATTGAGTGAGACCACAGCTGGCAGCACTGAAACATGCTGTAATGTAACCACTTGTGGCATTTCTGCATTGCCAATTTACATCCACTAAAAGTGCTTATTTTTGTCACTGAAAGGTTCAAATTGTTATTTTTAAGTCAGGACTCAACCTTCTTTCTTCTTTATCTTTGTTGTCTATTTTCATAGAAGCACATCTGCAAGCACTAAATATGGCCCGAAACATTTAACGGTATATTTCCTGCCCTTTCTGCCTATAAGCATCAACATATTACGTCCATATGAGCAGTAAAAAAAAAGAAGAAGACGGCATCCAAATGTTTGAGATCAATTATCACGGAGCTGTAATCCTCTATCGTGCAACACCCCGAGCCTGGGAAATCGCAAACGGCTGTTTAGAGACGAAGAGGTGTTGCAAGCAGAGGAGGGGGGATGCAAAGTGCAGAGAAGGGTTGAGGGATAATTTGAGCATGCAATAACTCTCTGGTGATATTAATGTGATAAATGCATTTGCGGCTGATTTGATCCTTCTTGATGAGACTCGGGAGCTAATCAAGCTGCAAATGTGTTCTTGTGAACTGGCAGCGTCTTTGGTGGAGAAAATAATACCATATGTCTGAGCGCCATTCGGGAACGTTCCTCCGCCGTTCCTGTCTCCGGGTAAAAACCAATAGTGGCTACCCATGGTTTCCATTAGCAATTACGTACACCGAGGGCGCGTGAGAGCGAGAGAGCTCATACAACGAGCCTTAATGAAAGAAATGCAGGAGTAAAAAGGCGAAGCTTGGCAAACAAACAATAGGCAACTCGAGCCAACAGCTAAACTTTACAGCGTTGTTCCGTCCAGAGTCACAAAACATTTGATCCAGATCGAGCCTCTCAAGCAGAGATGCAACGCGGCCCGCCCTCCCCGGCCCCCTAACCATCAAAAAGAAATATATACACTTGGCCACAAAGTCAACACAGCACACTCTGCACATGTGTCTCACTTGGAATTCTGGTGTCCCTCAGTACAATAAAATTTGGCATGATTACAGCGTTTATATTTCATGTCATTTTAGACCCACGATGACTCCTGGCTGCCGCTGATTGACAGGGAGCGCTGCGGAGAACGTGTTTTACAACATAAGTCTGGATTTTTAAAAGGCTGCAGGGTCCAGTGGCCAACAGCAACAGTGTGCTCGACAACTCTGAAGCTTTTCCAGCAGGCAGCCCATCTGCGTCCGCCGAGCCCAGAGCAGCACCGGGACCAGGAAACAAGGACTGGCAGGCCCGAATCAGGGTCCAATTAGCCCCAGGAAACAGCCTCTCCGATGGAAAGGCAGAGTGAGGGAGGTCTGGCAGTGGGTTTCTGCTCACAAGTGTTAAGCTCAAAAGCAGTTCCTCTTAACTCTGTTAGTCTCGGAGCTCACCGCAGCAGCGTCTCCACCTGAGAGGCATCACACCGCGTGGGAATTGGAATAAGTCACTGATTCGCACAGATCTGTGCATCTGCGATCATGGTACACATGTACTTTTGAGGGGGAAAAAAATCCTCCCCTGATCATATTGTCCAATCATAGCAACAGTAACTAGGTGCGGCAAGCCTGCCAAGCTTTGGATTTCACCATATGTTGGAGCAGCGTGCAGCAAGAGGCTCAGCGTGCAGGGTGGTATTCCAGTTTTAGCTTAAAAAAACAGAAAAAGTCCAACAATCGCTGGCTAAAAATGAGAATCCAGTTTCCGTCTAACTCTAACTCTTTTAACACTGAGATTGCACAACAGGGCTGCGAATACATCCCTACTTTACGCCCTCTTTGCATGTTCACACAGAACAAAATGCCAGCGGCATCATGCTGCTCCAATGTGTGATTTTAACACGACAGAATCGGCTTCTCGTGGACATTTAACAGACATGTCAGCCGTCAGTTAATTTCATACACAACGCCACTGGTGAAGGTCATAAGACAGTAGCCGTATTTTGGCGGCTGGATTGCTGCTCTGCTGCCTGTTCTGAGTTGCCTTTATTTATAACTGGTGATGGTAGATTGCGGTTGTATGGACACAGTCGCAGATCGACGTTTAAATGTTGAAATACTGTCCCCTGTTTCATTACAAATAGCTTCTTTAAGGGGGGAAATAACATTAACAATCAATGCAACTTATCATTGATGAAAAGACTTAAAGAAAAGGTTGGTGCATGTTCTTCGGGCAGGATGGTGTTTGGTATTTGGCACGCTGATGAGGTGTCACAGTGAGGAGAAGAGGAGCAGCGTCTGGGACAGCCAGGCTGGTGGATAAGATACCAACAGCTTTCACTGCCAGAGGGCTCTGTGCTGTCACTCAAACACAAAATACTTAACACCTAATTCAGCAGGGGCCCCTGCAGCCAGTCCAAACCATTAGCTCAGCTTTGTCTGACTGCCGGGACCTCCTTCTTCACTCTTCGCTTTATCTCTCCGCTTTATCGCTTGAATATCATCACGTGTCAGAAACGTGTCGGACTGAGGGGCCAACGAAGAAAACTTACACCTCAGTTTGGTCTCAGAAAATATATTTTTGCTCCAGCGAGATAAATCGCTGAGCATGTGTAGCTCCTGTAAACCAATCTGAAGATACACATTCCTCTAATACAGAGCTGTATCGCATCTTTTATCGAGTATTTTTAGAGCAGCTTCGTTTTATTTCATTAGGAGATAAAAAGGGAGTGAAAACTCGTCGCTAACATCATTAGACACACAGCAGCAGCTCAGCCTGGACTGAAGGCCTTAATGATGTCTGTCAGCTGTTTTCTGTCTGCCGCCACTGACAAGGGGAGACATTTACAGTGATGCTGACCTGCTGGTCTCTGCAGAAACACCCGTCTCTCCGGCCACACATTATCACAGCTTAGGAAAATACCAGCCGGCCAGATGCACATCCATCTGCATGAAATGCAGCAACTTCTCTTGACACTGGAGCATTTATTTCTATTACCACAGGAAATGAACATTAAAGGGAGCCTAATGTCTTCATGTTGGCCTCTGAGAGCTATGATCCCGCTCACGAACACGAAAATTAGAAAGAGAGGCCTCAAAATATCCTTAAAGGCAAAATGTGCTTCAAAGAAATAGTTTTCTGGATGCAAGATGAACGAGAGGCTGAGCTCTGTCCTTTAACTATGCAACCACTTTTACTGTACAGCAGTGACACTCAACTTAAGGTCCGCGGGCCAAATCTGGCCCCTTGGATGGCCCCCCACGCATTTTCAAATTCACAGTACAAATAAAGTGATTCACACTGGGAATTTGTATTTTAGTATATATAAAGTGCCAGAGTGCAAAAAACAGCATCAAAATAGAGCTTGTTTATCAAAAAAGTGCCAGTGGAGGATCCCCCACCCCCCCAACAGAGGTCCCAGCTAAGACCCTAATGTCCTAAAGTCCGAGACACGTCCTGAAATCCATCCATCCTGAATTCAAATGTCCTTAGATGCAAGGAACATCCTTAAGTTGGGAATACATCCTAAAATCCTAGAAATGTCCTTGAATCTTATAACGTACTTAAGCTGTACATACGTACTAAAACCCTAGAAAAGTCCTTAGATCCAACAAATGTCCTTAAATACAAGAAATAACAAAAAATCCTAGAAACATCCTAAAACTTCTAGAAATGCTCTAAAATACAAAAAAAATCCTAAAATCTAAGAAATGTCCTCATATCCTAGCAATATCCTAAAATTCTAAAAACTCCCAAGAATGCAAGAAATGACCCGAAATCCTTGAAATGTTCTGATATCGAAGAAACGTCCCAAAATCTGAGAAACAACTCTGAGTCCTAGAAATGTCCCAAAATCCTAAAAAAAATTCAAAAGTTGTAGATGTGTCCAAAAGTCCTAGAAGCATCCTAAAGTTGTAGATATGTCCTAAAATCCTAGAAACATCCTAAAATCCTAAATATATATATATATATACTAAAATACTTAAAAAAAACCTCCTAAAACCAAGGAAATGTCCAAAAATCCTAAAAACTCTGCAGAAAACAATAAACGACATAAAATCCTGTCCTAAAATCCAGGAAACATGTATGGGTTATCTTCGACTTTTTATATAACGTGTGTGTCTGTGTGTGTACAGTTGGGTCTGTGTATAATGCAAGGATTTTGCAATCCATGCATGTTTTTCCTCCGTGTCACAGCGGCTTTCACGGCAGGGTGTTTTGCGCACGAGAGGTAAGCAAGAAAACTCTGGAGCACATGTGGAAATCATTTGTGTACCTGATACCGCATTCTTGCAGAATGCTGTGGTGTTAACATACAATTGAAAATGATTACTTCTGGGAAGCCAAAAATACAGAAAAGCCTCAAGAGCATATAAAGGCACCAAAAAAAAAAAGAGTTTTCATTGCAATATACTGTAGGATGGTTCAGCCAAGGCTGAGGCTTCTGAGGTCTCATTTTGTCATGATTTTCTCATGTGATACACGGGCTTTGAACACGGGCACTGAAGCAGTCCATTTTTACATTTTTTATTAAGTTTCCCAGCGAGGCCCCCTGGTACCTTTACTAAAAAAGGCCGTCTCTCTCCAGGGGACATGGCTCCAGCTACACTGAGATATCCCTCACCAATTTTTTTTCTTCCTCCGGCATGTGTACCCTGGTCCTGACTCTATTGAGCGACTTTGTTTTCATTTTGCCGAAAACTTTTAAAGTGAGACCATGTACTTTTTACCCTTTAAAACCTGCAAAAACTGGCTTCAAAAACATGAAAGAGAAAGTTCTCTAAAAATTACCTAAAAATTAGTTTATCAAAAAAAAGTAAAAGTTATAAAATAAAATAATAAAAATAAAAAAACAACTGAAAAACTGCCCTAAAAATGAGAAAAATGATTTTACATAATTTAAAATATATAATTGTGAAAATTATAAATATTGTTTTCCCCCAGCATTTTTTTTCTTTTTTTTCCCTAGCTTTTTGTAAACAATTTTCTAAATCTACTAATTTCTTGCAATTTGGGTATATTCTTACACGTGTGGGTTTCTAAAATGTTGTGTAAGTATGAAGCTGAATTAGCAGAAAATGCAAATACTCGAGAAAAATACCAGTTACCTAAACACTGTATATAGTAATGTACTTAAGTAAATGTACTTTGTTACACTCCATCACTGAATTTTGCTTATTCATCAGCCTGCATGTGTCAGTGTTGTGGCTATTCAGACGATAACTGTTTTGTCACAGAGCTGATTAGATCTAGTAACTGAAATTAAGTCAAACAAATAACCACTATAATGTTCCCTTTCTGATGTTTATAAGAAAACAAATTTCATGAAAATCGGTTCAGAATTAAGCGAGTTACAGTCGATTTTGCCCTCGTTAATATGGCGGCCAATGAGGTGTCTATGTTTCTATATGTATGGCCTGAGAGATGCAGAAAATCAGAGCAGACTGGGCTTTTTTTCGGGACGGGGCTTAAAGACACAGGCACTAAAACAGAGCGCCTCAGACAGAGGCTGAATACAGGTGTTCCAGCACAGACAGTATGAGGAGAAAAAGGTGTTTTTTGACCAATACGCAGGTAAATATGTACTTTTGCTTTCTAATAAAACAAGTATGAACCTGAAAATGAGCGAAATAGGTCCTCTTTAAGTTTTGCAGCTGCAGCCGTACTTGGTCTGGTATGACCAGCAGCTTGTGGTTGCTCATGTTTGCTGGTTTTATGAACACTCTGTACTTGTGCTCCTGTTACACTACAGTTTACATCGTCCTGTAACTACCACTTGTGGCTACTCGCTGCTGCTCCGCAAAAGTCTTACTTTCAGTCAGTGATGAAGATTTGAGTGTCTCGCTGATGTTACAAATCTGGATCAGTTGCACCTCAGATGGGACACAAAATGCAACTACTGAGATTATTTTACAACATGTTGTCGATACAGTTCAGGATTTCAGCCAATATGAGAAAGTGAGAGATCAACTCTTTACTCAGTGGAGCTTTAGTGGTTTAGTGTTTGCTACCACACATTCCCCGTTGTTAGGGTTTTCGTGGTGTACGGATACGCCCTGTCTGATTTGAACAGCTGCCAAGCTATCAACAGGACTGTTAACAGGAGGGAGGGAGTGTGGTTACAGAGTGTGAATAAAGCTGAGAAAGCACATTGCATCTTTTTAGATAAATACTTTTTACACCACAACGTGGTAAAAGACACATCTCTTGCGTAACATGCTGGATCACTTGATATAAATTAAAGAATATTAATATTAACCCTCTGAATCCTGGATTACACCAGCTTTCTTTTGCTGCATTTAGACACTTTTCACAAGCTTTTTGACCCTTTGAAACCTTAATGAATTGGTTTGATTTTATGGTTACATGGTGGAAAAATGCAAAGACCAATTTGGCTAGACATGTCCAAAAAATGCAACAAATTAGTAAAATGTGACAAGAAAAAAAACTAAAAAATAGTTATTGAAAGAGGGGAGAAAATTATCCCAAAAATTAGGGAAAAATGTCCCCAAAATTATATTTACAATCCAGTGTGAATTACTTGTTTGAAGTTTTAATTTTTTTTTCTGAATATTGTTTTGTTAATTTTTGGAACTCATCTTGTCTAGTTTGCTTGGTGCCTTACGTCTATGTTTTTGAAAGAAATCAATCCAATTTGCTCGTGTTTGATAGAACTTGCACTAATCTACAACTAGTTCCAAAATTATCTAACAGCGGTATAAAAAGAAAATGTGATAAATTTATCTGCACCGTTCTGATGTGAGTGCACAGCTGAAGCTGAACGCACTGATGAAACAGATAAAAGCCTCGCCACAGTGACTGTGCACGCACGCACCGCTATCAAGAATTCTTGTGGCGTTTGGAAAAGCCTCCTCTACAAATTTACATCGCTTTTTAAATTTCACTCAGAGAAGAAGGCTACTGAAACGGGAGGACGGTTTAGCCTGAGAGGAAATGAATACACAGTTTTTAGGAAGTCGGACTTAAGAGCTTTTAGTGACGCTGGACTCACATGAAAGGTTCGTTTAATGCCCAGGGCCAGGTTCTCCGTCTTGATCTTCCAGATGAGTGGTTGGGGGGAGTTGAGCACTAAAACCAGCGGCTTCTGGTGGCGCAGCAGAGACTGGATCGGCTTCAGATGCAGCTCAACCTGGTAAGGCAAAAAAAAAAAAAGGGGGATTGAAGTTTAATAAAGCAAAAACACACAAGTGGAAAAACAAAGTCATAAACAAAGAAAAATTGCAGCACGCCACATGATCCACAAAAGCTTTGATTCCTCCTGTTGCTGAGGTTTAGGTTTAGTTTATTTAAAAGCGCAAACTGATAAAAACACAAGGTACAAAAATTAGCTAGGCGGCTATTTTTCATCTGGAGTCCCTTAACCAAAGTGTGACACAAGGCTTCTGAAAAATCAAAAAAGCAAAAAGACTTCTTTCATCATGTTAGCAACAGAAAGAAAAACAAAAAAAAACAAATTAAGAAAAAGAGCTAATACAAAAACAACAAAAAAGGTAAAAAATAAATAAATAAATAAATAAACAACAAAAATCAATAAAAAAGACATGCAAACAAGACATTTGGGGAAAAAACCCAAAATAAAACAAACAGAAAAAAACCCCAAAACAAAACAAAATAGAAAAATCAATTAAAAAAGAGGAAAACATGCAATTGAAAGACTGTAAAAATATACAAATTTTAAACAGCACTGTAAGCGGTCCTGACATACGTTCACGTAGAATGATGTTGCCTGACATTTAAGTGAAACTATCAGGCTGATTGTGCGGTTGTAATTGCCGTTCTATAATGTTGCAGACTGTTTGTCTTTATCAGGCTCTGTGGTTGTTTATGTACTCACTTTGCTGATAAACTCACAAAGACGACGTGCTGTGTTCTCCCTAAAAGGCACTTGCTTAGCTCTGATATGTAGCCTCAGCGGGATCTGAACTTTCACACAGTGGAGTCTTTGTTAACGGAGGGAAAAAATAGTAAGCGGCGGCTCTCTGTTGCCATCTCTACAGCGTGCAGCTATGCCTTTGGTTCTCAGACTGCCATTAAAATAGATTTTCACAGTCTGCTTGCGAGATGGGGAAAACAAACTTGATTATTTGGGACCTGAGCTGTTGTTTTCATGTTTCCAGTGTTGGACTTGTCTAGACTGTTTAGACCAAAACTAGTCAGCAAGTTCATGACCCAGCATGTTTTAACGTCTTAACTGAATGGTCCAGTTCACCCAAAAACATAAAACACATATTTTTTCTTATAATAAATGTGATTAGTTTGGGAATACAGATAGGAGGAAGTTTAGAAAAGAGTGTCAGACAGACCACCGCACCCTTCAGAGTATCACTTCTCATCAAAGCTGGAGAGAATAACTGAGAGTTTTTAATAACTATGGCATAACGCCAATGTTACCAATTATATCATGCAAATTTAAAAGCTGTGCTGATGACAGAAAGGATGATAGAAAGCTAGATTCTTGCTTTAGATGAGTTTGATTCAGCGGATGAATGGAAATTGGAAAAAGGGGATTTGAACGCTCTGCGCCTTCTGCAAGGAAAACGTTGCAGAAGAATGAATTCATCTCGTTTTATGCTTTTAAATGAAAATCCTCAATGAAAGAACTAGAGGCTCTTTAACAGCACTTTTGTTACAGTTTGACCTTTCGTTCACACGGCAACAGCGTTTTAGAGGCCTGAAAACGCAACTTTTGAAACCAGGTTCCAGAGTGTAGTTTTTGGAAAACGCCACCCCTTCTGTCGCTGTTTAAAGTGGCGATCCTGTGAGAACGGTGATGTCATGGCTGCACTTCGCACATGAGCGTGTTGTTCTTTTACCGTGTGTCATTACAAAGGTACACCGCCAACTACTGGCCTGGCATGCATATTACAGCGTTTTTGCAGTCTGTGTACACGAGCATCATCTTCACACATTTTTTTTTAATGCAAAGGTAAGACTTCTGTTTTTCTGGTCTAAACGTGGCCTAAGATGTGAGTGATTTTTAAATACCTGGTTATAAAAGTAACTTTGATTGTTTTATCTCTTTTTGTGTAATCTGGCTGTTTTATTTCTTGGTTGAAGAGAGTTCATCCAAAAATCAGAAATACCTACGTACCTGTAGCACTATTTATCAGTCCAGACTACTCTGTTGTGAGTTGCAGAGTGTTGAAGAGTTCGGCCGTCTGCTTTCTCTCTAATATAATGGAACCAGATGGCACTCTGCTTGTGGTGCCATGAGTGCCAAAAAAGTACATTTGAAAATATCAGAAGCGACGTCACTTTGCAGAAATCATGACGCAATTACTCACAACATGTCTGTGGATTATTCTGAGTAACTGTGTCATTGATGGTGAGTTTTTTTAATGTATTTTTTATGTTTTTATTTTGGGGTGAGCGTTCCCTTTAACCACAATTAAACAAAAATAAATAGAAAACACAAAAAGAAACAAAAAAGGCGGTAAATATCAAGCAAAGGAACTAATCCGCCTTTAGTTCTTTAATTTTGGATTTGAAAGCATAAAACAAGATTAATTTATTGAGCTTTTACAACATATCCCATGCCCAGGGTGACATATACACACATGCCCCTTTTTCCAATTTCCATGCATGCACTTAATCAAACTCATCTGAAGCAAGAATCTGGCTTTCGACCAGTGTCTTTGGAGATCAGCAAAACTTTTAAGTTGCGCTATTTAATTGGTAACATTGCCGTTATACCAAAGTTGTTAAAAAGTCTCAATTGTTCTCTCTACTTTTGATGGGAAGTGAGACTCTGGAGGGTACGGAGGTCTGTCCGACACTCTTCTTTAAACTTCCTCCCCTCTGTATTCCCAGACTAATCACATTAGCCCCGTCCTGTGTGTCAGCAGTAAAAGTCTGTTAATCACTAATTCAATCCACAAGGATTCACATTATATGATAAAAACAACCCTTTCTGTAATTCAATCAGTCACAGCTCGCAAAAAATACTGGCCCTTTGCTTTTCTCAATAAGTGGAGCCTTTGGGCTTCAATTGAAACGAACAACTCAACAAACCATTTGTAATTAAGATGACGATGATTGTAAAAATATGTTGACAGTTTGATATCAGGCGTATGTGAACTGTGAAGAACTGTAGACAACATTTATACTGACGATTTGTTTGGATGTGGTTTAGGCTTAGATGTTATCAGGATCTACATTGTTAAAGGAAACCAGCACCAGGTTTTCTGGTTCAGTGCATTTCTGCAAGACTCTTTATTTCAGTCACTCCAAATTAAAAAAATCATGAATCAACAACCAATACAGTGTTCTTTTAGACTTATTTGTACATGACAAAGTAAATCATTTATCTGTTTTGGGTTCTGAACCTGAAAATTGAATCAGTGTTATTTAAAATCAACAAATAAATAACAATATCCTGACAAGCGGTAAGATGTCAAACAATTAGAAAAGGAGATAGAGGGTTACAAAAATGAAATTACATTTTATAGATTACATCATAATATATATATTAAAAACATTTATTATTATATTATTAACTATATGGAAACTGTTGATTTTGAAGGCACCAGCCAGCCCGTTTTCACTCCGAACTTGTCAAATACGTCCGCTCAGTCAGTGCTTTTGGCGTACAAGTGTGACGCCAAAAGCCAACTTTCGCATCCAAATGGAACGCAGCTGGACGGTGTCAGATAAGAACGCGCTCGGATGAACCGGTAATGTTGCTATTATACGACGGCATACGGCCAGAAGGCCCGGGGTGCATCCACGTGCAATGTGCACGGGTGGCGTCACTTGATAACCTGGAGGACGGAACCGGTCACGAGAGTATGAAGCACTGAAGGAGGGTTTTTCTCTACACCTTACCATGTGCTTCTTTTGCCTAAAGCTAACGTCTGTGACTTTGTTCCCTAATCCTAACCATCGTGACGGTCCACGTTTGTTGCCATGTGCTGTTGTGTAAACTTAATGACCGTGCAGCTTCATCCCATCGTGTGCATTTGTTGACATCCTGGAGCGTAAACAGCTGACACTGAAGGTCACTGACGGAGCAGCACATGTGAGCAGCTGGGATGAGTGCGAGTTGCAGCAGCAAATAGCAAATGTGGTCAGATGCAGTTAATGAATGTTAAGTGGACCCAGACCAGTCGCCAGATGAAAAATGCATCGTACGTTTCTGCAAACTACGGATACGGTACTTTAGTACAGTTTACACGTGTCATATCAACGTTTCTGTCGTGATGTACTACAAGGTATAGGGAAGGTTTATTAGTCACTTTTTGAACATTTTTTTGGAGTCAAAGAAGGAGTTTAGGAGTCTATAAAAGCTGACTGTTTCGTCGGGAGGTGGAGGGGATGGAACTAAAATTCAGGTGAGACTGTTTTGTAAGATGCTATTTCAAAGTAAAAAATCAACCTCAACACACCTGCAGTGTCCAGTTCAGCGCCATGCAGACTGAAATTCAGGCCTGCAGTTTAATTCATAGACAATAATCACCATTCATATTTCCATATAGGTCAGAAAAAATGGCAGTTATCGTTTCAGTGGACAGGATATGAAAAATATTGCTCTGTATTTCTCTCTGACACGCACACACTCCCAGCTCCTCCGCACCTAACTGCATGCCAGACTCCTGTCTCTCCTAAAAGAGATCCACTCTCTCCTGTAAAGTATGATTTTTATCTCCTGGCAGACGCTCTGCGTTCAAAGACTTGTCACTGTGACGCTGCACCAAGCCATTTAACAAGAGACACCGACAGCACAGACGGAGCAAACACCGAGCATCAAAACCTAATTATCAGTCCTCAGCAGATGTAAGCCTCGGAGGAGAGCAGCACAAACGAGTGTTTAGTGATGTGGTCCATGAAAGTGCTGCGCAAATCATTAAAACGTCCCTCCGAGAGAAGAAAATGGAAGAAATTACTGAATAGTTATCTATGAGGCAAACTGGATGGTGATCCAAACAAACAGATCAGAGACTGGCTTTTCTTTTTCTTTTTTTTTTTGCCTTCCCGTTAGTCCAGACTGGAAAAAGCGTGTGTATCGCTCCTCTGAGAGCAACAACAACCAAGATATAATCATACCTGGCTTGGCTTTGAGGCCCCTGGCTTTGAGAGATGGAAGACAGAGGCAGAAGGAGACAGAGTGAGGTAGAGAGTTGTAAAATATGAGGAATTTTTAAAACCCAGACAGAAACATTTCCAGAAGACGTGAGTCACCTGAAAACACACGCATAAACAGAGCGCCGCGGAGAGGAAGTGCCAACAGGCGCTGATGGTTGGAAAAGAGCTCATTATCTGCCGTTCATCAAGAAATGCCAAGCTGTATCGGCTCCGACCGGAGCCGGGTTGCACACTGTGAGCGATGATCGGGGGTGCAACAGCAGCTGGTGCACGTCTCTGCCCACGGAGACGCCGTCAGGAGGTTTGGTAACGCCATAGCAACGGGCCTTGTCACAGAGCCAGGGTGTGGAGAGAAGAGGTGCAGAAACACCAGGCATAAAAGTGCCCTTCATGCCGTTCACGAGGATCAGGTGGCGCTGAGATGTCCCTCTACCTTTACGGGATCCTGCTGGGAGTTTGTGGCCCGGGACACGCCTGATTGATTATCAGGAGGCTGGCACAGGGATTTGGGGGTCCAGTGTCCATTACAGTTACGGGGGCGCGTTTGCCAGCAGCTTGTCTAGACCTATCAGGTTACTGAAATTACACTCCACACAGGGGACGACAGCTGTAGCGCGGGCCGTCACAGGGCGCACCATTAGTGGTGGTAGCATGTGTAAACAATGGAAACGTTAGAAAAGAAACAACAGCTCCAACTTTAAAGGGATAGTTCAGATTTTTTGGAGTTGTGTGAGGTACTGAGCATGCCTCCAGTTTGGAGAAGAAGGCTGGAGTCTCATAAAGAAGCAAAGTGACGCACTGCAGCAAGAAAATCTACTTCAGACACCTTAAAATGAATCAATATCAGTTTAACCCTTTG
Source organism: Plectropomus leopardus (assembly GCF_026936395.1). NCBI lineage: Eukaryota > Metazoa > Chordata > Actinopteri > Perciformes > Serranidae > Plectropomus > Plectropomus leopardus. Next base: position 36,648,520 of record NC_142180.1, on the reverse strand, counting down.
AAACCTGGATAATCGGTTTTCTTGTGCTGCGATCTTCTTTGAAACTTGAGCAAGGTGTTCGATTTCTCAAAAGAAAAAAGGCGATGAAAAAAAACAACTAAAAAGCGATGAGAAGGAGAGGTCCCACAAATTACAAGAAACTGGCAAAAGGTGACAAGAATATGACCTGATGATTTATTTTTAAGGAGAAAGAGAGAGACAGAGACAGAGACAGAGGCGAAGACTATTAGAAGTTGATAATAAAGGAAAAATATACAAATGTCCAGGAATATATATTTATATTTTATTAATTAACTATTTTTACATATTTTATCTATACATTTATATAAGTTTCAGTTATTGTTTTATTCTTTATTTTAACCTTAATTTTTACACCTTCTTTATAACCTGTTTTCTTTTTTTTGTGGTAAATTTCAGGTAATTTTCCTGTAACTTACAGCTTATAACATCGCTCCGTGTTTTTGAAAGAAATAGAGGTGATTTGCTGAAGTTTCAGGGGTTAAAATGATAAAGATTTTATTAGGCAAGACTCTTTTTAAGTGGTTAAAATACGTTTTGTTGCTGATGCCGTCCACAGCAGAACATTGCTTAGTTTCAGTGTCGGACTCTAGTCTGCTTCTCCAAACTGGGGGCGCCCCGACTGACATCTACGGTATATAACATACACGGATAAGTGGATAAGTTCCTCATACAACCCCATGTCAAAAAACTGAACTATCCATTTAAGCTCTGAATCAGCTTCCAAAACAAACCAGCTGGAACACAAACCCAGATGATGAATCATACATGTGTATAACAAAGCCACATGGTTAGGTTTAAAACGCACCGATGGCCGTGACACTGTAATTGTAAAGCTTGATTTGTTTGTTCTGTCTTCAGCATGTGGTTGCAATTTCATGACCTTTCAAGTTTCAAGTGTGCTCCGTAAACACCACGCGTCAACATCGTAACGCGATACTTTTGCAGACAAATATTTCAGTGTTGCCAGCAGACGCCCTGCAGTCAGAGCTCAGTATCAGCGCCGCGCCGCGTTCTCGCAGTTTCCTTTATTGACAGAGCTGATTAAGAGCCTGATGACGCTGGTTGACCCAAAACATCCTCTAATTAGCCAAAAAGTGGGGCTAATCTAGGAGCACACTCCCCCTCCCAGGAAAAAATAAGCAAAGATAGCACAGTGTATTCTAAGATATGAAGCAAAAGCATGCCGAAATATGTCCGAACAACAACTACTGGCTTTTTAAATGGGAGAGAACATGGGTTAACCCTTTGAAAACTGGACAGGAGTCACTTTATATTATATATATCTCACATGTATTTAAACTTTTGAAACCAGAGAAAAAAGGTTTAATTCTCTTCAAAAAGATGCAAAAAAGGCAATAAATAAATTGTAAGAAATTGGTAAAAGGTGATTTAAAAAACAGCCTGAAAAAAGAGAGAGAAAGAGAGAGAGGAATAATTGATTTTTTTTGTAAGTGAAAAAATTTCCAGAAACTATTTATAGTTATTAGACTTATATACTGAAAATATGTATATACTAGTTTTTTACTTTCTATTTTTTTGGTAATTTTCTTGTGAATTTTTATTTTCATGTATTTATTTATTTATTTGTTTAATTTTTTGGGGGGGGCTTTTTCTCCTTTATTATTAGGACAGCTCAGGCATGAAAGACGGAGAGAGAGGCCTGCAGCTGACCTGCAGCAAAGGGGTGAACCACGGTGAGGACACACAGCCTCTGTACACAGAGCACCTGCTCTCCCAGGTGAGTGGCATTGCCTCTTTGTCTTCTTCCCATGTTTTTGAAAGAAATAAAGCAAATGTGCTCAGGTTCCAAGGGTTAAAATAGATCAATATTCAAAATTATAGCAAAAACAACACCAAACACTTCTGCACGCTGAACCCTGAAACACTGCAAAAGAGGAAAACAAAGCCAGTCTGCTCAGAGCTGAAGAGTGAAGGCTCCAAGAGGAGAAAGGTTCACAGCCTGGGACCAATCATAAACTGTTATCTGACGCGTGTGTGCGTGCGTGTGTCTTGTCTGTCTGGATCTTGGTTCTTTCTGGATCAATGAGGGCGCACACTGAGAAGGGGAGCCGCAGCAAGACCTGCTGACCGCCGTTATCAGTGCCACCCACATATTTGGGAGCGATGGGGATGCTACCTGGAGCCTTTCCCCTGAACTCTGATGGTAATCAGTGTGCGCTCGGCTCAGCGCCAAACTGCGGAGACGTCAAAGTGAGACGGGGCCTCCGGATAATAATCTCTGAGTGATACGGCAGAATGTAGGACACGCTGAGGAGAATAACATGGAGGCGGAGTCAGCAGGAGAGAGAGAGATTACTTTCTGATTAGATTAAAGTCGAACGGAAATTAAATTCCTTTTCTGCAAATATCAATATATTAGTGTTTTGATCTGTGCACTTATTGGGTCAAAATCATTATTACCAAAAGAAAGAAATTTCAACAAAATTTATAGTGGCTCCTACATTAGTGTAAATTATTGGTTCCAAATGATGATGTTGGTACTGTAATTTTATTGGTTGCATCTGTATTAGATTTTAGAAATAATAATAATAACAATAATAATAATAATAATAAAATGTAAATACAAAATTTAAAAAAATACAAAATACTAATTGTAATAACTGTATCGCCAGAAAAAAAGTTGACATTCAGAAAACCACATATATTTTATAATTCTACATTTTTATGTAGCAGATGCATTGAAACATTTCAACAGCTCTGTAGTTAAGGTGTGGTTTGTTTCTGGCACAAAAACACTGTTATAGTTAAAAAAGCTCATCATCCCACAGCGATGACCTGCTGGCCTAAAGTTTAGTTCACACAGATCAAAATGAACTAGTTCTATTGTCTATTGTCCGAAATGAGAGTTTTGAGTAAAGAGTACTCTCCCAAAAATGAACTAGTTCTTCCATCTCATCGAATAAAATAAAATCTTGTGATCATAATTCAATCACAAATATTCCCCAAGACTGGTTGGATGTTTGATATGAATGCATTGTGCCAAATTTGTTGCAGATTTTGCTGACTTTTTCAAACCTAGGCACAATTTGCATAAAAATTTTAGTTTTTTTCCTGTTGGAATTGGTACTGATTTGTTCATAAAAGTCCTTCAAATATTCATATTTATACTCTCCAGAGATTCAACAACTCATGTTTACCAGATGCAAATAAATACATTCACTTAACCATTTAACAAAACCTCTCGCATGAGGTGGCATTTCAGAAAAAGCCATATTTTGCAAAACTGCAATTGAAACACCCCTTTAGTCTTTTCTATGTCACATGATGCTGTGTCTATGTGCTCTTCAGTAAGAACTGGCTCCCTTATGATGCAGCAGGAGCTACAAGAGCTGTTATTGCATCACATAACTCTGAGAAAGTTGAGCGGATCATCTGAAAGTTTTGAATCCACAATTCCTCTGTGAAATCGTGGACTATCAGCTCCCAAAAAAATCCCTCATACTTGGCGGCTCCCACGTATAATCACTCCCCATTATCGCTGGCATAACACGCCTACGTGGCCTTGGATTGGAAATAATGATGGCTTGTGCCGTGGCTGTGATAGAAGTAAAGCTGCTAATGTTTTGAACATCCATCACCATGGTTACTTGGAAACACTGGCATCTCGCAATTGCGTTTTGTTGACATTTAAAAAAATATCCCTTAAGTTTTGTGCAAAGCTGTAATGAAAACCCGCCAAGAGATATGCTAAAGGGCGCCCTGTGCATCCCGATGAGAGGCCGAGAGGAGCGTGCATTTGCAACCTAGGAATGAGAACGCACATTCAGTGACAGCGTAAAGCCAAACAAAAGCCCAGAAGTGAATATAAATACAAACATTTCTGGCTTTGTGTGTGCAGTTTTTTTTGTGTGCGAGCTCCAGTCTTATCTGACAGCGTGCTCTCGCCAGCTGTTTGTGCCTGCTGAGCTCTTCCAGCGAGTCACTCGTACAGTCAAAGATATCTGCGAATTCCAGCTGATAAAACAATCATCTGCTCTGCCTCACCCTGATTCAGAGCCAGTGGCTGTTTGATGTTTGCCTTTGGTAAACTGATTAGGGAAAGATGGAAGATTCGAGATACCGCCGGCCCCTCATGTTTATTTTCTACCCGACTGTATCCCCAGACAGCCGTCTTGTTTTTTGTATTTTTTCTCGACGGCTTGCAGCGAGCTCTGCGCCGACACACACGAGGTGGCGGCTTGTTAGCGGGGTGCAAAAGGCCACTTTAGCATGTGACAGAGGGGAACATATGGAAAAATGTTCAACCCTGATACCTACACCGTTGAACCAAAGCCGAGGGAAGTGAAAAAAAAACTTCAGGATGAGGTCATTGTTTTGGTAGAGCTTAAGTGGCAAAACACCAACACCTTCAGGTCAACAGTCAACCAAAAAAAAGACATTTTACCTCACTTGGATGAAATTTGAGCAGCAATAGACGAAAGCTCAGCTCCTTCTGACTGTAACTCTCATTTTCTCTCTTTCTCGAACAGATTACATCTTTTTTATACAATATAATTGAATTTTGTGAAAGTTATTCTGTTATTATATAAGGAAATCAGTACCTGCAGACACACAAAGCCCCAGTCAGGCACTTCAGGCTCTACTATGACTTCCAAGTCACTTTCCTCGTCCTAAACTGGCTCTCAGCCGCGGCTCGCCTTCTTTAAGAGGCCCACATGAGCACAAGAGAGAAAAGAGGCTTCTGTTACTCTGATCAGGAGCAGCGGAGCTGAGGATATCATCACTCTTTTCTTCAGACAAATGTGAATAACACTTAAGAAATGAAAAAATATATATATATTGTCCAGGCAAGCCAGTGTCAGTACTGGTCATTTTTATGGAAAAAGAGAGTTATGGATCTTTGAAACAAACAGCCCACTGTGTAACAGAAACGCTAAGTAAAAATCCAGAGTATGATGTTAAAAAAAGACAAAATTGTTGGTTTGAAATTGTAAACTATCCAAACAAAGCCAGTCCACAAATCTGCCTCATAGACCTTTTTCATGACGACATTTTGACTTGTTATATTATTAAAACCACAGGTGCGAAAAATGACATTAGTAGGGTTGATTATCGTTTGTTTGCTAAAAAGATAAAACAATAACGGCGCCAAAACTGTGCCTGAACTAATGCTTTTTTAAAAAACAAAGAACGAAATTGTTAAGGACATTCAAAAATTGCCTTAAAACTTGAAATTTTACAGTTTAAAGAATAATTTACTATATAAATATTGGTAAATCAGTTTTGTGGTGGTGCATTCAGATCATTTTAACAAGCTATTTAAAAAAAAGGCATGACCAACCTCAACATAAAATGTTCCATATATTGCAAGAAATCACAAAACTGTGACAAGAAAATTACTTTAAAAAGTTCTAAGAAAAGAGGGGAGGATTATTAGAAAACTACCCCAAAGATAGGGAAAAACGTCTTGAAATTAAAATTATGTTACAAAAAACAATCCATATTATATGTACATTTTTTTATTTTCAGTATTTTTTTCTTTTTTTTTTGCATATTTAAGTTAATTTTCTTATTCTTTTCTTCTTATTATAACTTTTAAGCACTTTTTCCGAGTATTTTTTTTTTCTCATTTAGATTTATTTTTATTTCTTATTTTTAAATTATTTTCTTGTTAATTTTAAGGTCATATTGGGTCATTTTGAAAGAAAATAAGCCCCTTTGTTCAGTTTCAAAGGGTTAATTCCAGGACAGAAGAGGCTTGATGATCATTAAAATTAAATGAGGAAAAAAGTGGAAATATAGATATCTGATATCTGCCAAACAAATTATAAATCAGCATATCATATTTTGGCAAAAAAAAATCCAATACTGTGCATCCCTTTTCTTTTATTTGGGATGCATCAAGAACAATAAAATAAAATTTGACTGATTCATGCTTAAATATCGCCATTTAAGCTTTGATTTTCCAAAAATAAACTCCCTTCAATCATGTGCTTTTACCTTCACCTCAGCACATTTAAACACATGGCTTGTACATCCCTGGAATACAATCCAAAATATTATTGTGGGTGTTTGTAGCTTCAGGCTACTTGAGCGAATGATTAACATATTTCCTCCCTCCGCTGTGTTATTGTACGGTGACTCCGAGCCCTTTAAATGAGAGCAGACCCCAGACGGAGCACTATGCACAGTCACTACTGAGGTGTTCTGTTGCACTTAATAACTCAGCTTCGGTGTGTAGATTGGCCCCGAGCCAAAGTGCGTGTGCTCTGAGTCAGGTCCAGCTGTGCATTTCTTTCTGTGGATAACAGTTCAGAGCCCTTCAGTTAATGCCCACACTGAATGGGTTCGCTGGTGCAGGCAGGAAACAATTCATTGCTCTCACGTCTTCACGGGAAATATGGGACAAACTGCGAGCCGCGACTTTCACACATGCATGTGAAAGAGACGCGGAGCAGGCCTCACACATTGTAGCAGGATGTGTGTGTGTTTAAAAACTGGCTGAAATAGACCATGTGATCCCTTTTGTTCGCATTAGTCCATGCACACAGTGTGTGTAGTAGCAGATTTATACCTCCACCTGGTCAGGGCTTCGCTGTCTCTAAGTGGCTGATTTACATCACAGATTTACGCAAAACTTGAGCGTTATTTTTGAAATGTCGATAACACAACTGTGAGATGTCTGTGTTTCCACTGAGTGATGTTCTGCGACTTCTCCTCTGGTGATAACACTCCAGTAACCATGGCGATGGATGTTCAAAACATTAGCAGCTTTATTTCTATTGCAGCCACCGCACTAGCCGCCATTATTTATCATTATTTATACGTGGGAGCGGCCACGTATGAGGGATTTCTGGGACCTGATAGTCCACAATTTTACCGAAGAATTGTGGATTCAAAACTTCCAGATGCATCATGAGGGAGCCAGTTCCTACTGAAAAGCACAAAACCAATTGCACTTTTGTGAAATATAGCTTTTTCGAATCGCCTGAAATACCACCTCATGCAAGCGTGAAAACCTTTGTTGTGGGGCAGGAGCAGGAGCCAGTCCTATTGACAAGCACATAGCATCATGTGACCAATAAAAGCCAAAAAATGTGTTTACATCGCAGTTTTTCTGGCGATTGGGTTAAAATGCCAGTTATTAGTATTTTGCATTTTTTGCATCTCACAGCATCTTTAAGTACTTACAAAAGTGCTATAGTCCTATCAATTATTAGTAGTAGTACTATTATTATGATCATTATTGTTTATGACATCTAACACAGATGCAACCAAAATTACAGAACCAACATTTATGTGATGCAATAACAGCTCTTGTAGCTGCTGCTGCATCATGAGGGAGCCAGTTCCTACTGACAAGCACATAGACATAGCAACATGTGACCTAGAAAAGCCAAAAAAGTGTTTCCATTACAGTTTTGGCTTTTTAGAATCACCTTAAAATACCACCTCATGCAAGCATAAAAACTTTCTTTGCCATAAAAGGGAGCTTTTTCAGAATTGATGTGATTCCATTGGGCATAATTTATATTTGCAGTTGCAATTTGCATAATTTTAGGGTTAATGGAAACCTGCCATACTGGGCCACATGTTGTCCTCCAGCAGCCCTGAAACCCAGACAGTCAGTCCAGCACAGCCGGAGCTCAGCCACAGGCACCTCTTGTGCTGCCGGCCATCGCTGAAAACTTCCAAATACAGTCTGCTCTGTGGCGCAGACACCACTTCCTCCCCCATCAGCAGAGGTGAGGAGGAGCTCCGAAAATCTACATAATCACAGACTGACCAGGCACCTCGCTGCTGCCTTTGAAAATAAGCAAAGGACTCACATGCAAAAGCAAACATCTGAGAAGACTCATTACTGAGAGTGAAATCGATGTGGACGCTTCCAATTCTGACGATTAAAAACACTCAAATTAAAGGAATAGTTCAACATTTTGATGAATATCTTTTTTTTGTCTCCACTAAACCCTCTGAAACCTGGATCGACATCAGTTTTCCAGTGATGCCTTCAGACGGCTTTTACAAGCATTGAAACCTAAGAAACCTGAGAAAATTGGTTTAATTACTTTGGAAAACATGAAACTTGTCAAGAAATGTCGGGAAATTTAAAAAAAAAAAAAAAATAGGAAAAGGTGACAAGAAAATGAGTTGGAAAATTAGCTATGTGGAAATTATTAGATATTATCCAAAAGAGGACAAATGTCCAGAAAAGTATATTTAAAATCATCATATTCTATATTTAAAAGTATTTTACGTAAAAATATTTTTTTTAAATGTTGGGAAAGATTTTCCAAAAAACAACATTTATAATTATCATAAATGTTATATAATATAATTTAAAATATTTATTGTTATTTTAAAGCCCCCCTTTTTCAGGTTATTCCCTTGCTGTTTTTTGTTTTACTTTTTAACTTTTTTTCTGATTTTTTTTTTTAATTATTTTTGGGGGAGGACTTTGTGTACTTTTTAAAAAAAAACTTTTTAAAATTTATTTATTTATTTTTTTTTTGGCTTTAAAAAATATGTTTATGAAAGAAATCAAGCTTGTTTGCTAAGGTTTCAAAGGGTTAAAGGTGTTATTGCTTGACTTAATAACTGATTTTCAGGAGATTATTTTTTAAGAGAAAGAGGTTGCGTTTTTTTATGGTTTGGTTTTAAGGAAGTTCAAGAAACCTTCCACTGAAGAGATGAACCTCCAACGTCAATTGCTTTAAATTTGCTTCGGAAATAAGGAATAAGTTTCATGCTTTAGACTCACACTGGTCAGGGATAAATAATAAGGAGCACTGTGGTGCTTTTTCACAGCCTCTTAGATGACAGGATCCTTGCCAAAATGTGGCCAAGGATGTTAAGATCTCCTTGGTTTAAGGCTGTAATTCCTTTTTTCCACTGGATTATCACCTCCTCCAGTCACGAAATATCACAGATCAGGGGCAGATTGAGTTAATGAGGCCGCAGTCTGACGCACAGTGTGCCCTTCCACACTGAAGGCTAAGCGCTCGGGAAGACGCTGCTTGTGTCCGAGCAGGCCAACCTGTGCCCCCGACCCAGGTGGAAAAGCAATCAAGGACCAGAGTGGGAGTGGAGATCTTATCTTATCACCAGCTCCACTCACGGAAACGAGTTTCTGCCGGGCAACCTAATCTCCGCCAGAGCTGAGTGACCTTCTGCAGCCAAGGCTGTAGGCAGGCGAACAGACAGCTGGATTTCTGCCTCCTCCGCAAAAGTCCTCACTTGACCATGGAGGTGATGGGTTACCAACAGCTGGATAAATTGACGTGAAGAGATGGATTTCACAGGACCTCAAACTGAAGGTTTCACTGGACTATCTGTTACAGTTTTGCTGTGAGTGCCCATTTACGGAGCTAATTATTCTGGACATCTGTTAAGAAAGTGTAATGTCAAATAAATGCATAATTTTGCCTAAAAAATGCATAAAATTCAGCACAGAGCCAAAACACTAAAGTAAAAATAATTTAAAAGTCCAAATGTCTTTTATTTCACTGATGCACTCATCCCTCTGCTTTAAAGCCAAATAAATAAACTCTGCAGAAGAATGAAAAAATGTTAACTTTGGACAAAATAAACGAAAGCGTGCAAAAATCACTTTTACGACCAGACCTGTCAGTTGACTGTGCTCATGAACCATTATTTGGTCCATCACCAGCAGAAAGGTCTCCTGAGAGCAAATCAAAATAGGATTTAGACAGTCAGTCTCATGGGCTGTGACAGCCTCAACAGCAGCAAAAAATACAGTTAAGATCTTTTGGTTTTCTTAAAGGAATACTTCATCCCACAAAGGGTCGTTTGTGCATCAATTACTCATCCTGTGTTACGCTGAATTCATAAAGAAAACGTTTCTCTCATGTGCCTCTGGTGAACGAAGAATCCCAAAACAGAGCACATTTTTGATGAATTGTAGTCATATGAGTCCATGTTTAACAACAGCAAAACCCAAAACATCCAAGTGATTCCAACACTTTCATTTATATGAGGCGGCCACAAAATCTGCCACAACGTCTACAAAAAACCGGTCTCAGCCGAGGCACTCGACTTCAGGAAAAAACTTAAAATGCCTTTGTTGCATTGGCAGGTGCTAAAGGTCGAACATGATTAAAAACAATTACTTCTTTGACGCGTTTTGGCGTCCAGCCTTCTTCAGGAAGTTCAAACAAGCCGTGATGAAACGAATACAATCCGATCAGTTCATTTCAATCAATAATTTATTCAACGTGTGTATCCGTTCGATTCATTATAGGTTTGTTTGTAACTTCCTGAAGAAGCTTGGACACAAAAACACGTTGAAGAAGTAGCCTAATAGTTTTTGTAGATATAGTGTAGTAATTTATAGTAATAGTTTTCATGTTCTACCTTGCCAATTATCTGCATCAGCATTCACAGCGCCAATAAAATTAATGAATTAATTAAAAAGTGTGCATATTATACAGTCTGCAATACATGCAAAGAAAATGTCAGCGTGGGAGGAACTTATTTAAATTTTCACAGAACTTTACAAAAAAACAAAAGTTGCTGTGAACTTGCTGTACTTTATGTTGAAAGTTTCAGTTTGTTAAAATCATTTAAATCGAGTTTTATGTTGGAGTTTGTTGTATTCTGAATTTTAAATTTCGACAGAAATATTTTCATTGTTACTGTAAATGCATATCGTGTCAAATATTGGTTATCGGTATCATTAAGTATTAATAATTGATATCAGTACCAGCCCTAAAAAATCGTCAAACCCCTAATACAAAAGGGACACACAGAGGCAAAACAAAAAAATTCAAAAATTGTCTTATTGTTTGACTTTGGTGTTTTTAAGGGTTAGTTTGGATTCACCAAAGGCACAAAATAAAGCAAGCAAACTAACTGTTTGGGGCAGTGGCAGACCAGCAGCTCCTGTGTTCAGAGAGGTAAAATTACTGTTTTTGTTAATGAAGCATTGATAAGTTTCACTTTCATTTCAGTTCCCTGTTAAAAATTGCCATCAGGTTGGGAAGTCCTGAGTATACGACTAAATCACTGAGACTTGGAGTAAACGAGTTGTGTGAGATTTTGTGAACTGATGTTTTGATTCAGGGTTGCTGTTGTTAAAATTTGTCACTAAATACTCTGAATCATGCATTTCATCAGTTTTTCCACATTTTGGATTTTATGCTCACTGCAGAGGCATGCGAGAAAAACAAAGTTTTCCTCATAAATTCAACATAACAATGAGTGAGTAACTGGCAGACAAATGATTATTTGGGGTGAGGTATTCCTTTAAGTGTCCTTGTTTGGCAGAAGTTTAAAAACAATTAAAAATAACTTGTCATTTTTGTCACAAATCCTAATGAACTTTGTTTAGCACTCCACAGTCTGTGCTATAAAAGGTGCCTGCATACTTGTGTGCAAACAGGGTATACGTGCAAAACCAGAGACCATCAAGCTGGGAAAATAACATTTAAATTTCGTGCCATGTTAGGCCTAATTTGCCCTATTACATTCCATTTCTGCTGTAATGTTTTTTTGCGCGTGCATGCATTGTATTTTCAATGCATAAACAACCTCCTGCTCCACGCGACATAATTTGAAAGATTGTAATTAAAAAAACCTGCAAACTCTCAGATGTAAAAGAAGCCCTGTAACTGCTACACGTCCTCCACGGTACTTTGTTTGGAGTAAACATGAAAGATTACAACAAAAGACAAATCCCTCTCACTGTTATGACCACAGAAATCTATCATTTCACTTTGTGCAGCAAAGCCTCAGAACAAGCACAGCCACTGAAACCAGAGAGTAATTTCTGTATTTACCTGCTGATGCAGCACACTCTCTCTCTCACACACTCTCTCACACTCACACACACACACACACACACACACACACACACACTGTGTTTCTGTATGTTTGGCCTTGGCAGCGTTAAAGCCGTCATCAGCAGCAAAATTGCAATGGCAAGTCTATACATGCAGCCTTTGAGACTGCTGAGACTGAGGGGGAGGGGGGTGTGGGACAGTTTTCAAAGGCCTTGGGCTCATGATTCATCTCTAAACTCTGTCTAACTTTTAAAAGTCCTGCGCGAGACGTCCTGTGCAGTACCTGAGGAAAGGGAGGGGTTTTAAAACCCGACTTCTGGAGCGCCGTCAGGAGATGCGCTGACAGTTTGAATGAGCGCACTGAAGAGATTCAAAACAAATATGCGGTTGGAAAAAAACTTCAGCACAGACATTTAAATGACTGACTAATCACTGTCTTGTTTTTCACCCTCTCGAAAGTCAAGGATTAGGTGAGTGCCATGTGATCATGAGGGCTGGGACCGAGTGTAGCCTCCAATAACAGTGACATCTTAGAATAACAGATATTCGTTACGTGTTAGAAGCTTGTTCACACCTTTTTCAGCTTTAAAGCAGCAAAAGTTTTAAGCAAAATCAATGAATTTGCCATTGGGGTGATGTAAAAATGCACATTTTTTCCACATTAAGCTCAGCCTCGGTGAAGTTTAAACCAAAAGTTCGCACCATTTAACTATACATGAATCCCGGAAAGTACCAGAAGTAAAAAAGTCGTCATTACTGCGGTGACATCTCCCTCTCTCCCCCGCGTGTTTGAATGCAAGCTGTACTGGGAGGTGTACAGTTTTCTACTTTTACCTTTACTTTCTGTGTAACGTTACTTCTGAAAACGGTGTCTCAGAGTTTGGGAGGAACCTGTGCAGTTCTCAGCTGCTCCAACAGTCGTGGCAAACTTCAAACTTTGTAAAAAACTGAATGTGAAATACTTTACTCAATAAGAGCCCCCCTGTCTGAGGCGGAGGGAGAGTGGGGATGACAAAGGGCCGCAGGCTGGAATCAAACCTGAGTCACTGCAAAGCCTTAGTTTACACAGAGCGCCGCTCTACCAGGTGAGCTAGAGGTCACTGCTAATTTCAAGTAAATTTTATTTTCAATTTTTTTTTTTTTTTTTTAATGAGGCGATACTTCAAAATGCAAATGATACAGCTTTGATCTCTTTACTGAATTTAATTATGTATAATCTGAAAACTAAATGCTGGGGGGGCGGGTGAAACAGAAACAAACATTAGCACGTTCCCACCTTGCAAGCTTGTCAAACTTCAGCTCACCAAAGTAGTTTAACAACTCGCCCTGAAATAATCGTCCTTCAGAAAGCCTCTATCGCAGTCTTTCTTATGGGTGAACTTTACTGTGCCACTCCAGTGTGTCCTTTCCTATCTTGCTTTGCCCAAGAAGCTTCCTCTAAGGAAAAGGGGAAAAGGACCGGCCTCCTTTATCAGAGCCGCTGGTTAAAAATAGAGCAAACAAGGGCGGTGGAAATATCAACTGCAGCAGAGCGCGCACTCTTTATCAGACTCAACAATAGAGTCCCCAGAAGATGAGACAAAGTGGAGGAAAGATCATCTCTCTTCGGACTGTAGTGGTAATGTTAAAGAATTCAACTGACTGTGAATATGTGTTAGGAGAACTGTGAAATGTTTTGCTGTATACTACGTCTTTAAAGTCAAATCTTAACTGTTTTAACCTCTGAAATATGAGCAAATTGGTCTGATTTCTTTCAGAAACAGGGGTGAAAAGGCAGCAATGTCTCACAAAATGCAAGAAATCTGTAAAAGCTGAAAAAAGACAGAAAATTATTTTTATAAAATAAATGAATTTAGAAAAGGAGGGAAATGTGCAGAAAACTATAGTTTTAATTATTTGAATTATATACCAAGGATTATGTTACAGAAAGAATATATATTTTATTTTATAAATATTGTCATTTAATTTTTTTGCACTTTTTTTACAGGTCATTTGGAGGGTTTTTTTTGTTTGGTTGTTTTTTTTTTGTTTTTTACTATCTATTTTTGACATTTTAAAGGTGATTTTTCTTTTATTATATATTTTATTATTGCCTTTGATGGACAGGACAGTTTAAGCGTTAAAGGGGGCGACAGAGAGAGGGGGCGACATGCAGCAAAGGGCCGAGTTCAGAATCGAACCTGCGGCCGCTGCTGCGAGGCTATAGCCTCTGTATATGGGGCACCACTCTATCCACTGAGCCACCAGGCGCCCCTACAGGTAATTTTTTTGTAACTTCTTACTAATTTCCTGTTTAGTCTTTTTCGGGCTTGTTATTTTGCTTATTGCATTTTTCCGTGTTTTTGAATTAAATCAAAATAATTTGTTCAGGTATCAGAGGGTTAATTATGGTGGCAGTAGCTTGTTTTTTTTTTATGTGTTACTAAGAATGACTCACTTCAGCCGGGGTGCTGTCTGGTCCCTCTGGAGCGTGTCCTCTCAGGTTAATGATGTGGACCTCCTGCGGGAGGCTGCTGGTGCCTCTGCTGGCGCAGCCTGACAGGGCGGTGAAGCTCTTCAACGTGGCCTGCACCGGGTGTCCCACCCCCACCGGCAGCAGCTCACATGGGCTGCGAAACAACGGCCCTGCGGCGAAGAAAAAAAATACAATAGGAATAAAATGCTACTGTAAGTGCAGAGATTCAAATGTCACGTCTCACATGATGCTGACTCGTTTATCTGTCCCAAGGCCACAATAATCTACTGCAGAGGAGAGTTTTACAACAGAAAAGGGAACGCAGTCGTCTACTTTTCAGCACGTAGAACTTAAAAAATAAAACACCTTCATCTTTCAGAGAAATTTTTAATGTCATTCATTTGATGCGAGCTGTTGGTGACTGTGGTCTAAATTATTTTAACAGCCGAAAAATCATCTGAAAAGCAAAACACACCAATAAATTGCACATAAATAATTCAACAAGTCTAGTTTTTCTCAGTTCTGTGTAAAGTTTTTTTTTTTTCCTCAGTGTAGCGTCGCTCAGTCTGACCATCCATAAGCCCAGTAACATGTGAGAAATGTAATCAACACACTGCGCTCCAACTGGAAGTCCCTTACGGCAGTTTTATTTTCCTTGAATGGTCAAATTTGACCTTCTGCAATCTCTCAGGAGGAGAAGCAGACTTCACACTCTGCGTGCACTCTGTCTTGTAAAGCTTGTAACCAAACATTAGCTGTGACCTTCATAGTTTTCTCTGAGATGTGACAAAATCCTGGACAAAACATGGTCTTCACGGTAATGCTCCACTTTACGCTGTCCAACAATCAGAGCCGCTGAAGCAGGCGTATGTAACTGGTATCACAAAATTACATACAAACCGCTGTGCTCAGGGTTCTAAAAAGGTCACCAGTCATGTTGAAAATGAAGGAAGCTGCTTTATAAAAGGCTGGAGAAATGCTAAACATAAAACAATCTTAACAGATCTGAGTCTGTTTACAGGTCTTCTTTGGGAATTTGGTATGAGCGAAAAAGAAGTTGGAAAAACCTTCAGTGTCTCCAGAAGAAGCTGCACAAAGTTTGATAAGAACTTTACTTGTTACTGAACCTGTAACCAAACAAATCGGGTTGCATTGTGGGCAAAATAGATCCAGATTTTGACAAGGGAGAGATATCCATGGAATAAAAGCATGACATCTCTGGTGCTTTTGTATCGTTTTTAATGCTATTTTTAAAACTGTCTCACAATAGGCGGGTTTCCATTCGAGATTTGTGCAAAACTTCAGTGATATTTTCAAAATGTGGATAAAACACAATTGCGACTGTGTTTCCACTGAGTGATGTTCTGCTGCTTCTCCTCTGGTGATAACATCCCAGTAGCAGCTTTATTTCTATTGCAGCAACCGCACTAGCCGTCATTATTTACAATCGAAGGCCATGTGGGCATTTTATGTGCACAACAACGGAAAGGCGAGCCCCTTATACGTGGGAGCGGCCACGTATGAGGGGTTCTGGGAGCTGATAGTTCATGATTTCACAGAGGAATTGTGGATTCAAAACTTCTGGATGATCTGCTCAACTTTCTCAGAGTTATATGATGCAATAACAGCTCTTGTGGCTCCTGCTGCATCATGAGGGAGCCAGTTCCTCCTGACAAGCACACAGCCACAGCATCATGTGACCTAGAAAATACTGAAAGTGTTTCCATTGCAGTTTTGGGAAATATTGCTTTTTCAGATCACCTGAAATACCTTCAGATCACCTGAACTCCCATGTATCACAAATTTTTTTGCGATACATGGGAGTTCTTTCGAAATTGACACGTTTACATTGGTTGCATTTTACGCTTGCAATTTCAATTTGCACAATTTGAGGCCTTCTGTCATCAAAGAAAGCTAAATTGGTGCTTTTAAGAGAAGAGATGAAGAACAATGACTGTTAAAATAACTTTCTTATGATCCTACATAAGATGGTACTTCAACTTGTTTTAAAAACTGTGTTGACACTGGAAAAATAAACAGGTCAAACTGAAAGGTTTGACAGGCCTTCCCTCACATTTGCAGTCTCATGAGTAATGTTATCAGTTATCTGATTCAGTCATAACAAACAATCAGTTATTTTATCTGCTATGAGATTCCATTTTGGTGAATTCCCAGCAAAATGCTACAGACACTTATTATCTCTCTTTCACTCTCATTTCGGTCACAAGCAGCTCTGACGACAAAACCCAGTGACTGAGCTCGGGTCAGTGAGGCAGAGCAGCGCTCAGCAGGGTGTGAGGACACTGGAGCTCAGTCTGCCGGGTCTCAATGTGTGTTTTGTCTGCCGCACAGTCGGCTGTAATGAACAGCTCGGTGATCTGTGAACGCCCCGGCTACTCGACTTAAACAAAGTTTCACCGATGTTTACAGGATCGCGCTTAACATCCGCATTTCGCTCTTGCATGATACGGAGCTTCCTTTGCAGCCACAAGCTTTTTTTAACAAGCTTCACCACAGCTTGACATCTTCCTATAGCATAAACTTCCTTTATGCATCTGTATGACCCACTTAAACGCATTCACATGAAGTCAGGGGTGGCACTAAAGCGCAGGTTTTGAGCAAGGTACCAAACAGCTCTTTTCCATTAGCGGCGTCGTGTATACGATGAGAGCGTCAGCGGCCTGGTTTTATTCCACAGGGGTCAGACCATGTGTTTTACCCCGTAGCCTGGTGCCAGCCGAGGCCCGCTCACATTTCAAACACATCGCGCTGAACAGCAATCAGATGGAGCATTTGGAAATCATTAAAGTCTGAGTGAAAGACAGTTAGATAACAATGTTAAATTCCCCCCCAAACTGACTCCAAAAACAGTGCCTCAGCGGTGGGGTACAACTCGGGGGGGAACTTTTTTTTTGCAGAACACATAGCTATTGTTTTCCCTTTCCGCGCTGTCCTATAAGCCTTTAGTGCATCAGCATAAAGCCAGAGATTATATATGGCATGGCTCCCCTGCTCTTGTTTTGAGAAAAAAAACACAGAGGCTTTATTGTTACCATATTTGTCTCTGGAGACAAATCCCTTGACAGATGTCTCAACCTGGACTTCGTGCTGTCTCTTGAATCACTCCGAGCGCAGATACATTATCTAAGAAGATTGGGAGCGTACATATATTAAAAAATGGCTCTTTCTATGATGATAATGGCAAAAAGCTGTGGTGCATCAGTATTTCAACCCCCGCTTAACCCCCCCCCCCGTCTCGATTTTCCTCCCAAAGGACCCGAGTCTAACCATGTCATCAAGCTTCACTCCCACAAACACGTCTGAGGGCAACTCACTTTTTCCCCTCACACACGGAGAATAACAAACAACTGCCAGACAAACAAAGAAAAACGTACTTCTCTCTGGGAGACTGCCAAAAGATTACAATGCCTATTGGGCAATGATGTGATATTTTAATGGCTTAAAAATACAACGGCGAGGGGGAGACATGTGGGAGGAAAGGGTACCATATGGAGAGGAAAGTAGGGCACGCAGAGTTTTGTCGTATTGTTTTTGCTGAGCTGAAGACCGGCGAGGCTTTCATGACATTTTTAGGTAGTCATTTTCCCCAGAAGATGATTCATGATGATTGCGGTGACCTCCCTGACTACCACTTTGTTGCTGACAAAAGATGAAGAAAACAACCCCTTTGGATTTTAATGATGCTGCGGTCGTCACTCTGGTGCCACTCTAACGACGAATTTTAGCCGAAACACAGCCCTTCCTGCCTAAAGGGGGCAGCAAAAACAAGCTGATACTCATCACAGAGCTCAACAGAGCAGCCCAACGAAAAACGGAAAGTCTTTCCTTTGTGTTTTTAATAAAATCTGTGTTGATATTACAACATTGTGAAAATGATCCTCATAAACATGGGTCCACAAAAACAACTGAAAACGCTGTAGTATGCATACCAGGCCAGTAGTAGTAGTAGTAGTGGTAGTAGTAGTAGTAGTAGTAGTACACTACAGAAGAACCCATGTGCGTGAACGAAGTGCAGCCATGACGTCACCGTTGTCACGCTAGCTGCTTATTGCTGCTTACACAGCGTTTTCAAGAGATTACTCTCCGGATGATGCCGTTGTTGCGCACAAAAAGCCAAACCGCAATAAAAGCTTACTGTCTCATGAAAGAACAACTAGGTCTGTTCTGGCCTAGTTGCTCTTTTATGAGACAGTAAGCTGTACACGGGCCTGTAGTAGGCCTGTACACATCAACAAAACCACACACACACACACACACACACACACACACACACACACACAGCGCTGTGTTCACAGGTCTGCTCCTGGCAATAGGACTGCAGTCTTTAGCCAGTTTTTAGCAGGTTAACACAAGTTTGAAGAAACCTGCATGCTATGGCTGGACGATATGGAAAGTCTTATCGCGATAATGTTTTTCATATCAATCAATATCAATATATATCACGATATACACCAAATCACTATTTCTGTCGAGCTTAAAGGTTCCCTTTGACTCCTAAGTGAGATATGAAGATATCATAACCAGTGATGCACGATAACAATTATTTCAACCTTTGTTGTGATCGCTGCAGATTTACATGTTGTTCTGCTTGTTGTTGGAAGGAATCAAACATCAGAAATCAGTTTATTCTTTCAGCAGAACCGAGCTGGAAACTCACTACACCTGAACTCAAACTACATCCAGCGTGTCCTCTCATCATGTCCCCGTCACACACACACACAGAGCAGAAGGATGGAGGGGGGAGCACGGTGATACATGACAGAGACACCGGCGGAATATGAGAGCGAGCGGACATTCAGAGACATCGGCGGAGACACCAGCAGAGAATGACAGTGGAGCAGACATTCGGAGACACCGGTGCAGAGAACCAGCGGAGATACTGCAGAGAAATTGGCGGAGACACAGACGGAGAATGAGGGCGGAGCGGACATTTGGAGACATCGGCTGGAGACATCGGCAGAAGACACCGGTGGCAAATGAGAGTGTTGCGGACATTCAGAGACACCGGTGGAGACACCAGTAGAGAATGAGGGCAAAGCAGACATTCGGAGACACCAGCGGAGACAAAGATGGAGAATGAGGGTGGAACAGACATTTGGAGACATCGGCAGAGACATTGGCGGAGACACTGGTGGAGACACCAGCGGAGACACTGGCGGCGAAAGAGAGTGGAGCAGACACTCTGAGACATCAGCGGAGACACTGGCGGCGAATGAGAGCGGAGCAGAGAGGGCAGAGCGGAGAGAAGAGGAAAAGTTATATCGTGATTGATGTCGTTATCGTTTTATCGCCCAGCCCTGCTGCCTGCATGTGGTCATTTTGATGGGAAAGAGACATTTTACTGCAAATTACTCATCATGAGCTACAACAACATGCAGCATTTTCAGTGTAATCTAAAGTACATCTATAATCCCAAACATATAAACATTTAACTCTTTGAAACCTGAACAAATTGACTGGATTTCTTTAAAAGACATGGGGAAAAGGCAATGAGCGACTTCAGAAGAAATTAGCCAATACATTTCCAAGAAATAAGTAAAAAAGAAAAAAAGGGAATTATAATTAAACTTTTTTTTTTAATCTATAATTTTTTAAAAAACAGGAGAGAAAACAAAAAAACAAGGAAATTACCTAAAAATTCTTAAAAATTGTAAGAATTCTTTAAAATAATGATGATGATGATAATATGGTTCTCTTGCTTTTTCAAAAAAAAAAATAGATATATAATTTTTCAGCTCTACTAATTTATTGTAATTTGTGGGAAATTTCTTGCCAAGTTGCTCATTGCCTTTCTAACCATGCCTTTGAAACAAATCAAAGCTATTCATTGAAGGTCCAAAGTATTAAATATTTGTGAGAGGTGACCGTATGCAGCACGAGAAAAGTTATGTTGATCAAGAGCTTCAAATTGTTAAAATATACTTTTGAGATGATACAAAGCAGACAAAGGCCCTCATAACTCATTCAGTTGTTGAGTTATTATCCATCACACATGCTATCGACATCAAACTTCAGCTTCAATGGACAGAGAGGAGTTTGAGAAAAAAAAAAGCTTGGCCGCGCCTCAGCTTTGTGTCTTCTGTCACCTCGTCCGCCTTTCTCCCCCGCTTCTGTCTGCCCTCCTCTCCCTCTCCCGCCATGTTTCCCCTGGTCATCGATGGAGCACAGAGTATGTCCTGTCCAGCTGCTACGAGTGCCTTTTAGCTGGCCGGGCCAAACGCCCACAGCGGAGGAATGAGAGAAGCTGTTGTTCAATCTGCCTGAAAAACAAGTCCAGCCTAGGCCGACCCGACACTGCAGACTGCACCACAAATACCGCCTCAGCTCAGCAGATACAGCAACATCTGATGGTAAAGCTGATACTCCAGCTGTAACAGTAATCTCTGAAATTTATTGAACGCCTTCAGAGAGATGAGCGTACCAAAGATGAATGCAGAGAGCGTAACCGTAACTACACCCTACAAAGAAATATTCCCCAAAAATATCTGTTGTGTCCATCTAGACCATTTTGTAGCCTGCAGCTTCCCACTTTGGCACCAAATTATTGTGGTAAACGTACCGTACAACTCTATTGTGGTAACGCTACGATCTAATATCCCCCAAAACCTCAGCAAATTACATGTAAATGATCTATTATCAAAGGAGGTGCAGGGTAATAACAGTGCATTTTTGGGCTCGACATTCATTTTCAAAACACTGGAATTAAAGTGGTGAGATGCTTCACTGATGATGAAGCAAAATCTGATCCATAATAGCGGACACACTGTACATTGTAATAAGATGAATGACCCTAAACCTTCATTATACTGCACATTAACCCTTTAAACCCTGAACACACTGGTGCGATTTCTTTCAAAAACATGAGCAACTTGGTAAGAAAAATGTTCCACAGCTGGCAAGAAATTAGATTTGGAAAATTATTTTGTGAAAAAGCTAGGGGAAACTGTATTTCTCATTGTTAAAAAAATTATTATATTTTTTAAAAAAAATTAAAGGCCATTTGTTTGTTTGTTTGTTTTTTAACTTTCTTTTAATGCGTGTATGTATTTTTATTTATTTATTTCTCCTAATTTTCAGGTAACTTTCTTGTACTTTTTACTAATTGTACTAATTTCTTGCTCATTTTTGTTACAGAATTATTATAATTTATTCATTTCTCAGTCTTGTTTGCCTTGCTTCTTTTGACTATTTGTTTTTGTTTGGTTGTTTTTAGACATTTTCAGATAATTGTCTAGTTTGTTTTTTTTGTTTTTTTACCAATTTCTTACTAAGTCTTGTTACAGAATTATTATAAAGTATTTTAGCATTTTTTTCTTTTTCTTTTTTACAAATTTTCAGATAATTGTCTTGTATGGTTTACTAATTTCTTGCTTATTTTTGTTATTATTATTATTATTATTACTTATTACTTTTTATTGAAGCACTTTTTCTCAGTCTTGTTTGCCCTGTTTCATTTAAATGTATTTGTTTAGTTTTTCTCAGATTTTCAGATAATTGTCTTGTACTGTTTTCTAATTTTTTGCACATTTTTGGATCATTTTTTCTTTGCTTATTGCCTTTTTCCCGTGTTTCCCACCTACCAGGTTTCGAAGGGTTAATCTCAGTCTAGCCAAACACGGCATACTGCTGCAGCCGCAGCATAATAAAAGGTAGGAGAGCTCTATTCACCAATCTCCACTTTGATTCCTCTCGAATCATTTTGTTAACATGCGTGTGAGGGGCCCGAGTTCTCCGTGTCAGGCGAAATCAGCAGCAGCGAGACTTTGGGAAAACCTAACATGGACAAGACGGCCAGATCCCGATCCTAGCCAACAGACTCAACATCTCATCATCCCTCCCCTCCGACCAGCTGTGAGGTCAAGCCACATTCACAATTCATAAAAAATTAAACTATGATTTGAAATGGTTGAGTAAAACTTTGGCTACCGTCTAAACAAGATACAGAAAAACGTGTTCATGCGTTTATGTTCAGCAGGCCGGACTATTGTTCAGGTGTCTTCACAGGTGTCGGTAAAATCAATCAGACAGCTGCAGGTCGTCCAAAATGCTGCTGCCAGATTCCTCGTTACACCGGCCCTGCAATCTCTCCACCGGCTTCCTGTGTGTCAAAGGATGGATTTAAAAATCCTGTGACTCGTCTCTAAAGCACTAAATGATCTCGGGGGTGAATACATTTCTGATTCAGCTGTGATGCATCCAGATCCCTCAGGTTATCCGGGACAGGTTTCAGCGTTCCCAGGATCAAAACCCAGCAAGGTGAAGCAGCTTTTAGTTTTGATGCTCCTCGACTGTGAATCGAACTCCCCGAATACCTAACGTCTGCTAAAACGGTTAATTTATTCAAATCAGGGCTACTGTGGCTTTTTTCTTGCGTTGCCTAGAAAAAAAAAAGTTTTAAAAGAAATAAAAAATCAGAAAGTCTGTGAATATCTTTTCTGTATTTGTAATATTCTGCAAAGTTATGAACGTAAAAGGTACAGCGGGTCAGATTTAGGGGGATTTGGTGACATCTAGCAGTGAGGACTGCAGATGGCAACCAGCTGAAACTTCTCCCGGTTAAAATTCCTTCAGCTGTCATTGTTTAGGAGGTTTTTACCAGGAGCCGAATTATCTGCAGAAGTTTCATCCTCTCCAAAACAAACAGACCAGCTGATGAAAACCTCTAGAAACACTGAGTAAAGTAGTTTTACATTGAAAAATAAATGTTTCTCCGATGCAGTTTGGCCTGTGAGAGACGGTCGTCAGCCCAGCACCTGCTAATCTGTGCTCACTTTTTTCTCTGATAACTTAACATCCGAATTAACAGCCGAATTATCCGCAGAGGCCTCTTCCTCTCCAAAACACACAAACCAGGTGATTTAAACCAGTTAAAACACTAAAAAAATAGGTTACAAATCAATGTTATTTTTCAAGCTATTGTCTGCTTAAATGTCCCAATCTAGTGTTTTGTTTGTCCATTCTGGGCTACTGTAGAAATATGGCTCCTTGTTAGATATATATTAACGACAACAGAACAAATCTTATTTTCAGGAATTTCCTTATTTTCTTACAATGAAGCAAACAAACGTATCATATTATACTCCATTCCTGTCAATATATCCCCCTAAAATCTTAAATTTGGTTAATTTAGAGGTTTTAAACATGCCTCGTGGAGATTCAGCTCACTCCTACATATTCAAATCTGCCCTTTTAGCTGTGCATGCTGGGATCTGTGCCAGTTTCAAGATCTGAAAAAAACTCTGTCACGGGGGAAAAAGTTTGAAAGAATCTCGAGTAGACTGGGTACCTCCAAACAGCCTGTTCTTTGTGGTTTAGAGCTCAGTGTCTTTCTGACAGCTGGCATACTTGGAGCAAACAAACAAAGGATGAGAAATCCCTCTTTATTTAGTCAACAGAATCCACCAGAAGATGTTTGTCACGATCCAGAATCCTGCGGATCAGCTCAGGACGTCTCTGCGCGTCCACAATCAAACTAAAATGTGCTTCAAGTGTTAAGTTTTCTCTTGTAAAGAACGAGGACAGTCATTGTTAGAATCAGGAGATGGAGCAGCATCTCAATGACGCTCTGACAAATGTCACGGGTGTAAAAACCACATCTAACGGAGGAAGAGGAGCCTGTGGTTTTAGCTGTGACAGTGAGAAGTTAGAGGGAGATTTCTGTGTGGAGGAAAAAATGACTTTCATCATCACTTTCAGTTTTCACTACAGTTTGCCTGATGCACTTAAGCTTAATGCTCTTCAACTAACTGGTTATGATCAACATTTATAAAACACATCGGTATTTAAATCAGTAACAGCTGCTCGAAAACACTCAGTATGTGGTCAAAAGTAAGAACTGAATCCTGTTTACACTGTGACAAAAGACCGTACCGTATATTACTTCCTTATTTCATCAGGCTTATTGAAAATTAACCATTTGACAGCAGCTCAGTGTGGATTTCTGACCAAGCAGTGTTTTTCTTTTTTTCTTATCTATTTGTCTCACCTGCGGACACATGATAATATCCTATGTAGAAATGTACATGAGTTGTACATGAAATTATACTATTTATCAACCTATGAACTTTGAATGATTTGTGAACTCTCCAGAATGGTTTCTTATTATGCATATTTAGCTCTTTATTTATTTGTCCGAGTTGTTATTTAACACATATATATGATTATATTGTCTTTTTTAACCATTTTTTGCATGTTATTTGTTTGTGTGTATTTGTTTATTTAACCTTTAAAATACTACTAATTAAAAAAAAAAGAATAAAAAATGAAATTAGTGAAACTGTCAGTTGACAAGTATTTGCAGATATTTCTTGAGCTGCAAAACCTTCACAAATATTTAAAAAATCTGAAATCCTTGAAAACACAAAAGAAAGGCGAAGACCTGTTCCTCATATTGCAAGAAATTATTTTTGGAAATTTTATTTTTAAAGAAGTGAGGAAAAAGGTCCCAAGAATCTTTACATTTATAATATAGTGATAATACATTCTTAATTATTTTACAGAATTTTTAAGCATTTTTTCAGGGGTCATTTCCTTGTTTTTTTGTTAGTTTGGGGTTTTTTTTGTTGTTGTTGTTGTTTTTTTTACTTTTTTCTTTGTTTTTTTCAAATTTTTATTTTTTATTTCATTTTTTGCTAGTTTTTGTGTAATTTCTTTTTAGGTTGCTCATTGCCTATGTTTTTGAAAGACATTACATGTTTTGTAGCTAAATTAGAAATGTCGGTTGAGGAACGCTGGAGACAACGTAAGCAGTTATACAGCGTAAGATCTGAAACTTAAGATCCTATTCACATCACTCCAAAATAAAACGTATTTGGCACATTCATTCGTGTTACCTGAGAAAACAGTGGCACTATATTTTCATCCGTTGCATTTTTTTTTTTGATGGTTGATGATTGATGGTTAATTTCTGCAAAGTTCATGAGCAGGGTTCCCCGCATGTTGACTCTTTCCACACAAGAAGAAAAGGACATGAAAGACTCACACGTGTGACTGACGTGCACCTCCGTTTCTCCTGACCTCCCACTGTTAAAGGTTTATTTCTTCAGTTATACCTTTTTGGGGGATTAGCACTAAATATACACAGACTGACTGTAAAAGCAACACTGGATATGACACTACAAGACGACGAACATGAGGAATTTATTTTGATAATTATACTCTTTTATTATTTTACACAGCCTAAAATGCACATATGCCTGACTGTGATGTTAAAAATCTGAATTAAGGCGAGAGAGACTGTAAAAATACTCAGTTTTGATATATTTAAACAGTGTGAGGTCCAGACAGTGATGTCAGTGGACACTTTTCACATTCTTTGGCAGCCTCCTTTTGGACAGAAACCTTTTTTTTATGATTTAAGTGCTAATATTTCTTTCAGATATTCTGTGTTCCACACTTTTATAAGGTTTGATAAAGTGACAGTTCTGCTTTCATTTTTACACCTTTCACCAGACTACAAGTTTCTGCAAAGTGTAACCACATTGTATCATAAAGGAAGAAACCAATCATGTAAACTGACGTTATTCACACTACTGCTTGTCTTGCAGTTCTTGAAAAATGATCTGCCTGGACAAGTTTTTTTAGAGTAGAAAAAAACAGCCGCATACTGAAAAACAATTGCAAAAACATCAGTGAAATTGGATGAGATCACCATTACGGGGGATCTGTGGTATTTTAGGGAATCTGAGCATGACTTAAAAAGCGGAAGAGGGTTTGGAGGCAGATCAGAAATAATGCTGTAATAAATTTGCACAGCTCCAAACTGTTCTGTGTTTAAACTTTAGCTGAATATATCCACATGAGTGCTGACATTATGGGATGAATACTTCACTGTCATGTAGTATATTAGTCACACTGTTTCTGTGATTACTCCACCAATATAATGAATATAACCGAAATTATCTCACTGAGAAGACGACCAAAATAATGTAGAATGCCTGTAATGTTATTGCAGCTCCTAAAAATGGTGACAAAATCAGGGTTACAACTCTATTGTGTCATATGTGATAAAAAAAACAGAAAAAAAGACAGTTTGCCCAAAATCATAAATACAGATTTTTTTTCACCTGTAGTAATATTTATCAGTCTAGACTGTGACATCTCTACGGCCAAAAGCTCCACACTCTGCAACTCACACCAAAACTATCTACCCTGATTTATAACGCTACAGGTAAGAGGACAAACATGTGTTCTTGATTTGAGTGCAAAATGTCCCCGTCTTTGTCTTCAAATGTCTTAGTCTGTGCGACCGATAGTCTAGAGTCTTAAAATAATCTGTTTACTCCGAGAGCAGGAAAAAGGGCTGGACCACGAGGATGTTCAGCATTTTTGCTTAAAAACAAAAGATCTTTTATGCTGCATCATCAAAGCATCTGTCAGTTTCAAGTTCATTAATTTCCCTGAGATTTAAAAGGAAGTTTGAACTTATCTTAAAAATTAAAGATACAGTAAAAAAATCTATATAAATTGAGCAAAAATTAAATTATAAGGTTAAAAATTGACAAGAAAAATACTGCATATATTATAAGAGCCATTTGAAAAAGTAACTTCCATTTTTGGATAATATTTTAAATTCTGCTGAAATGTTTGGCACAAAGAAACATGACAAAACCTCTCTAAATAAAAGTTAAATAACATTTATTGAAAAAAAGTCCTGAATAAATCTTCAGGAAACGTTTAGTAACAATGACATTTTAATTGGGTGAATGCAATCGTAAAGCAGACAACCTCTTTATAGTTGAAAAAACCCCCAAAACTCATCCAAATATGTATTAATATGGTATTCAAATGTGTACACCAGTAAAATAGAAATTTTAATAAGTTTAAACAGCTGGTATTTCTGGTGCCGAATCAAAAGAGTAGTAATTGCTCGCATCTGAAGTTTAAAAATACTTTATTCAGGTCATAAAACTGTAAATTGGACCATGTATGTTTATTTTGAGGGCTCAAAGTTAAAACCAGGAGGCTGCTGGGTGAAGTTATCGACACAGTTTTCTCCTATCTCATACGCCTCTAAAAAGTGCACGTCGTTGCCTCCCACGCTGCGGCACCGAGCCAAGATTTGGGTACAGGAAGTGATGTCAGTCTGTGTGCCAGTTAGGGACAAATCTGATATTCCCACAAAGCCATTTCCGAAGATAAACAAACAGAAAACTCCCCCGTGTGTGTGTGTGTGTGTGTGTGTGTGTGAGTGTGTATACACACATCCTCACGTCTTGTTCCCAGTACCCTCCCAAAGTGCTTCAAAAAAATGAAGATTACCTCACACGTCATTAGGAAATGTCATAATTTCCCATCTGACAAAAAGACAATAATAAAGCATTTTCCATACAGCTGTGCAATAATGCAAAGATATAATAAGGCCAATTTCATTAGAACAAGCAGCAAAAATGGGCCTCTTAGTTTCTATACATCTCCACCTAAAATATCCTGGTTCCCATATGAAGCACAGGATTAAACGGATCCTCTGGTCTCTTTCTGTTTTACTGCAGGGCATGATTCCCATGGTCCGCGAACTATGCAAACCAGTTTAGGGAACGTAATATTCTGCCCGCTGTTGTTTTCCTAAGGGGCTTTGGACTGAAGAATCACGAGCTCTGCAGTGTTGACATTAGCGCAGCCCACTCACCCCTGAACCCTGAGCCACTACTACAGGAAGTGAGTAAAGCTTTTCATAAGGGCGGTGTAGGTCCGCTTTATTGGCCTGCCTATGAAAAGGATTTATCTCCGGACTGTAAAATTGGAGGCATAAGAGGAGGAAACTGAAAAGGGAAAAGATGGGAGGAGGGAAGGGGGTGAGCCCGAGCTCCATTAGGGAAGTCGTAAACTCTCCCATCAAAGTGTGAAATCTGAAGTCAGATATCCTGAAAACCTCTCTCTGGAACTCAATATCACCCAAACACACCTCAGCGCTCATTCGCCGTGATCTTGTCAGCTGGCGTATAATTGAAAAAACAGCAAAAAGAAAGGAGTTTGAAAAGGATTATGTTTTATCTATGTGGGAGATGTGGAGCAAACGCACGTAAATATATGCAGGCAAAGTTCTTTTTTTTCAGTTTGTAAGTATGTTAACAGGTGCTCAGGCAATAACTTTACATCCCTGTGGATGGGAAAACTTCAGCAACAGTTAACCCTTTGAAACCTGAGCAAAACTGGCTTGAGTTCTTTCAAAAGTAAAAGATGATGAGCAACGAAAGAAGAAATGATCCAAAATTGGCAAGAAATGAGTGTCAAGTACAAAAAATACCTAAAAATGTAATAAAAAAGAAAAAAATGAATAAAAACAAGTAAAGCAATTAGTAAAAAAAAAAAAAAAAAAAACCTAAAAATGTATTAAAAGGAAAAAAATAAAAACAAGTAAAGAAATTAGTTTAAGAAAATAATAATAATTCTGTTACATAATTTTAAAGATGTAATTATGATATTAAATATTGCTTTTCCCTTGTTCTTTTTTTCTAGAAATTTTTCTCTAGCTTTTTTTATAATAATAATGTTGTAAATGTACTATTTTTTTGCAATTTGTAGAACATTTGTTATCAAGTTGTGCCTTTTATTTTTCTCCATGTTTCTGAGAGAAATTACACCAGTTTGTTCAAGGTTCGAAGGTTTAAATTCTCGTGAAAGTCATCTGAGAGCAACACAAGAGAAGTGATGTCGCTCCAGGTTTCAAAGGGTTAAGGTACTGAATACAGGGGAAATCAAAGGAGTAATAGAAATGCATCTCTCTCATGTGTAAGAGCACAGATTTAGAGGAGGGCAAAAATAAAGTATAAAATAAAGTTATATTTACCAATGTAGCAATAATACTAATACTATACTTTCTTTTATGATGATGTTACCAAAAACAAGTCTAAATGCCAATTTATACTTTCTATTATGCACCTTTCATGGCGTCTACAAATCTGATTAAAGTAGATTTAAAAGCCCGTACAGATCATCCATGATCCATATAAAGATCTCAGACAGCTTAAACAGGCCTAAACTGATCTAAATTTCAAACGGTTGCAGAGGGGTAGATCAAAAGAAAATCTGTATCATGTTAATGAAGAAGCTGATTCATCTCTGGCTGAGTTCTTTCTGCACGAGGGGACGAGACGACGAACGTTTCTCCACTTCCAGAAAACGACGACTTCCAAGCAAAAGTGGACTACAGCCGAGAGTCTGTTTTTAGTCTCGCTGGATTAGATTAAGAGCATCAAAACAACAACAAATACTGTGCTGGACAGACGATAAAGACGATAAATATCCATTTATGCTGTTAGTTTCACTTCTGTTACCATAGTAACTCCCTCCTGCCCTGGTGCGTGTGTTACATTCCTTGAAGTTATGAAATCTTTGTTTTTCTTGCTTGTCTCCAAAGAAAACTATGAAAATAGTATTTTACTGATTGATTGGGGGCCATGTTCAACAATAGCAAAACTACGTCAAAACAAGCTCTCACAACTCGTGCAATTAACAGCCCAGGCTATTAATTGACATTTTTACCCAATTAAATGTATCCTCAATGTCTAGTGTTTCTTTTAACTGACCTAATATAAAAACTAACCTTTTGCATGATAAAGATAAAGTAGTGGATATATTATGAATGAACGGTGGGTAAAACTTTTTCTGTAGCTGACAGTGAGCCTGGTTATTATTCATCGACCTCGACAGATGAATTCAGCACCTGTTGGTAAAACGTCAGCATCAGTTGAAAAAAAAAAAAAAATACGCGAACAATTACGAGTGGCATACGAAGCCACAGGCAAGCAGAGAGATGGAAGTGGGCACATTTCTCTCCACCTCCAAATGCAGACATAAATCAGAGGGCTTTGAAGAGACGGATGACGAGGCTAATTCCCAGAGGAACACAGGAGCCACTGTGTAAAGTGAGACAGCCGAGCATGTGTGCATGAAGACTTTACTGGCTGTGCTACCACTGCATGTCTTTACTGATGGGTGCAGACATGTGCTGTCTGGACTCATAATATCAAAGAACAAAAAAGTTGTCAGCGCAGGCACGAAACAAGAACTGGCTGTTGGAGTATCTAATAGGTACTAAATGGTTAAGAACAACCAAGGACTATTTGCACAAACTGCTCCAGTATCAGTAAATTAAAGGAGCACAATTAAAAAAGTCAACTACTCTAAAATCTGAAATGTGGAATATATTTTGTTTTGATTGAAGGTTTGCTTGGTGAAGACAGAAAGTGTCAAATTTAGCACTAACAGTGCAGCAACATTATTCAGGGTTTATACACATTTTTACCAATACATTTCCAGGACTTTTCCAAGACTTTTCCATGACTTTAATGAAAATTTGTTTTTGGCTGTGGCTGTCAAACACTCAGCTGTTCTACAGTCAAAGTTGTTCACTGCATTTGGTTCGCCGCGGCGTTATTCTTATTATCATTGGCTGTTCGTGTTGTCTGTCAAAACATGGCTGGAACGCTGTCTATCGACATTCTATCAACTACGTCTCATATTTCAATCGAGGAAAAGTTATTTCGCGATTGATATCGGGTTTTTTTGTGTTTATTTACAACTTCTGAAGAAATTATTTTGGCTAGTTTTTCCTGAAAACATGCCTTCTAAACCTGTGCATGTTTTCTTATAAAAATCCCTCAAATTACACTATTTATCACAGCCAGAAACTGTAAAAACAGAAGTAATAATTGGATTTTCAAATTTCTTATGGTCTTTAGAAAACATAATGTGTTATTTTACAGGTTTTTGAGACATTTTACAAAAACCCTTCCTGGCCTGGAAATTGCTATTTGCAAATTCCATGACATTTCCAAACTCTGATTACTTTACAGTGGTTATGCTGGAAGGTTTCAACCAATCATGACCTTGTTGAGATACCATAAGAAAACTGCATCAGCCATCAGCTCACCCTGCACATCGCAGTACATGTCAGTGCTAAAAGTCCCCGAGCAGAGGTGCCTGTCTTGGTAAAACACGGTTATGGAGAAAAATGTACGTCCTGCTGTTTCAAGGGCATCTCACTCATCAATCATAAATGCCTGCAAAAGCCATGCTCTCTGACAGACGCTCAGTGGGGGTTCGGGAGCAGCCCGTTCATCTGCATTCACAAAGATTCAAACCCAGTAGGGGATGCAGGGAGGAGTGCCCCAGGGTCACTTTGTGTTGTCCAACTTCATAACAGCCTCATTTCATTTGTGTTGGATCATCAGCCTCGTCAGAAACCCTCAACCTACAGTATTTAATATCATTCAGCGGCAGTGACGGAAAGTCAGTATGTCAGACAGGCCGGGGTAAAAAGGTTAGCTGAGAGCTTGAAGGACGCCTGTTGAGTTGCGCTCTTTATGTCCGGAAATTCCAAAAACCTCAGAATGTAAAGATGTTGGAAAACATGTCGTGGAGCCGACACAACACTGTTAATTATAATGCACTTAAAACCCCAATTCCAAAAAAAAGTTGGGTCGCAGTGTAAAATGGAAATAAAAAGAGAATCCAAAGATTTGGAAATCCATTTGATATTTATACAGGCCTGGAAGTCATGATTGTACGTTTCCATGAATTTTCCAGGTTTTCCATGACTGTGGGAACCCTATATATTTACTAAAAAAACCCCAATAACATGTATCTTGTCTTTGTGCTGAATTCAATTGAATATAGGTCAAAAAGGATTTGCAAAACAATGCATATAAGTTGTTTTTCCATTTTACACAACCTATTTTAGAAACCTTTTTGGAAATTCATTTTGGAATTTCATTCATATCATATCTCAGCTGGATGATCTAATCAGAATTATTTTTTCTGGATGCTTGGCCATTTTTTTAAATTCCTGGAGATTTTTTTAGAAACAGTTTGGCTTTTTTTGTTTCTTTGGCTTTTTTGTCCAAAGTTCTTGTGATTTTTGAGGAAAACATTTCAGCTTTTTTTTTTCCTGAAAAAGTTTTGATAATATTTACAGAAAACATGTTGGCCTTTTCTGACAATCTGGCAATGAAGAAAATTTTGGGCTTGCTTGCCAAAAAATTAATTATTTTTTGGCAACTTTTTTATTATTATTATTATTGGCAATTTTTGATGGAAACATTTTGGCAAAATTTATTTTCTATGAAAATTCTGGGAGATTTTCAAAGAAAAAAAATGGCTTTTTTTCTTTTATTTCTGGTGATTTTTTAAAAAAATATTTTGGCTTTTTTTTTATTTAAAACATATCCTCTGAACCCCTGCATGTCTCCCCAAAATTACACAATTTATCACAGTCTGAAACTGTAAAAACAGAAATTATCATTGGATTTTCAAATTGCTGACGGCTTTGGACACATCAAGTCTCATTATACAGGTTTTTGAAACAAATTTTCCTGACTTTTCCAAAACTTTCAGGGCATACTTAGTTTTCCAAAACTTTTCCAGGCCTGGAAATTGCAAATACCAATCAAGCAGAGTCATACTTAGCTACATCTGTTCCAATCTAACATCCAAACTGACAGACACACACCACCGAATAACCCGCAAAAATCAACAGATAAGTCAACTGCACACTGCGCACACTGATGCTTTGTTTTTAACATCAATCAAAGACGGCCCAAAAAGAAGTCCTCGCTGCGTCCTGTGATATTTTACATAAACATCATCACTCAGATGTGATAATGGAGGCCTTTGAGGAGCAGCAGGTTGCCATCAACAGAAAGCAAAGAGTGAAACAATGGTGGGTCTTTGTGCCAGTGTGAGAGCCCAGTGTGAAGGGGCCAGAGAGGTGAGGAAAGGGCAAGGCAGACAGCGTTTTCACACAGGCTGGAGGGGACGACATTCCTCCGGGGTTCTTCATCTTCAGGAAAGGGAGGGCAGAGGAGAAGAATGACTTGTCAAATGCCGTGCTGCCTCGTCGTGTATTGACACGTACACAGGACGCCGGGAAGGCCTCTTTACGGGACAGTTAACAAACGGAAAGTGTGATAAATGTAGCGTTTGTTTGAACAGTCACTGGACAATAAAAAGCTATGAATAGAAGCGCAATAAAAAATACAAAGATAGCCGATGATGTATGTGATGCTGAGGAAATGCTACAGACTTGCAACAGAGAGAAGTGCTGCTTAACCCTTTGAAACCTGAGCAAAATTGACTTGATTTCTTGCAAATGCATTTAAAGAGAGCAACGAGCAACTAAATGAAAAATGGCCACCCAAAAAAAGAGGACATTTTTAAGAAGTCACAAGTAAATTGCTTGAAAATATACAAAAAAGGAAAAAGAAAATCAAAAAAAAAGTTTTAAAATTAATAAATACTTTTTTTTTTAAGATTTTGATCATATCTAATAACCCCGCTATTTTTGCTTGCTTATTTGAATCAAACCAGTTTTCTTGGGGTTTCAGAGGTTTAAATGCTATTGAAAGGCATCTGAATGCAGCACAAGAAAACTGACGTCAATACAGGTGATAAAAGGTTACGTTTTGCTTATAAGTAAGTTTTTTGGGGGGTTTTGTGCAAATGCTTCAAAAAATAACAGTACGCTTTATTCCAGCTACCAAAACAGCCAATTACAGCACTGCCGATTATATTCCTACAACAAACAAGACCACAACTACTGACACTATTATATCTGAAACCAAAATTTTGAAAAACAAGTGGAAAAAGAGAGCTTTTCCAAGTGCGTGTTTGTAATCTAACCCAAAATATCTGTTATCTAGGGCAAAGTAAAGGGCCTGCTGTCATTTTTTGGACAGACACTCCTGTTTTCCAAAGGGCCATTCCAAAATTGGGACAAGGTCTTTCAGCAGGACTCATCTGGTGGAAAAGGAGTGGGGAAGGTGAGGCCTCTGGAGGGGCAGGTCTGATGAAAGACGCCACCTGGAAGCCTTCAGCCACAATCCCATATTAGGGCTTATTTTGCAGATACAGAGTCATGTGCTCAAAACCAGGCCCTTTTGCTAACTGCAACTATGCTTTTAATAAACTACAATGAACTACAAGTGTTGTGACTGAAAATAAAAACTAAAACCAATACGACATGACAGCAAAACTTTCTTTTCTCTCACTGCCTCTTAACCCTTGAAACCTGATTCAGGCTTCTTGCTTTCTGACAACTTTCTCAAGCATTTAAATCTTTTAAAACTTAGCTACACATTTGGACAACAACATTTTTCAGTTGGAAAATGCAACTAGTAACTTGGCAAGAAACATCCCACAAACTGCAAAAAAATTAGTAAAAGTTGAAGAAAATGACCTGAAAATTTGTCTAAAAGAGAGATAGAGAGAGAGATGGAGAATTAAAGGAAAATTAACAAAAACAAACATTTTCAGAAAACAATAATTAGAATTATTATTATTATTATTATTATTATTATTATTATCATGTTGTTGTTTTTGAAAGAAATCAAGCCAATTTGCCCAGGTTTTAAAGGGTTAAAGGGATACTTTGCTGATTTTTAACCAACTTCAAATCATAACAATTTGGGTAGTACGTGTTCATGAGCATGGAAAACGTCCCTCCATCTAAGCAGTGTCTAGATATAATGTTGATAGAAACGCATGTAGTGCCCTGTGAAGCTGTAATAGTGAGAGTTTGTGAACAGGAAGTCTGTGCCATACTGTTTCCTGCACGGAGGCCGAAAAAACGAGATCAAACCGTAAAATGAAGCAGCGCTGACCAAATACAAACCAAGACTCAAATGTTTTCAGAAACATATTTTAGCTCATTGTTTAACTGTAATACGAGATTGTTTCTTGCCGCCCATTTTTTCTCACGTACAAGGTCACATCACGTTACCCACCAGAGGGAGTGTTTATGGTTCTGTGAGGCGCAGTGCATTCTGGTAGTTGTAGGTTTTCTAACTCTTGAGCAAAAGCGTCCTTTTTCTCTGTTTTCTCTGCTCATGTAGCAACAATTTCATGCATAGAAATCCCTGTCTTATTAAACAGCCATCTTTCTGACAGTGAAATACTTCTTTAAGGTTATCTGAATAGAGGAAGTTTTTTCACAATTACTCTCTCTTTCTTCAATGAAGTCACACTCTGCATAACTTTCATACTCCAGCTCTCCCCAACTACAGTGGCTTTTTTTTTCACAGGGCTGTGAAACACAATGGAAAACGCACGATCACCCCAGCTGTCTTCCATTACTGGCTTTGACCAAATTATTTACACGCCTGCTTACTGGAACTACGGAGAGAGTGAGAGACGGACAGAGAGAGTGGGAGAGAGGGAAGGGGGTGGGATTCGGGTTACTCCTGCAGATTTGCGTAAGCTTCTTCTTAACGGGAGGCTGACAAGATATGATGGAGCGGGACGGAGATACGAGTCTATTTGTAAAGACCTGTCTGCTGCAGCTCACTGAGGTCTCTTATAAGTGTGTGTGTGTGTGTGTGTGTGTGTGTGTTTGTGTATTTGTGTGAGTAAGAGAGAGTTACAGAGTAAATCAAAGTAAAAATTCCATGATCTAATTTATACACTGCTGTTAATTAAGCTGGGTAATAATAGGGCGACCTTTATTCAATAAGCAGAAGATATAAACACAGCCAGCATGGTCGCCTCCTTCTTGACAGCGCTGTTAAGATAAAGGCCTCGCCATGGGGGAGAGCAGACCTGTAATTACACACACACGGGACTCCCGTTGCTATGTAAACACCCCAACCGCTCTGCCTAGCAGCGCGCTGCCTCTGTGCTGCGCTGCTCCTCACATGAATCACAGGGCAACATCTGGTTTAGCATGCTGGAAGGGACTTTGTCGGTTTGGCACGCTGTACGTGTGTGGAGTGTGTCAATTTGGACCAGACGACCCACGCCTGCGCCTGCCTCTCTCCTCCCCCTGGCCACCCCACCTCTCAGATTACAGCGGTTGCACAATACATTTTGGCAGTCCCCCTCTCCTGCTGGCCCTATAAGCACTGTGGATATAAAGACGAACTTTTTGCTCAACTGTGTGGGGAAAGAACATTGAAACCACTTTTGGCATCACGGTGAGTGTTGTCTGCCAAGAGTATACAAAAATGCAGACAGAGAGAAAGTTGTTTACTTTACTGCAGTGATATTAAACTTATGGCCCGCGGGCCAAAACTGGACCCTGACAGGCTCTCCAAAAAGTGATTCAAACTGGGAGTTGTTTTTGTACTTTTAGTATCCATAAGGTTCATAAAACAGCATCAACATAGAGCTTGTTTATCAAAAAAGTGACAGTGGAGGATCCCCAACACCTCCCAACAGAGGTCCTAATGTCCCAAAATCCTAGAATTTCCTAAAATCTGAGAAATGTCATAACATCCCAGAAATGTCTTAAAATCCTAGAATCATCCTAAAATCCCCAAAATGTCCAAAAATCGAAGAAACATCTTAAAACCTGAAAAAAAATCCTAAAATCCCAGAAACGTCCCAAAATCCTAGAAATGTTGTCAAATCTAAAAAATATCCGAAATTCCAAGAAACTTCCTAAAATACAAGAAATGTCCTAAAATACAAGAAACATCCCAAAATCCTATAAATGTCCCAAAACCCAGAAATGTTCTTAAATCCAAGAAACGTCCTTAAATCCTAAAAAATCCAAGAAATGTCCTTGAATTTGAGGAACATCCAAAAATTCCAGAAACGTTTTAAAATCCTCAAAATCCTAAAAACTTCCTAAAATCAGAGAAACATCCTTAAATTGGAGAAATGTCCTAAAGTCTTAGAAAACTTCCTAAAATATGAAAAAACATCCTGAATTCTGAGTAACGTCATGAAATCCTGAAACATGTCCGTGGCTGCTGCGACTGGCCCCTGGCCTTCTGTCATTTTGTAAAAAGTGGCCCCCAGAGCAAAGCATGTTGAGCGTCCCTGCTTCACTGTAAAAAGTCAAACATTTACTTTAAATATAAGCACAAGTCGATTCTCTTTCCCAGTCATTGTTTTATTTAACAGCCCCCCTGTACGACCACGTGGTTCCACAATGAGCAGCCGAGGAAAGATTCGCACTAATAGCTCCATCATTCATCGAGCCGCCCTGAGAGTCAAATCAGGAAAGGCTATAGGAGGAAGAGAAAGTACTTCAATGATGCTAGTGTGTTTTTCAGTGAGTCACCGGCCCGGCGTTGTGCCTCCAGTATAACCAGCATCCTGCCCGAGCTGTTTCTGGCAAGTGCCTCAAATTAATATCTGGCGTGGCTCCTGCAAGACTCCATTTCACAGCGAAACCTAAACTCTGCCCAAACGTCCACAATATATCCTTCACAAAATAGCCGTTCTGGCGAGCTGAACAGAAAGAACCACAAAATGGTAGTAAGGTTATGAAAGAAAGAAGCCATAAACAGCAAAAAAAGTAGAGTGAAGCAGCAGAGCAGAGCCTTGAAATATGGACCTTAAGGTGCTCTCAGTCTGACTTTTAGGAGTTACGGGAGGCCCAGATCCTGGATAACATTACGCTGAGAGAAGACTCATTGCAGACTAATCTAAACATTACGTAAGAGCTCTCCTGACAAGTTTCGAAGGCAGATGTGACTGTTTACACAGATGCTGCGAGATGATAGGAATAGGCATAAAAAAAGAGAGGTAAAAGATATGCTGAAGTGGTGCTGTTAAAAAAAAAAAAGAAATTAATTTGGCCAAAAGGAGGTGAAGGGATGTCTTATAATCTTGAAAATGTGTTAATTAACCCATTAAAACCTGGAGTGATCACTTTTATTGTGCTGCTTTCAGGAGCATTTTGCAAGTACTGAAACCTCTGAACGTTGAGAAAGCTGGTGCAATTTCTTAATAAAACATGGTCACATAGGCAATGAGCAACTTGGTAAGAAATGTTTCCTATATTGCAAGAAATTAGTAGATTTAGTCTTTTTTTTAAACTAGGGAAAAATGTCTGGGGATTTTTCAAAGGCTAGGGAAAATATCGATTTATGTATTTAAAATTATGTTACAAAATTGCTAAATTTTTAAGCACTATTTCCATGTTTGACATTGTTTTGTTAAAACTAATTTTCAGGTAATTTTCTTGTTTGTTTTTTTTTTTATTATTTCTAATTTATTGCTCAGGTCTCAAAGAGTTAACCCTTTGATAAGTGCAGTGGCACCACTCCTCTTTAAAGGTACGTATATAACTTAAAACCTGAAGAAAATGGGTTTGGTTTCTTTCACAAGCATGTGAAAAAAGGCAGGTTAGCAACTTAGTAAGAAATGTTCCACATACTGCATGATATCTGTAGATTTAGAAAAACCTATTTAAAAAAAAAAAAGCCAGGGAAAAATATCTAGGAAAAAAGAAAAAAATTTGGGAAAATTATATTTAAAATTACCATAATAACATCTTTGAAATAATTTTAGAGAAAATTGTTATAATTTTAAGCACTGTTTTCATGTCATTAACCTGCTTGTTTGTTTGTTCCATTTAACTTTTTTTTTTTTTTCATTTTTATTATTTGTTGTTTTTCCAGGTAATTTTCCTGTAATTTTTTTTTTTTTAATTATTTCTTGTTCATTTTTGGGTCATTTCCTCCTAAATTGCTCTTTACCTTCTTCCCATGTTTTTGAAAGAAATTAATCCACTTTGCCCAAGTTTAAAGGGTTTAACTGCATTTTACCTGTGCAGAAATCAACCATGTGAGTAACTCTGGAGCATCATAAGATTTGTCCATGAATCATTAAGTACACTCACTGCCAGCGCACTTTGGGGGAAAGGGTATTTGGTTGTCAAACTGTAAATATCTGTCCCTTGTGACACAGAGCAACAATGCACCGTGCCGCATGAGGAAGAATTTAGAGGAAAACTTATACGTGACTTCATTGTGTTGGAGATCCTGGCATTGTGGGAGAAATTATGTTTGCTCTGCCCACAGCTCACACTGAATACACTGCTATTGTTTGAGTAAAAGTCAGCTCTCTGGAGTGCGGTTCAAGCCCCCGGGGAATAGAGAAGAACTTTTGAAATAATAACCTATGGCGGCAGACTGAAAGCATGAAAAACGCAAACACTTTTTTTTGGCACGCTGGCTACATAGCATGCCTCTTGCTGGGTAATTACTCTGAGCTACCATGGAAAAACAACATGGGATGTTGCAGATTAAAGCTGGAGTCAGTTCAAGTTCAGAGACGTATATTGTGAAACCAGCTTCTGTAAACAGGGCAATCTGCAAAATGGGAAACTGGCAACAGTCGATTCTCAGTGTGGTTTGTGCCAGATCGATGCCAACTTCTTCATCACACTGAGGGTCTGTCAGGCTTATGTAAGTGTATTGAATATTTTGGTCCAGTTACTTAGCGATGAAAACCGCTGCTGAATTTCAAACCCGGGTGGACAAAAACGGCCCTGAAGGTCAGATGTACAAGCAGCTTACAATCCATATTCATATTTACAGTTAGGTGGCAACTTTAAGTTAATTATGACGGGAGCAAAGGAGGAAGTCACGTGGTGCGGCAAAAACAGCAACAAAGCCTGAGTCAGGAGGAGGTCGGGTGGGTGACAGAGTCAAACAAACACAGGACTTTGACCGAGGAGATCACTGTTCGTGTTCTGTGTGGAACCAAAAGTCCACGTCCAGTTATTTTAACTTAGGTTAAATTATGTTACCTACCTAACAGATATCACGTATTTAAGCTATTTAACTTGCATTACGTACATAAACTAACATAAACACACAATTTGGACCGAGGACACCACTGTTTGTGTCCCGTGTGGAACCAAAAGTCAACGCTGAGTTATTTTAATTTACGTTAAATTATGTTATGCACTAAAAATAAAGTATAAAAAAAGACTAATTATGTTACGCACTTAACTAAGATCACGTATGTAAGGGACTTCACTCACATTCTGTACGTAAGGTGCTTAACTTAGATCACCTAAAGCACTTAATTTACACTGAGTACATAAGGCACTTGACCAACATCACATACATAACGCACTTAAGTCATCTACGTTTGGCTCTTAACTTACATAACTCATGTAAGTCACTTAATTTTCATCACGTACATAAAGCACTTAACTTACATAACTTAAGACACGTACGTAAGGCACTTAACTTAAATTACGAACCTAAGGTACTTAATACACATCCCGTGCATAAGGCACCTAACTTACAACATGTACTTAAAGCACTTAACCTACATTACGTACATAAGTCAATTCACTTTCGCCACGTATGTTAGGCCCTTAACAAGTATAATGTACGTAAGGCAGTACACTAACACCACATACTTAAAGCACTGAACTTACATCTCGTATATAAGGCACTTAATCATCACAAAAGTAAGGCACTTCACTTCCACCACCTGCGTAAGTCAATTTGTTTAGGCTTTTGCGAGTGCTTGGACAGTGTATGGGGATTCTCTCAGATCTATGGACATGTTCCTCCTCTTGAAGGTGCGCATGAGCCTCCAAATTCATATTTTTGTAGATTAAAATGGGCAAATACAGAGTGGCTGCCAGGAACTGGCTACTGTATCTGATTGGCAGTTTGACAGACACAATGAATTTGTCTGAGATTATGTGTTTCTATTATTATCCCAAACTTAAAATTAGTGTGCACTTATCTTAAAACAATAATCCTTGATATATATTTATTGTGGTTTTTGGTCAAGGTTTGCCTTAAAATATGGTACAAATATTTAAGGTCCCTAGATGGTGCATCCTGATAAAATCCTTTTCCATCACAGACATTTTTCATTTAGAGTGAAATGTATCCACAACTATTAAATTGCCATTAAATTCACTACAGACCTTCAGGACGAATGGGGGATGAATTGTAATGATTTTGGGGATCCTCTGCTTTTTCATCTCATGCTGTCATCAGCTCAAAAATTTCAACTTGATGATTGTTTTAGGCCTTAGATTCAGCTGTGCTTTTCTTGCATCCCACATCTTTATACTGATGTATACAGCTGCTACGTTATATACTAATCTCCATAGAGAACTGATTTAAGGAGTTATCATATTGGAAAAATCTACATACTGTACAGTTTTGTGCCAAGAGAAAATGATACAATATGTGCAGTTTTGGATTTTAATCAAACTGCAACTTTATAATGCTCCACAAAATAGCTTTCCAAGTATTTAATATCTTATTTTATGAGATTTTTATGGAGTTGTCTCACCACTATCCACAATTCATTACATTTCTTTGCAGCTATGAGTGAAACCTCAATTTCCTTTGAATTTCACTGTGGGAAAATAATGAGAGCTACATCCACAGTACACTAAAAAACTAATGTTTTTAAGTAGGATCTTTTCTACTTTTCTACTTACTCAAAATCCTGAATACAAGGTACTGGAATAGTATTGAATTAGGACTAAGTTTGGTGTTTGGTGCTAACTAGTAAATGTTCACTGTGTTTGTGTAAACTGAGATAAATAAAATGGGATCTTGCCAGTTTGGTGACGTTAACCTTTCGCTCAGAGCACCACTGTGCCTGCGGACGACCTCACTGCCTGTGTGGCACGGGATGTTTCCAGGTGTCTAATCGTCGATACCAGGTGTTAGAGGCCGCAATTTTAAAAACCATAATCAAGTGGGCTGGATCATCATTTAATGGTATTAATCAACATAAGAACAACAATTTTGACGCTGATTTTTACGAGGATTATTATTGGATTAGATCACTCCGTGTATCATTTATCCTGACTCTGTCACCGTCTCCTGCAGCCACAAACAATCTCATAAATGCACAGAAACAAGACGAGCTAAAGAAGATGGAGAACCCGGACAATACACACGCAGATATGGAGATATTACTGCTCTTACAACGCTGTTAGCCAGAAGAAGGTTATTGCTTTCTTGGCTGAGTCATGTTTCTTTTTTTTTTAGTTTGGAAAAAGTCAAATTCTCTCATGGCCTCTTTAAGTTACGGAGACCATTTATTGAATATTTGAATATATTATATATATTTTATTGCATGAGTTGATATCAGGGGTCCTACAGCTTGAGGCAGGTTGGATTTAAGTCATTTTAAGATTTTATTAAATTACACTTAGAATGAAATTCAAAAACAATTTTACAACAACCAAAAGTGAAAAAAGGGAAACATGAACTGATAATAATTACTGGGGTTAGGGACAATATTTCCCAAATATTGCAACCCAAGAATTTTTTAGGTGGCAATAATGTGTGATGAATGTGGCAAATTTTACAAATTTAAAATACTGATATTAAAAATAAATTTAAAAAAACAGAACATGTTACCAGTTACCTTGAAATGTTAAATTACAACGTCAGAAAAAAAAAAAAATGAATAAAATCCTATTTCTCATGTCTGAGCATTTTTTATGACTTGGCAAAAAAAAATTTTAAGACATTTTAATACCAATTAAGGTCTTATTTTTAAGATTTTTTTAAGGATCTGGGGTCCCCTGGTTTTTCACCTTTGTAGCAGCTCACTTGGTTATTTTCTCTGTCTTTGCTTTGCCAGTTTAACGGCTGTAAATTACATTTTTTTGGCACATTGGAGGCTCATTCCAATCAACCTGACAGATGCATGTCGACCTGCTCAGTGTTTGTATTCTGAGATTGAACTTGTCAGCACTTTCTTAAATGTAAATCCGTCTTACTCATGACTCTGACAAGCACTGTCTAGAAAGGCATGCTGGGAGAAACAGTGGAAAATCCCCGAGTATGG
Organism: Plectropomus leopardus; assembly: GCF_026936395.1. NCBI lineage: Eukaryota > Metazoa > Chordata > Actinopteri > Perciformes > Serranidae > Plectropomus > Plectropomus leopardus. The sequence goes on along the minus strand of NC_142180.1, from coordinate 36,605,743 downwards.
GCAAAATTGTGGCTGTCTCTCAACACAGAGCTGCAAGGCTTGGTGCAGAGTCAATATCTTTTAGTTGCATGCGTTTGACTTTGGCTCCTGCCATGAGAATTTAATGATTCGTATGGGTGTGTACCGGATAACCGGATTAGTTTCACATGTAGCTCGGCAGCGAGAGGAACTTACCTGCAGATGCCAGGCAGCATACTGCAAGAAGTAACAAGGGAACGGGGAAACTTCTCGCCATCCTGTAGCTTCCAGTATGAGGACGGTGGATGAGCAGGCCTTCTCACAAAGATTTCCCTTTCTACAAAGCAGTCTGCAGGAAGTCAGCGTCAAACTCCAGCTGCAAAGTGAACAAAAGTAGAGAAAGTCAACCAGATGCATGCGCTGAGTGTGGACAAACAGCAGGGGACCGAGCTCTGCTTAATGAACCCCGTGGCAGTGATGAGATGAGACAAGAGAAACAGCAGTTTGGAGACCGGCGGATTAATCCAGGAGGGTTAATTGGGGGTCATGCATGCTTCAAAGGACCGTGCTGCACACACCTTCCCGTGCACCACGGTTGGCCGGAGTGTGTGTGAGGAGTGTGGGACGGCCGATTGGCTCGCTGGGTGTGAAACACTTTGGAATATGCCACAAGTTATCAACGCACTTTAATTGAGAGCGCCAGGAAACACTAAATGCTCCACTGGGGTCTTGAGTAAGCAGCTTAGTACCACCAAGCTAATCAGCATGACCTCACCTAAAGATTTAACTTCAGTAATCTAACCGCAAACACTGCAAAAAGTGGCCAAAATGGCAAAATACCATAAAGCCTCTGGAAACTTGGCTTGAAATATGCACATATCATATCAAAGTTGAGTCTCTTATTAAGTATCTACAAAAAATCTGAGTGAAAAGAAATGTTCCTAACTGCTAGAAAACCGAGTTAAAACGGCTCATTTTGAGGATAAAAGCATTTCTCCAGACTGTGTGGGCAGGTCATGTTTTGATTGACAGCTCTTTGGATCCCACCTCTGTCAATTGTCTCTTGTCTCCATGACGACAGCCATGGAGCAAATCAGAGTCGGCGTGGTACGGCTCTGTCTGTTCTAGCCCTCTGACTCCGGCTGCGTCCGTAAATCCAATCTGACGCTCTGCACTAAAACGAGAGAGCACTTGTTTGAAAAGACGGAGCGTTCTGTAACTCTATGAATTAACGAACAGTTAAGTTCATTACACATTCACTCTGTTCGGCACTGTGCTGCTCATTCTCCCGAGACAGAGCGCCCAGATCGCTCTAACACTGCGCGGTGCTCTGGATAACTGAAAAGTACGTTCCAACAACGCTCCGAACTTACCAACGGTTTCCGAACGCACCCTACTGAAAAGAGTGTTGATGGATTTCAATTTGGCATGTTACACCCAACTTTGAATTTTTTATTGGCTTTATCCATATTACGTGATATGGATCGGGGATAACCACACCCAAATCAACACAGACATCGCGAGCTTTCATCGTTTGGTCTTGCGTGAGCGGGTATACTTGAATGCAGCTCGAACACTTGAAGCTACAGGCTACGACAAGGCTAAAAACATGATGATATCAGTGACATTTTTCAAAACAACTCGGCATGTCAGGGCTTCAGGACACTTGGATTACTTTGGAAGAGCAGTATGGTAACATTTTGTGGTTTTATTATGTATTTTTTTAATGTTTAAACTCTGGTCACCATTTGCTTCAATCATTTGGGAGATGAGTGCAACGCCTTTTCCCCGTGAAACTCCGGCAGTGTTTTGTGGACTAAAAAACTTCACCCAGCTGAGTAGATGATGACTGAATTTTCATTTTTGGGTGAACTATCCCTTTAAATAATGCAAGCGCTTCACCATTGACAAAATCTAGTCCCATGTTTTGTAAAATTCTGAATCTAGTTGTAAAAGGGGATTACTGAATCAGTGAATCAATACAAATGTATTCTGCTGAATCACTTTAAACGTGTGTTTTATGCTCTGACTAGTTCTAGAAAGTTACAGAGCACGCTCTGCAGCCACAACCAAAACATTTTTTTTGTAAAGATGTGGTCCAGTGAAAGTGTTATGCAAACTTCTTCACTGAGTGACATAAGATTCTTAAGACAACAAAACTGTAACTGTAACTCGAGTCGAATGTCAAAACCACATGTTAAAAGATGCTGTGACAGGAATTGCACCCGCTCACGCTTTTAAAGGCGGAGTAGTACAGTACCGCGTGGAAGAAACAGATGTGCATTTATCTGACTTGTGGTGAAGTGTAGAGGGTGTAAGGGAAGTGATGCATAAAGTTTCTGAGGTGCATCGCTCTGCAGTGCACGCAGCCTGCACAGGACAAAAGGGCCTTTCAGTGTGCAGCAGCTGCAGGGGCTGGGAAGTCATTTTGGAAGATCATGACAAATATTACACTTTCAGTAAGTCAAGGAGAGCCGGTGCCCTTCGTTTGATTTATGCCTCTCCGTGACCTTCATCTCCTCTCTGACTCAACCGAGGTAAACTGTGTTGCAATACCTTCTGCGAGGCAAAAACTAAATCAAAGGGAAGCAGAGGACGGAAAGAAAGAAAGAAAGCTCCGTGTCTTAAAGATGTAAAGACCTGATGTGAAAAGAAGTTCCTATTTTATTAAAATATTGCAGGATTCTGAAAAGATTTGAACTGTTAGAGTTGGACAGCAACTCTTTTCTAGCTTGTTTTTGGTTGAGTGTTCAGGTTTCACTCTGTGCCACGGTGCTGCAGGTTCTGTTGCAGCAACAACTTAAATCACCTCATGTGACTTCCCTTCAACCCTGACCGTCTAAGCCGAGCAACTATTTCACCCAAAGATCTGGAAAGTGCATCAGAACACGCAGACCCCAGACTGAACGCAGCGCACATTACCGAAACCAAGCTGCATTCTTGTGGTCACTCCGATGTTAAAGACCTGGCTTATATCTGTGTCATCATGTATGCAAACACTGCAGTTACAGGAAAAAAGGGGGCATACACTATGTTCCCATAATCACAGAGCTGCGAGTGAAGAGAGCAGCGACACAAAAGGCTGAGGTGTGTGTGTGTGTGTGTGTTACACATCTTGTGGTCCATGAGTAAGATACTAAGTCTTACTAATCTGACAGCCATCTGCATCATATAGCAGATGTTCATGTGGTCCTCTGACCTGTTTAATGCACCTTAAATTAACTCTTTTCTTATAGGTTCACAACTGAAAAACCACAAAACCTCCCGCTCCAGTATCATCACAAAAACACCGGTCTGTCTGATTTCAGGTCTTCATCACAGCGTTGTTTGCGAACAGAGCTACAGACCCTGTGCCCACACACTTCAGCACACAGACACACCGTGTGGTGCGACATCCTGGACGGAGTTTACACTGTGACACCTGCACATGATGTGCGCCTTAGCCAACGGAGTCACCATGCAGACAGACGCTCGACACATATATGAGAGGAAAGTCCAGTTTGCACTTCGAGCATGTGACTTTTAAGTATCAGTCTTAAATAAAACAGTGAGTCAATTAAGGGAAAATAAACGTGCAATTATTTTCAGGATCATTTACTTATTGCAGTCAGTTTTTTTATCAGCAAAAACAACCAAGATTTTCTTTTCTCTGGTTTGCATCACTGCAAAATGAATAACAAGGCAATTAGACTGTTAATAAAGAGCACTGCCTAAAAGTCACTTATGCACATTCTCATTCATCCAGAGCACACATGCACACACACACCAAACAAAGATACACGCTGTATGTGACAAGTAATAAATCCAGTTTGCAGATGTCATGCATGTGACTTTTATGTGGAAGCACTGATATCCAATATCTTAAAGTAGAGCTGACACAATAAGTTGATTAGATGCAGCTGTTTTCAGTATCATTTTTATCCTTGCATTCCTTTTTGTACTAAAAATGACAATAAAACAAGTGATGAGTCTAGTTTGCAGCAGTCATGGTTGGGAGTTTTCTGTGGAAGCATGTTAAAGTAGAGCTGACACAATAAGATGATTAGATGCAGCTATTTTCAGAATCATTCAATCCTTGCACTCATTTTTGTAGCAAAAATGACAAACACTTGTTTTGGCCTCTCTAATGTGACCACATGTTGCTTTATCTGTTTTGCATCGTTGCAAATTGCATTCTAAGGTAATCAGACTGTTAATGAAGCACACATCTGAAGTCTCATCTGCTCAATCTCACATCCAGAGCAAGACTTTGACCCACGCACACACATCAAACACACATCTTATTCTCTTTGCATGCCTATTTATCCTTTTACTCAATGGTTATATGAGATTTTCAAGCTTATATTTTAGTTTTCTTACATAGTTTGGAACAGCACAATGAATCTTGTACATCTACAATGTCAATAAAGGTATTTGCATCCATATCTTTGGATTTCAGACTGTTTGGGGGCCAAAATAAGATATTTGAGAACATCCCCTTGAGCTTTTTTATTGTTTTTGTTTTTTATTGCAGCATTCAAATGTTTCTACCCAAATATCCCTGGACTGGACTCACAGACTTGATAAATATTCAGTAAACATGCATCAATAACTGAAAGTTAGAGCCAACATCTTAGTGTAACACATCACACACATGCTAATTGACTAAATTCATCTACTCTCTCCAGGATCCATCGAAATCTAATGTGTTCAATCCAAAATGAAACAAGTTCAAAACAATTACCAACCTTATCCTCAGACACAGCAACACTGACTGACATTAGTAGGGACTGTTATTTATTTATGAGAGGGGAGGCAGTGGTACAAAAAAAGGGGGAGGCATACCGAATCATCTCTCAGGACTGAGGAGGGACTTATGTTTGTTATTTTGGCTTATAGGGAAGTGACGTTCAGCTTTAAATGGCTGTATTTTGTATTTATTTTACTGCCAGTTTTTAAAGAAAATGTGCCTTTCAAGCAGGCTCTCAAAAGAAGTGTGGAGATTTTTTAATTTTTTGGGGTGAATTTTTTCTTTTAAAAGAAATATGATTTTTTTTTCTTTAAAAATGTATTTTTTATTTTGGCATTTTTTTCTTTTAAAAAAATGTTGGCGATTTTTAAAAAATATATATATATTGGCCATTTTTTTCCTTTAAAATGATGTTGGTGATTTTTAACTCTAAAAATCAGCAAAATTACACAATTGATCATAGCAAGAAACTGTAAAAACAGACATTATTGTTGGATCAAAAAAAACGATGTCACACCTCAGCCATCCCTCCTCTAATAAATAAAGAACAGTCCCTCACAAGTTGTAAATGCAGAGAAATCCACCTCCACACTAATAGTAGACAGTTTCCATTGTCATGTGCAAATAAACGAGTTTTCGTTTCTTTTCTTGACTCGTCCTGCTGTAATTTACAATAATTATCTGTCAGCCGCGTTTCATCCCTCATAACAGGACTGAGAGAGCATGCTGTCCTCTGTCTGAAGGCTCTCTTCTCTGTTTACCTGCGTTTCCCGATTATTTCCTGTTTTCTAACAACCACAAACATTGGAAGAGTTGAAACCAACATGCTAACTGTTGACTTCGCTCACAGCCTGTAAGTTGTCCTCACGGAGGAAAAGCGAGGAGAGCTGCATGTCAAGAGACAGATGTTCAGCTGATTTCTGGGCGCTTTAAGTAAACACAGCGGACTGGAAAAGATTATTTTTGACATTATTCACTCACAGCGAGCACAGTGACTTCTGATAAACCGAGCTGCTGCGGAAACAAGCTGAAAGTTAAAGAGTTGTTGGAAACGTACCCTGCAGCGTCTCCAGAAAAAGTCCAAGTAAACTTGGAAGAAGTGAAAGTCGCTCCGGCGGATGGACGCGGATATTAAAGTCGCTCTTCTCTCGGCGGGACATTCACACCATGACACTGTTATTTTGGGGAAACCGGCGGCGGACGAAGCTGACGTGATATTAAACCAAAGTGCGGGTAAAGCGTCGCTGCGTGTCGCGCACAGTTTTCGGCAGTTTACTATCTATCTCTGCCGTTTTACTCGGGGCTTCATGTGGAGGCGGGGCCTGCAGGGAGGAGGCTGAGCCCGGACAGAGACGGGCCGCTGCAGAGCTGCTCAAAGCGGGGAGCACGGGCTCCTCGGGGGTCCCTGCGAGGAGGCCAGGAGGTCCTGCTTACTTAATATTTGCATCTTAGTCCAAAGTTAAATATGCATGACTGTGTGACAGGGGCGTTTCAAGGATTTGAAGACACTGGGGAATTTTTTTTCTTTTTCTGTTATAATAATAAATATTATTATTATTGTTTATTTCATTTTCTATATATTTTTCCTTTTTATTTCCATTTTTAAAAAAATATTTTTGCCCTTTATATCATTTTTTCTTTTTTTATTTTGCTGTCCTTTTTCATATTTTCTTTTTTTTTCATTTTCTCCTTTTCTTTTGCTATTTTCCTTTTTTCTGACATTTTTCATATTTTCCTTTTTCTTTTTTCTGTTTTTTTTTTTTTAAATTTGTGAGCACTTGATAATTAGCATTGAAGAAGGAAAAACTGCCAATGATCTTTTAATGATTAGACCTTATGAAACAATACCTGCAGGATTTATTTAGATCTATATCATTGATTGATTGTCTGTTTCCCTCTCTAAAAGTTGAGACCTCATACCTAAAGTCACCTTAACCGCAGCTCCAACAACAGAGGGCAGCACTCAGCAAAACAGTATGAAATCGAGCAGAAACTTGACATAAGGTGAAGGTGACCTGCAGCAAAAGTTCCAAGGCCAAAGTTTGGCAAATTTCAAAGTGTAAAAAAAATGTCATGCTTTTAAAACAAAGTGCTTCTCTCTTGTCTCATTTATCATCATCATATGATGTGATAATAATGTATTATCTTCTGGAACAGCGTCTGTTCCCGTTAAACTGTCGCGCTTTAAAATACTCAGATGGCCGAAAGTAAATCACAACAAACTAGTTTCTATGTTCTACATATTGTTATGGATTAGGTAATTTAGGAATTTTGTTGACGTTATGTTTGGCTTTAGGGAGAGGGAAGCACTTGCCTGGCTTACGTTACATTTATTTGGCAGATGTGTTTGCTCAAAATAAATTAACCCTTTAACACCTGGAACAATAACATAGTTTTCTTGCACTGCATTCAGATGCCTTTCAATAGCATTTAAACCGCCAAAACCAGAGAAAAACTGGTTTGATATCTTTCAAAAACATGAGAAAAACACAATTAGCAAAAAAAAACGTGTCCTGTAAGCTTAAAAAATAAAATAAAATGTGACAAGGAAATGATCTGGGGGGATAATTAGATTATTCGATATTACCATCCCTTTAGATATCACCAAATGTCTGTTTCTAAGTTTTTTATTAATATATTTTGTTTATTGTTGTTTGTTAGATTTTGTTACAGAACAAAGACAAAATAATTTCTTTTTTTTTCCTCTCACCTTTTTTTTTTTTTTTGCTAATTTTCAGGTAATTTTCTTATTTTCTTGTAACTTTCTTTGTAATATTTTACAAATTTCTGGGCCATTTCTTGTTGACCCCCCACCCCCCAAATCCTCCATAATATTTGCACTTAACCTCCTTTGCGATATAAAAACTTTAACTGAACATTTGGCTTCTCTCATATTTACATTTTGAGTGGCTTCTAATATCAGGATGTAAGATACCATTCACAGCTCTCACAAGACATTTTTTGTCACACACTTTCTCTTCACCACCTCAATCACAAGCACTAAACAGCATGCAGAATGATTTCCGTGTGTGAAATCTCTCGTACCCTCCTGAACAAACACAGCGCTGCTTTGCTGTGATATCAGACTTCCAGTGAAGAGAAGATGCTGTGTGACTGGGTACAACATAAATGTCAGCTTAGTGATTTACCGCTAATGAGATGGCACCTGTGACAAGAAGGAAGGAAACTTTTGTTGTGGAAAACACACACAGGCACAGAAAAAAAGAAGAAAAAACACTGATGTGCTGCTTTTCAGAGCTGACAAGGAAACGCTCAAAGGGATCAAATTATTTTACATCTCATACATATGCATGTCTCTGTTAAAGTGTTCCACTTTGTTTATTTACACTGTGTGAGGGTTGTGAATACAGCTGAGAGGAAGGGGGATAGAAAGCGTAACCGTGCATCAAAGATACGCAAAATCTGAAGCATCTTCACTTTCCATTAATGTAACTGCACTTCTTGAGTTTTTATTGACCCAGTTGATTGCACGAGCTGTCAAGTCCAACAATGCTCTGTGGGAGGTATCACGCTGCACGCAGAGCAAATGCCACCAAGAATAACAGCGTGGAATAACAAATGATCTCAGGATTTGGCTGGATTGTATTACAGCCAATATTCATATGCCATTTTTAAACAATATAATAATAATAACAATAATAATAATACATTTTATTTATAAAGCGCTTTTCACACACTCAAAGACACTGTACAATAGATAGACTATTTAAACACATATATAGATGCAGAATCGTTATTCTGACAAAAAGTAAAGGCATTTACACCATTTTATTGATGTTAAAAGGCACAAATTGGTGCATAAAAAGTAACCAGATTGCAGTAAATTAACCCTTTGAAACTGCAGTAAATTGGTTTGATCTCTTGGGGACAAAAACCAACAAGAAGTGTCCCACTAAATGCAAGAAATTAGTAAAAGTTGATGAAGAAAATGGCCCTAAAATTAGTTTTAAAAAGAAGGTAGAATTTTTAGAAAATTATCGAAAACTAGGGACAATGTCCAGAATACTAAATTTATATTTATTATAATTATATTAAGATAAAATTAGACTTTTTTCTTTTCTTTTTTTCAAATGAAGCTGGCATGTTTTTAGGCAGCCAGGTGCCATAAAAATGACTTATGCTATTATGTGTTACCCTATAATATTACATACATTTTTAGTATTTTTGTCACTTAAAAAATGTCAAAGATAATTCAGTGAGTCCATGTCAATCTACAAAAAAATCTCACATTTACACCATTTAATTGATGCAAAAAAAACATGTATTGGTGCAATAAATCTACTAGATTGCAGTAATTTAACCATTTGAAACCTGAGCAAATTGGTTTGATCTCTTTTAAAAACACGGGGAAGCAAAGTAATGACCAGTTTAGCAAACAATGTCACACAAATTGCAAGAAATGTGTAGTAGTTGATGAGGAAACTGACCTGAAAATAGCTTTTTAAATGGAGGGATAATTATTAGAATATTTCCAAAAACAAGGGAAAAATGTCCATAAAACCATATTTCTAATCATTATGAGTATATATTTAAAATTGTCTTACAGGACAAAGAAAAACATACTTTTTTAAAATTTTCTTCTTTGACTTTATTTTAATGGGTTTTTTTTTCTTATCTTAAGGTAATTTTCTCATAACCTTTTGCTGTTTTTTGCCTCATGTCTCGTTGAGTTTCTCAGTGCCTTTTTTCCCATATCCTTGAAAGAAATAAATTCGCACAAGTTTCAAAGGTTTAAGTGTTTGATGCTTATAAATTTTCTGGCAGAGGACCCTCAAACCCGCGTTTGATGTGTCCCACCTCTTTCAAAATTAAAATAAAAAAAGGACACATGGGCGATTCCATAAAGAAAGCAGCATGTAATGTAATAATGGTTTGCAGAAACATACGATATCAACATTTTCTTTTGGAGACTGGGCTGAATTATAATAATATGATTAATAAACAACAACAAAAAAAGTGTAATGAACAGAATAACTTGTCATTACTGCGAGAATCCCCTTTTCATTGTCTCTGCTCCAGCATTGTCTTTGGGACACTGTAAATATTTGATTTGGGCAGCGACTGTTATTGGACGGCTGCTGACTCGACCTGCAGGGAGTCATCACACGGCCGCAGTGAGGAGGGATCTGCTGCCTCATACTTTCTCAATCACACACAAAAAAAGGCAAATCCAGTCAAAACTGTACTCCAGTTGGCTCCTCATACTGCGCTATGACTGAATGGACCAGGACAGTCCCTCACATGCTCTCACTTTGATTTAAAATACCTATCAGTAGCAGGAAAGATGAGATGATTTTTGGTTGTTGCACAGAGCTCTTTTTTTTTTGTAATAGTGGATTTTATACCCTAAATCAAAGCAGCAGACATCTGAATTTGATTCAAATGTGGACTCTCTTTTTTAATTCATTTGAAAAAACCTAAACCACATGCTACCAGACCACTCCAAACATCTTTAGTCACTCGAGCAGACTCCCCATCTTTTACCAACAACATATGGGGCACATTAAGAATAAACTTGGTGGATATAAAGCCAGTTAATGACAGATTTCTGTCTGTGTAAAAGCATGCTAGCACTGCCTATTTCTTTTTTTTTCTTCATAAAAACAGGATTTTTTTCACAACCAGTTCACTACTTACTGAAGCAGATGACATGTTCTCACGTTTTATTATTTATCTTTCTATTCTGTCTTGACCCTGCTTATTATTACTATTATTATTATTATTATTATTATTTTTATTATTATTATTATTATTGACTTCCAATCAATTTTGTGTTTACTGCTGTTTTTCTTTTTATTATATGTGTTGTTATTAGTATGGGTTTTTCTTTTTTTTTTAAATCTTTTTTTTTTTATCTCCATTTCTCACAATAATCTGCCTAATTTCTAACATGCTCTTGTGTCTTATATCTTGTTTAAATTTTATCTTAGTACAGGAAGTACAGGAAAATTACCTAAAATATTTTTTAAAGAGAGAAAACAAAAGCAGAAAATAAAAATAAAATGAATAAATAATATTTGTTTAAAGAGCAGAAGATGACCTGAGAAAAAATGTATAATAATTCTGTAACATAATTTTGAATATGTAATTATGATATTATAAATATAATTTTTCCCTGCTTTTTCTTTTCTTTCCCTAAACATTTTTACTTTTACTTTACATTTTCTAATCTACGCATTTCTTGCAATTTGTGGAACATTTTTTTCCAAGGTGCTTATTTTTCCATGTTTGAGAAAGAAATAGCACCAACCCACTCAGAATTCAAAGGTTTAAATACAAATACAAGAAAACACTCCAGGTTTCAAAGGGTTAATTGGAAAACTAGCTGTTAAATTAATTAATCTGGAGGGTCGTTATAGAGGAATGAAGTCACATAAAGTTGAAATACTTAAGTACAAGTATATCCTTGAACAATAAAGTGTAGCACTGAGTAGCAGAATGTGAAAACTTTCCTCACTTGTTTGAGGAGTTTATATTTATTCATCCAAAAACAAATAGCTGTTGTTCCTCCTCACATTTGAAACATCGGGGGGCAGAGCCTTTTCCTCTATGACCTCCTCCCTTCTGAACAAGCTTCCTGTCATTGTCAGGGGAACAGACACTGTGTCAGTATTTATGGTCCGATTCAAAACTCATTTAGGAAATCTGACAAACCAGCCGCTCCTCTCACTCCCTCAGCCTCCCCACTTCGTCAAACGTGCTGGTCTCTTCTGGTTTGTCTTCGCTGCTCAACATTAAACAGAAAATGACAACGATAACAAACAGTAAATGTAGGTTTGTTATGGGAGTTATCACCGACTGATTATATAAAGTATTTCTACACAGTTTACAAATCCTCTGCCTATAAAATGACGTTGTGCGTACAGTTGGTCCTTGGATATGACAGACAGAGTAAACCCTTCAGGACCGAGTCCGCACCACTTCCTGTGGTTGCTTTCGGGAATAAAATAACATCATGTGACATCACAATAAAATTCTCTTGTTTGTACAAAACTGAAAATATTTCAGCCACTTTTGGGAATCAAAAACACAAACCCCAACATTATTCTGAAGGCCTCCGCCGTCAAATCTCATTTCGCAGGATTATTGAAACTTTGCACATGGCTCCATCTTGTGGTTAAATGGCTCACAAAGCTACATCTAGTGGTTAAAAAGGTTTGAGTTATGTACATGTCAAGTATACAAGAATATATCATTTGACATATTATATTTTTGGTCATATTTACTAATTGAATTACATACATGCCATCAGTAAAAAAAAAAAAAAAAACATAAAACAAACTAAGGCTGGAGCCAAGTTGGCAAAATGCTCATATTAAATGCAAACATTGAAAATAGACAATATAATATAAATGAAGACCCTCTAAAATCTGAGGTTCAAAGATGAATCTGGTGGCCTATTTTTCCACCAGCACAGACCTGAGGCGGTCCGTTTCTTCTTCCCCTTCATTATCTCTCGTCCCGCCTCAGTGACTGATCTGGGTGACCCAGAAATCCGTCCTCTGAAGGCCAGTCGGGCAGCGTGAGTTCACGTGCTGGTGCTACGTCCATTAATGCAAAACTCTGATGAAAAGTGTCCAAACTGAAGAACCGAGTGTGCAGCAAAGACCCCGAACACTCGGTTTGAAAATGTGTTTCGGGTGATCAAAACACAAGTACAAAACCAAGACACATCGCCGTTCACACCTGTGTTTATCACGCGTCTCCCAGGTGTCCTGCAGACCACTTGGGTTTAACAGTAAAAGTTAGCAGAGTGCCAAAGACGACCGAAGTTAGCAGTCACTTCTCTGCGTTTAATAACCAACAGTGACAACAACTTTTTAACAATTTAAAAACAGGGACAACAAACAGCAAAACTTGCCCCCAAAATAAATACATTTTGATATTTGTTGTATTAGTGATGGTTGAATATTAGCTGCTGTTACAGTCAGAACCAGAATCAGACAACGCTGCACGTGTGTTTACTGGTTTGGGCACACACCAGTAAACTAAACTGTTACAGTCATACTGTGAGGTGCAAAACATATAAACCCATTCAAACTGCAGTTTTTGATCCCACAGCCATCAAAGCAGAAAAACATGACTTGTATTATTTCTGGGTGTCATTCTGAGCTTTTGACTTGGAATTTGTCATTTTAACTATTTTCCACCTGATGACGTCATTTTTATCATATTTGGCACACGGAGAAAGTACATGCTGTTTCCACGAGGTGACCTGTCACAGTCAATGCTGATTAAAAAAACTTCTTAGCATGTAGTATACTGAAAATAATTTATTATTTTTTGTTGTTTTTTTTCATCTGAAAACACAGTGGCATCCTGAAATCAACCCAGCTTTTAAAGGGTTAAAATTCTGAGAAATAAATAAATATTTTGGATTAGGAATGATGTTGTTTAAAAACAAAATAATTAAATGAAAACAGAAAGTAATATTAATGTATAATATTTTTTAAAGATTTGTTTTGAAAAACGCATTTTGTGCACAGAGCGACTCGAGTGTAATATTAAAGCGGGCCCTAAAGGGTTAACAGCTTACATCCAAAGTTTTCAACCACATCTCGCAGTCTTTCTCTGCAGAGATTTACATAATAGAAAGAGTATTAAAAGTAATAAAAAGAAGGAAAGGTTATGTAAAAAGGTCATTTGCATGAAAACTGAGGAAACTCGATCCTCTGAGACAGACTGAGGGTAAACGGGGTAATTTAAGACTGAAAATTGGTGGACTAACCAGAGACAGATTTTCTATTTTTCTCTTTATAACAGTTCAGAGTTTCTGACTGGATGATGGCAGACGCTTCACATGCCTCTAAAGAAGCTGCACACACAGCAAGACAGAATCAATAAATCTGACGTCTTCATGTGACAGCTCTGCGTTGCTTTGACCTCAGAGTGAAAACTTGAAGACTCAGGTCTTTGTTATCGAAATCTGTCAGTGATCATTATTTAACCCCGTGCAAACTGTCACATGTCTTACCTGTTAAGGTCTGCAGATAAGGCAGAGGATAAACATCTCTTCAGCTGCTCTTTGTATCTGCGCTCTTTGGCCTGCAGCTCTCTCGCAGCCTCGGTGGTGATCATGGTTCATTTGTTTCTGTGAGACACAGACGAGACAGAAACTTCAGCCTCGAAATAAAAACAGGAGGAGATAAAACCCGGTGGCCTGCTGCGGGATTATTCTGAGGAATGTAAATAAATAAACACTTTTTTTTCAGCACTTCTTAATGCTGAAAGGTGACAGAGTTTTTGCTGTTAGTCTGATAATTACTGAAAGGCATTCCTATAATATTGCTTTAAAGAATATTTTATTATATACTGCACCTTACTCCTGACATTGCACAAAAGTCTTACACTGCTCTGTTAAATCCAACCATTGCTTTTATATTTTTCTTTTATGTTGTATTTTAGCTTTTTAATTTTTTATTTTGAGTGTTTTATTGTGATTTTATGTGTAAAGCACTCTGTAACAGTGGTTTTAACATGTGCTATAAAAATAAACTTTATTTTTATTATTATCATTGGAGGAAATTGATTTGTTATACATATTTTCATTTAATTTCCTTGTAACTTTTGTTTCACTACTTTTTAGCACATTTTTGGGCCACATCTTGTTAAATTGCTTGTTGCCTTCTCCACGTGTTTTTGAAAGAAATAAAACCAACGTGCTCAGATTTCAAAGGGTTAAATGTCTCATGAAGACAGTGTTATTTGTGCAGCATTTCTCCTAAAATGATGTGAGCTCCTCCTGACTCCCCTGAGGGAGCTGACATGATGGTCTCTGCTGTCAGGAGTGTAACACCACCTTTAACCACAGAGACACACTCACCTTTACCTGCATCACAACCCAGAGAGGTGCTGCTCACCAGGATGACGGAACAATTCAAACAAATTCACATATATGAGAGAAACAAATATTTAACCTTAACGTTAATATTAAAACAGCTTCAATAATAAAAGACACCGGCTTCACTTTAGCTTCCAGTAAAAACACCCCTGACAACATTACCAACAAAAACGGTTTATATCTATTTTAAAATTAAAATTAATGTATCCTGAAATAAAACACACTCTGCTACACTCTCTCACATATACTTTAGCGTATATATGAATCATTATTTGCTCTTTTGCGAACAAAATCTGAGCTGAAAGCTAAATACTCTCATTCTCCTCTCGAGGCTAGCATGCTAGCGCTAGCTAACCGGGGCGACCGTTAGTAGTTATTTATCTTTTTAAAACCTCAACCGGATCAGACCGGAACACATTAATTTCAGCCGGTAGCCGTCTGTTAGTGTGAGGTTCGGTAACCGACATAATTACAGTATCTCCGTTAACGAGCTGACCCACTGACCGATGTTGTTGACATCACCGCTGCACGCTGCCCGCCGCCCACTACGACACGGTTAGTAAAACCCTGAAACCAAGGAGCGGACGAGACGTCACAGCCCGGAAGCTTATGCACATGCGCAGTGCACACGAGGAGAGAGCCGTGCCTTCTGATGATGCTTTCAGGTGCTGCGTCTATCCTCGAAATTCTGGAGAAACTCTCAGTCAGACGCTTTTGGTTTAATCTGGTGAGTGAACTTCAGTTTCAGGCTTATTCGTAACTTTTAGAATGATAATTAAAAGCTAACGACAACAAAAGTAATATTGATCAAGTGATCAACATTAAATTAGTTTAATACTTAATTATTAAGAATTTTAAAAAATATTGAAAACTACCGACCTTAAAAATGTCTACACCTGTATATTTCCCACTGCCTCTGAACGCAGCAAAAACACTCGCCCCCGCGTGGCGTTGATGTCATTGTCCTCGCCTGCATCCTCACCCCAAACCTCTGATGTCAGTGCAAATGTAAATGTGTGATCAGCATTACAGAAAAACACAAACACAAAGGCTGTCAAATCCTGCTGAGCAGTGAGATCCACTGCAGAGCGATTTGGTTCATTATTAGCACAACTCTTCAAATAAGGCAAACTTTATAGGGTTAAACTGGAACTACTGGGTTTGTTAATGGTTAATAAATATTTGATTAAAGCCTTATAACTTATAATCAATAAGCTATTGATAAGAAGAACATTGTAAAGTGATTTATATTGTTTTTCTGGTTGAAGAAAAATACAATCATGCATCATCAATGATGATACAAATCATGATCTCCCTTTAAATAGCTTTTAAATAGCTCTACAGTGTGTGTGTGTGTGTGTGTGTGTGTGTGTGTGTGTGTGTGTGTGCTGGCACAGCACTAAAACCTGTTTATGTAAGACCGATGAATACACACCTCAGTTTTAATTCCACATCAACATTTCTGCTGGCATGTAACCGTGTCGGGGACGGTATAAATACGACTCTTGCAGAATATGAAAATGTTTGTTCTTCAGAGGGAGACCCAAAATAACCAACGTCGACTGCTGTGTCACTCAGCTCGGCGCTATATTTAACAGCTCACTATTTCTGGTGTTTTTCATCCCTCCTGTGTAAAAGCTCGGAGTGATTGTTCAGAGACAGCAGCAAACACACGGGGGCATTAGGCACAGCTTCAGACACACCGCCGGTATTATTATTACTGGTGTTATTATCACTCTTATAAAAGCAGTGTAGTCCAACAGATTGACACTCAGTTTATTTATAAAATCAAACGGTGTAGACTTGGCTCAGTGAATCTCAAAATGCAGTGTGTAGGAATAGATACAAAATCGTACAATAGTCAACCATCACTATACAGGAAGATCCAAATAACCACATTCTCTAATGTTTGAGCAAGTATCTCTGAGGAAAAAATACACAAAAAAAGAAAACCTCCTTCACACAACACTACCTGATAAAGGGAGCGGGAGAGTTCCCAAAAGGACCGTGCCCAAAGAAGAGTGGAGCGACCCCCGGTGAAACATACAAGCAGACGACGCCACATCCCGGTCTCTCAGGACAGCTGCACACCGCGACAACTCCAGAGTTAAAAAGGCACCACACAATACAAGTCACCGGGAGATTTTTTTGTTTTTGCCACACATTTTGTAACGCTGTAACTGACAAACTTTAAGGCGGATGTCATGTGCAAAAAACATCTTGAATATGTGTACTGCTCAGTGTCCTCTCCAGTGAAGTGTGCTTTGACTCTTTTTCTTTACCGCTTTAACAAGTAACTGAAATGTGAAAGGTTTAAAGAATGATTGCATTATCACTATGTTGCTTGGTATCACAGGCATATTCCAGGCTTCCAGGTGTGGCAAGCGAGAGGGGACGGGGGGGGGGAGGGCCGGAGGGGGCCCCGCTGTGGGCTTTAGTTCCTGTAGCTTTTGCGTCCCTCTCCCTCCTTGAGGAAGGTCCATATGAGGGTGTTGACAATGTCGGGCTGGTCCTGCTGCAGCCAGTGACTGGCTCCAGAGATGATGTTGAGGCGGAAATGATTCCGGATGTAGAGGCGGCAGGCCTCGGCCATTTCCTGCTCCAGGAAGGCGTCCCGCTCCCCCCACAGCAGCAGCACCGGAGACCTGACGTGGTTGTGGCTCAGAGGGAGGGAGCTGAGGGGACCAAGGAAAAACAGCTGAGTGCAAAAATGTTGTTGTACGACACATTTTAAAACAAATACGTACAGCAGTGATACTCAACTTACAGCTCGAGGGCCACGATAGTGTGCAGGGTGGCCCCCCGAACACTTTCTAACTCACAGTGAAAATAAAGTCATTCACACTGGGAACTGTTTTTGTACTTTTAGTAACATAAGGTGCCAGAGTGCATAAAACAGCATCAAAATAGAGACTTTTCATTAAAAAAATTGCCAGTGGAGGATCACCCACACCCCCCAACAGACGTCCGAGCCAAGCCCCTAATGTCCTAAAATCATAAAAATGTTCCCTAAAATCCTAGAGATGTCCTCACATCCAAAAAATGTCCTAAAATCCTAGAAACTTCCCTTAAATCCTAGGAACATCCTAAAATTATAGAAATGTCCTTCAATCCTGGAAATGTCCTTAAATCTAAGAAATGTCCTAAAATCCTAGAATTGTCCGAAGATCTGATGTATGTCCAAAATCCTAGAAACATCTATAAATTTTAGACATTTCCTAAAAATCCAGGAATGTTATGAATTCCTGAAATATCCTAAAATCCTAAAAATCCTAAAATCCTAGAAATGTTCTAAAATCATAGCAACATCCTAAAAATCCCAAGAATGTCCTAAATTCCTACATATCCTGAAATCCAAGAAATGTCCTAAACACGTCCCCGTATCCAAGAAATGTCCTACAATCCTAGAAATGTCCTAAAATCCTTAACATGTTTTCTTTTTAAACGACCTGAAGCAGCTGACCTGCAGGGTTTTTCACATTTTCTTATCTGGCTCCCTTTCGAAGAAAGTTTGTTCTCCTGCCTTAATGAACCGTTAATTTCTACATATCTACGAGGGAGTCTGCCATGTTATTCTGGCTGCAGTAACCCAAAAATGGACAAATGAATACCGGCCTCGGAGACGGATGTTTGCCTCTTTGGGTTTCCTAAAAGGCCACCGTAGGTTCTCTGCATATTTGGAAACAGTTGAGGTGAAGGAAGGTGATCAGCTGGTTGCAATCTGCAACTTCACCACGAGATGCCACTAAATCCCACACAAAGCTCCTTTAAAACAGAGCTCACATTTAGTAAAGTCAGTAGCAACACTAAACTTATTATGGGATGGTGGCAAATGACATTAGTGTGAGTCCATACTGTGTTTTTATTTCTTCTTGTTTTTAATTTGTATTGATTCGTGGAATTGTTTATGTTTCTACATTTGCTTTTCTCAGCATGAAATCTCAAATGTCTGCTGTTAAAAAGAGCTTTCTGAAATTTTCCGAACCACCACTTTAATGGGCATTTTTACATTATTATATCATTTAATTTTTACTTGCAGACACATTAAACTGCACAAAATCCAGATAGTTAAAAAAGGGTCACAAGAGGTCAAGAAGCCCCTGAGTCACACAATGGACCCCCCCCCCCCAACTTAAAGACAAAAACAAAGACAAAAAAAAGATGAAAAAGTCAATGAAGAACTATGAAATGAGCTGGAACAATCTGCAGCCCATTCGTCGCCACTCTCTGGACGGGATGAGTGGATAAATATAAAATGATGGGCAGACGGATGTTTCCGTGTGTTTATGTATTTGTGTCCCCGGTGCTTAGGTACAGTGTGCGCCTGTGGAGAGACTAATTGGGCATGGGTCAGTGATATTTCTTTTACGTAAGCATATAAAAGCTATTCTGAGAGAACTGGATGCTTGAGAAGGGAGCAGATGGCGCGCTCAGCCATGCATGTACAGCTCACATGTCAGAAATATACATGCACTGATGTTTTCTTTGATCTGATCTGTGCCGATTGCTCTCATCCAGCCAGTCAGCCTCACACGGAGCAATGAAGGTGCATGTAAATATCTGACAGCATGGTGGCCTCCACAGGGGGAGAGGATTCGTTTTCGGACACTTTGGAGCTCTGACAGTAGATGGTGCTACGAAATCTGCACTGAATAAAACTTCATATAAGCTTTCCAAATGCATAACGCTCAATATGGAACAAAGTTTTTTAAAAAAATGCACATCATATAGATTAAAGTGGCAATAACCAAACACTGATACGACTAAAAGCATCTCAAAGTGCTGCAGAAACGTTGAAACGGTCTCTATGGCAACAGCATACCTGCTCCTGTCGCGACTGTATCATGCTGCTCTTATATGATGCACTGCTATAGATTTAACTCCACAAAATTAACCCCGTGAAACCTGGGTTAATATCAGTCTTCTTTTGCTGCAATAAAAAGCATTCAAAAAGCTATTTAAACCCTTAAAATCTGGGCTGATTGGCTTAATTTCCTTCAAGGTAAGGAGGCAATGAGGAACTTAAGAGGAAATGAAAGAAAGAGAAATTAGAGAAAAGAAAACCGAACACAAACATACAAACAAAAAACACAAGAAAAAAACAACAGTAAAAAGCAAGGAAATTACCTGAAAAAATGCTTAAAAATTACAATAATTCTGTCAAATAATTTTAAATTTTAAGTTAATTGTGATCACTCTGAATATAGTTCTCTTGACATTTTACCCTACCTTATAAAAACATGGTAGTTTTTCAAATCTAGATAAAAAACATTCTTGCAATTTGTGGAACATTTCTTCTGAAGTTGCTCATTGCCTTTTCCCCTTTTTTACTCATTTCTTGTGAATTAAGCTGCTCGTTGTCCTTTCCTCATGTTTTTGAAATTAATTTAAGTAATTTGCTCAGGTTTTATAGGCTTAAACATGAAATTAAATTAGTGAAAATTAGCTTCAAAACTGACCTGAACTGAAAACTGACCCCATTCATGGTCAGGTAAAAGAAAGCACTTTATTTTACAAGAAATGACCCAAAATTATGCCAAGAAATTACCTAAAAAATTTGCCAAAAATAAAGAAAGAACTATCCTAACTCCTAAAGGAGCATTTAAAAATATGCTCCTTTACATCTCTAACATAATTTAATTTTTTTTGGATTTTTAAAATAATTTTTCTCTCTCTTCCTCACTTCTTTTTTTCAGGTCATTTTTCTTACCACCTTTTACTAATTTCTTGCAGTCTGCAGGACATTTCTTGTCAAGATGCTCACTGCCTCTGTAGCCCTGCTTTCATGATAAATCAAAGGTGCTCTGGTTTCAGAGGTTTAAAGTGCTTGTGAAAGATGTCTGAGTGCAACACAAGAAAGGTTTCCAGGTCTCAGAGGGCTGAGATAAGGACTGGATTACCTCTTTGACACGATCCACCTCTTGTTAAGTAAACTGTTCCTCACCTGAAGACATTCCTGTAGTAGTTGAGCGCTCCCGTCAGCGCTCCCGGCTGTGAGAGTGCATACAGATAGGCCTCCAAGTCCTCTGCAGTCAGCCATCGGCCTTTCCTCCCGATCCCTGTGTTGCGGCTGGTGAACAAGGCCTTCAGAGCCTGCAGCAGAGACAGCAGCAAACACAGCCGTGAATTTATGTGTCTGCTACAATTTAATCCAGAGGACGTTTACAGAAGGACGTCCGTGTTCGCTGTGAGTCACAAAGTTACTTCACTGGTGAAATCAGCTCTCATGACCTTCAGTCGCAGCTCTGGCACCCTGACTACTGCTGGCCCGACAACATGACACGCTGTGCTTTTACTTCTTAAAAACTCCATTTGCAGACAGACTCCTGCACACTGGCTCACTTGCAAAAGAAATACATTTACTGCAGCTTTTTACTCAAAAAAAAAAACAGTAGGACCTTAGGACCAAACATGCAGCCCACAGTGCTCCATATAGTTAAACATGAGAAGGCAAAGAGCAACGTCTGAAGAAACTACTCAAAAATGATCAAGAAATTAGTAAGAAAAAACTGAAAAGTTAGAAAACAAACAAACAAGGAAATGGCCTAAAGTAACTACTTGAAAATTATATTTTTGAAAAATATTTCTAGCTCTGTGGACATTTTTACTACACTTTTTAAATATAGAATTTTCTTAATCTACTAATTTCTTGCAATTTGTGGGACATTCCTCGCTACCTGAAAACTGGCCAAATAAATAAAAATCTAAAAAAAACATTTATTAAAATTAAAAGAAGATTAAAAGTCAAGGAAATGACCTTATATAATTATAATAATTATACATATTGGTTTTTTCTAGCAATTTAAACATATTTTTCTTAATCTACAAATTTCTTGCAATATGGGGGACATTTCTTGCCAAGTTGCTTACTGCCTTTTCCCATGATTTTGAAAAAAAAAAAAAAAAAATCCAATTTGCTCATGGTTCAAAGTCTGAAATACTTGTGAACGTTGTCCAAATGATGCACAAGAAAACTAATGTCGATGCAGGTTTCAAAGGGTTAAGAGCTACAAAAATACTAGAACCTAACCTTTGCATTTTAATGGCAAAACTGTTTTGCAAACCTGCACAGTGCACTTAAAAAAATGCTGATTAAGTGTCAACATAATAAATGACATTACTGATTTTGAATGGCTATTTTCAATAGAAATGACATCTTTAAATATAACTGTCATTTTTGGACAAAATGCTATTATCTAGATGATCATGTGATTTTGTAATCTATATTTCACATTTCCTTCAGGATTAGTTGATCCTTTGTTTACTCCGGCTAACGTCTCTCACAGCAAGATACTTTCAGTCACACTGATGCAAACCCTAAAAATAGCCTGACACTGTAATAGCATGCAACAAACACCCCTGCACATGAACACACATGCATGCTACACACACACACACACACACACAAACACACACAACCTTGACCTTGAAACCGCTTTAGCCCACACACAACAGACCACCTTGAAATCGTTGATGGAGAGCATGAGCTCCGGGAAGCGGGGCAGCTGGAAGAAGAAGAAATGGCTGGATTTCAGCAGCTGGCTCGGGTGACGCAGAGCGTAATCTGGAGGAGGGAAGAGGAGACCAGTTCAGTTCTTCCACAGTAATTAAAGGCCGGGTTTGCACGCGCTGCAGGGTCGTGGTCGTGATAACTCTCAATGACTTTGCTTTTCTGTTTGCACCAGTTAAACCAGCTGTTCCAGCTTCACATTAGCCGCCTCCTGTAATTAGCTCCTCATCATCGTTCCCTTTAGGCAGAAGAGGATTTGCCAGATGGACGCAACAAGAAACTGAAGTCATAATACTTCCTAATTAATGATAGTAATAATTATGCTAATAATCCAAGAGCAAAACCAGAGTCTCCCCAATTAGTGTGAAGAAAATTGGTTTTCTTTCATCACATAAAGAAAACTCAAGGGACTAGCTTTGACTGGGGGCCACTTTTGCAAAATGACAGGAGGTCAGGGGTCAGTCGCAGCAGCTTCACACATGCTTCTAGGATTTCAGCAGATTTATAGGATTTTAGCACATTTACAGGATTTTAGGGAAATTTCTGGTATTTTTATCTACCATGTTAGGACTTTTTAAAGATTTTAGTTTCATTTCAAGGATTTCAAGACATTTTTAAGATTTTAGATTGTTTCTAAGATTTTAAGAAATTTCTAGGATTTTGGGGCGTTTTTAGGATTTTAGGAAATTTCTAGCATTTTACGACATTTCTGGGATTTAAAGATGTTTTTAAGATTTGAGGAAGTTTCAAGAATTTTAGGACATTTCTGGGATTTTAGGATGTTTCCAAGATTTTAGCAATTTCTTAGGATTTAAAGACATCTCTAGGATTTAAGTTGAGTATCACTTTTATATTGTGAGGGGGATCCATTCATTTGCAAAGTGACGTCATACCTGTGAACACAGACGGATGCGGGCTGTTGAGGACAATGAGTTTTGTCACCATCTCTGGGTAATGGATGGCGAACAGCCACGCTATAGTCCCGCCCCAGTCGTGGCCGACAAGGCAACATCTGTTGTATCCTGGGAAGAAAAGCAGATAAATATAAGACAGTGTTTTGTTATTGCAGCAGACGTCAGCATTATGTTGTTTCTGATAGAGGCTGGATGCTCACAGACTGTTTATTAAAGCATGTCAGAGTCTGAAAATCAATAGTGCTCTCACTTCTTTATTGCTGGCTGCCTCCCTCAGAGGACATTTACACCCATCAAATGGATGTATTTCATGACATACAGCCAAATGCAGATCAAGGTCAGGGCATCCGTCTGATGGATTCTGATCACATTATTGTCCCAAACAAAATAATCCCCTTACCTTTGATCGCATCCTTTACACCCACTGATATGTATCATACCAGCTTGATTCATCTCAACATTCAGCCCAGTCAACAGAAGAAAATGTTGGCATTGTACTTTTAATTTGTATGTTTCATATCTATCCTATAAAGCCTCTGAAGGGACAGAGCCGGATGAGGCGTGGAGGGAATGATGGATGGCGTGACACCCTGAAGAGACGCCTGACAGGCTGCAGACCACCGTTTGAGACAACAAACAGCAAAACTGTTAGGGTCATTGCTGTGTTTCCAGCAGCTTTTTAGGTTCCAAGCATGGCTTTTTTTCCAAGAGGGACAGTGCCACAAAAAGTGATTGTTTTTATCGAGCCGTAACTTAAATTTCTGCCAGGATAAAGCGCCATGATAGTGTCTGTTTCTTTAGTAACGCATCCCTGTTTTGCAAGTAGCTGTTCTGGCACCGAACATGGGTAGTTTTTAGCGACTCAGTACCCTGCAAGAGAGACTCAGGCCTGTTTTACAGGTTCAGCACCTGCATTTAGCAGAGGATGCATGACAAAGCTCCGCCCCTCACCTGACTCAAGTGGGAGACTGTTTATTTTCTTTCTCACTGAAGAGACGCGCAGACTCAACACAGGCGATCAGACTCACCTTCAGACCAAACTATCACCCTCCTCTGAGTGAGTTCAGCTACAGGAGAGAAAAGTGGAAACTCGGACACTGCTGCTTCGACCTGCTGACTCTCCACACACTGAATGTTTTGAGTTTGACTACAAACACGACTCAAAGCGAAAGTAAATTTCAGTGAAGTGAGTCGAGGAGGGAGGGCCGACTGTACTTCTGTCTGCTGTGTTTTCAGCTTCACTCAGAGACTAAATGGCTTCCAGATCAGAGGAGGATCTCTGCTGTCCGGTCTGTCATGATGTCTTTAGAGATCCTGTTGTTCTGTCATGTGGCCACAGCTTCTGTAAAGACTGTCTGAAGAGCTGGTGGACACAGAAACAAACTCAGGAGTGTCCAGTCTGCAAGAGAAGATCTTCAAAGGAGGAACCACCATTTAACTTTGCGTTAAAGAGCCGATGTGAGTCCCTCTCACAGGAGAAAGCTGCGAGAGCTTCAGAGGCTCTCTGCAGTCTGCACTCTGAGAAACTCAGACTCTTCTGTCTGGACCATCAGCAGCCGGTGTGTCTCGTTTGCAGAGATTCAGAAAAACACAGCGACCACAGATTCAGACCCGTCGATGAAGCTGCACGACAACACAAGAAGAAACTTCAGGAGACTCTGGAGCCCTTAAAGGAGAAGTTAAAGGTTTTTGAAGAAGTCAAAGTGAAGTCTGAACAAACAGCAGCTCACATGAAGGTCCAGGCCCGACGCACAGAGACGCAGATTAAGGAGCAGTTTAAGAAGCTTCACCAGTTTCTGGAGGAGGAAGAGGAGGCCAGGATGGCTGCACTGAGGGAGGAAGAGGAGCAGAAGAGTCAGAGGATGAAGGAGGAGCTGGAGGCTCTGAGCAGAGAGATAGCAGCTCTTTCAGACACAGTCAGAGACACAGAGGACGAGCTGAGAGCCGAAGACGTCTCCTTCCTGCAGAGATACAAGGCTGCGGTGGACAGAGTCCAGCAGCGCCCCCTACTGGAGGATCCACAGCTGCTCTCAGGAGCTCTGATAGACGAGGCCAAACACCTGGGCAACCTCACCTTCAACATCTGGAACAAGATGAAGGACATGGTCTCCTACAGTCCTCTGATTCTGGACCCAAACACTGCTAACCCACATCTCGTCCTGTCTGAAGATCTGACCAGCGTGAGACGAGGTGAGGAGAAAAAGCAGCTTCCTGATAATCCAGAGCGGTTTGATTATTATTGCTCCATCCTCGGCTCAGAGGGCTTTAACTCTGGGACTCACAGCTGGGACTTCGAGGTTGGAGACAGTACAGGCTGGGGTTTTGGTGTGTTAGCAGGGTTCGAACAGAGGAAGGGACACAAACGGTCTGAATTATGGGGAATACGGCTCTATGAAGGTAAATATTCAGCATGGTCACCTCCGGATTCATCCACTGATCTGAGAGTGGAGAAAAAGATCCAGAAGATCCGAGTGAATCTGGACTGGAACAAAGGAAAACTGTCGTTCTCTGATCCGGATACTAACACACATATACACACCTTCACACACACTTTCACTGAGAGGATGTTTCCGTACATTAGCTCTGGAGATAAACTGAAGATATTACCACTGAAGCTCTGTGTGACGGCCAAACAAAGCAGTTAGAGAAAGTTAAGTCACGGCGAGCAGCAACCACTTCATGAAAACTGATACGATCCAAATAAAGGAAAACAATATATCAATAACTGCATGTTTGATCGGCCAATCACTGTTCAGACCAAACCAATGTTAAATTTTCCAGACATTAAAACAAATGTTTAATTATATGAAATGAAATGTTTACAATATGTAAAATATGTTTTATATGATCCAAAATACACAAACAGTTTAAATCTAAATGATTGTGTCTGTAAAAGTTTTTTCATCGGTTGAACTCTGCCTTTAGTCATTAAGTCAGAGAAGAAGTCAATCAGTTTTAAGGTGGATGTCTCAGTTTGGGTTCAGAATTTATATAATATCTGTGATTTCAGAACTGAATATTTCTCTGCTGTTTCCCCATCACACAAGAAAAGGTCGAGACAGAGATCAACACTGGAAACTTTGAATAAAAACAAAAAACAGATTTGTGACTAATAAACGAGTTTCATCACTTCTGATGATATGAATAACATCAGTTCTGCATGTTATAAACCAAAGCATTGGACACATTAAACATCACTGTTTTTCCTGCAGCTTTTAGTCACCAAACTTGGGTGTTATTTAGGGACTTGTAGTTGTTTCTCTAGCATCGTTTTAGGTATAAAAAATTAATTGTTATTTTGTAGCAATCTATCACTGTTGTTCCTGCTGCTTTGTTTGGCGAGCCATAGCTGTTTTTGCAGCTGCATTTCAGGCACCTAATGTTGGTGTTTTCAAGTGAAGTAGAAAACAAAGAAGCCCACTCACCAAGCAGCTCCTTTTTAGAAGGATTTTAATGCAGAACATTTTGTTTTCTAGTGACCCATCACCAGACGTGATTGTTTTCTAGCGACCTTTTTTAGTCACCAAACATGGGTGTTTTTTAGGGACCCATTGCTGTTTTACAAGATGTCATTTGGGCACCCAATCTGGGTGTTTTTAGCAACCCATAACTGTTTTTCAAGCGACCCGTCAGGCACCAGATGTGGATGTTTCGGATTGTAACAACAAAGTGGTTTTTGTACCAAATTCTAACCAAGACTTGTTGAACCATTAAGTTTTCATTTATCCACTACATGATAATGTACAAAAGTAATGTATTCATGGTTTGCAAAAACAAACAATACCAACATTTATTCTGGTAACTGGGTTGCATCATTAATATCACATGCACTTCATCAGGGATTGTCATATACGTAGATAAGTCTGGGAGCCACTGTTGTTTCTGTGTCTGTTGTCTGCATTGAAAAGGGAAATGCTGCTTGCCTTGCACGGTTAAAGGCCAAACCTCTGATTGTTGTAGCACCATTAGCTTACTGTGAATGTGGACAGTAATGTGGTCCATGTGGGCTCTAACGACCGGTGTAAAAACAGCTCTGCGGTCTAAGAGAGCAGAGTACAGCAGTTATCATGTGATCAATGCAAGCCTCCCACAGTTAGTGAATCCTCTGAACAGCAATATGCATTATTGAGTGCTTAGCTCCTGAAAGCCAACTACAAAACTAGAAAATGCATTTCCTGCGAAACGTGTCGATGCTTAAAGCTGAAATTAATTTAAAACTATGGCTGAAAATGCAGAAATATATAACTGAAAATGTGGAAATATATAGTTAAATATGCAGAAATATATCACAAATTGATGGAAATATGTGAAAAACTGGCAGAAACGAAAGATGAACTGCTTTAAACTGAAGAAGCTCCAAATTGAACTGAAGGAGTATCAAAGTAAGAAGCTGATGTTATCTGAAAAATTTAAAATAATAAATGTTTAATATTTTGAGGCATAAAATGTAGAAAAAAATTGAGAGGTATAAATGTCCTTCAAGAGCAGCGCAGTGAGACAAACAGAGTGGAGCAGCGCGGATGTCCTACACAGCAGCTGGCAGCACGGATTTCCGAAATGGCAGCTGGCAGCGCGGATCACCGACAGCGCGGATCTCCGACACAGGCTGGCAACGCGAATCTCGGAAAGCGCGGATCTCCGAAATGGCTGCTAGCAGCGTGGATCTTCGACAGTGTGGGTCTCGAAAGGCAGCACGGATCTCAATTCCTTAATTAAATACCTACCACACAAAAAAAGTGTATATGGTGTGAAATAAATAAGGAAATGGGTGTGGTGTCAATAAGTTTTGAGTAATGTACATAAGTATACAACCATATACAATTTAACATACAGTTTAAAACAAAATAATATCTACTTTGGTTTTGAGTTCACATCAACTACCTCACTGTAGAATTTAATAACCAAGTGGCATTTTCCGATGAAACAGCTGATTGTCTGACAGCAGCACAGTGAGATAAACAAACAAACAGAGCGGAGCATGCAGATCTCCGACACAGCTGCTGGCAGCATGGATCTCCGACAGCGCAGATCTCGAAAGGGCACCAGGCAGCGCGGATCTCCGACAGTGCGGATCTCTGGCAGCGCGGATGTCAGACAGCGTCTAATTTTCCTGTAACTTTTACTAATGTCTGGCCAATTTCAGGCCAATTTAAGCTACCCTCCCATATTTTTTAAAATAAATTAAGTCAATTTGCTCAGATTTTAAAGAGTTTAAAGGCCAAAAATCATCACTGTGGCCTGACAATGATGAGTGGATGCTGGTGTGTACAGACAGCTTCAGGCCAGCTTCCTGCCAGTGTTAGCATGCAGTCTGTGGGCTCTGGATCTGCACAGCATCCCATGTTCAGTCAGAATGAGTCACAGGACGTTTGTCATGCCATGCTGCAGGCCTCAGGGCCGTCCGCAGCTTAAGACTGATAAACAAGTTTATTTTTGACTTGAGACACTGTCACAACATTGCGCACTGCTCAAAGTTCATTTCAGATTACAGACACACAGTTCACCTGCGCTCCCTCACCTAAGTACTCCACAATGTCCTTGATGTCGGTGACTAGGTAGTCGAAGCGGTAACTTTCAGTGGAGAGCGGCAGGTCGGACTCCCCGTAGCCCCGCATGTCGATAGCCACCACACGGAACTCACTCTTGAACTCGCGAAGCTGGTAACGCCAGGAGAACCTGAGGCACACAAACACATGCAAAGATGACTTATTTCCTTTATTTCTGTCAAAATCAGTGCAGTCAAAGCCCGGAAATACTGCCTTTTACTCGGGGGGTCAAGCCCCCAAAACACTGTACCTACATTTCTGATAATGAAATTCACTAGTGTCTTTCATTGTATCTGCATGTCACTCTAAAATCACAACTAAAATCTACCAGTATGTAACAGGTTTTTCTGTTAAATATTTGGAGTTACCGAGCACAAATCCAGAGTACTCTGATGCAAACTAGTTGCCAGAATAAATGTTGACATTGTGTGTTTCTGCAAACCAAGGACACGTTACATTTGTACGTTACCATGTAGCAGATATATTGAGACTTTACATTTCAATGCTGTGGTTAACTTGTGGTTATATTTAGATGTAAAAAAAATTACTTGATTATGATTTGGAAATTTTTGGGGGCACAATCCCTGCTGAAAAAGCAGCGATGTCTTGGTAAAAAAAAACCAATCACTTTCAGTAGCACACTCCCAGCTAGAAACACGGCCATGTCTCAATAAAAAATAAAAATATAAAACAAAGATAAAATAAAATAAAATAAAAATTGCTTTTGGTGACAAAAAAATAAATTGGATGAGTTCTTTTCTCGCTTCTTTGTGTATAACTCTATATTGGCATGTTGTTGTGCTGTGTCTTTGTTCTGACCTGCAGACAGACTGCAGATGCAAATTAGCTCTAAGCTTTAATCTGGTACGGGGCATCAAATAGTAATATGTATGTTTTAAACTGTATATGTTCACTTTCAAATAAAATGAATGAATAAAATAAATAAGAACAATTCCTTTTTGTGGCACTACTCAGCTGGAAATGCAGAAATGTCTCTGTAAAAAACAATCACCTTTAGTGGCACAATTCTGACTAGTAATGTAGTAATGTCTCAGTGACAACTTACAGCTTTTGGGGGCATGTTCCATGCTAGAAATGTCTCAGTAAAAAATAACTTTTAGAGTCATTAACCTAGCTACAAATACTGTGATGTCTTCATTAAAACCAGCACTTTTAATGGCTATCATGGCTAGAACGCAGAAATGTGTCAGTGAAAAGCAGCCACTTTTGTTGGTACAATTCTGGATAGAAACACTAAGATGTCTATTTAAGAAACAACTGCTTTGACTTACTGCTATGATGATAGCAGCGCATGTAGATGCAGCAGCCAGTCGCTCCTCAAATCCTTGCTACTTTTTGTGCTATATTTTTCTATTTTCTGACACCATGGCCCCTTCTGCTGATGCACAATTTTTTAACAATAGAGAAGCACTTATCAAAATCTGGAAAAGTTGTGTGAGGTTTGGACTGAATCCAGCAGACCGTGAAAGGATCCTCACCAGCGGCATATGCCAAGTGGCCAGTCAGACTAGAGGAAAGAAACAAAACCAAAAGCACCGGACAAAGAGAGGGAGGAGAGCTGGCATCAGGGCAAGGCTGACCGGACGTAGACCTGCTCCTCTACCAAGCCTTCTTCTGACTAACGTCCGGTGGCAGGAAAATAAAACGGATGAGATGTGATTGAGGTTCACTCAGCAACAAATCAGAGACTGCTCTGCTCACATCTTCACAGAGACATGGTTAACCCCTTACATCCCGGATCAAGCTGTTGCACTGGATGGGCGGACCTTGTTGGGAGCCATAAGGACACAAGACTGATGCAAATTCAAAAAAATGTACTGCAGGGATTGAATGATGCCACCAGCAGCAACATGTTCAAAGTAACTGGATGGCATCTTCACAGTAGCTGCTGATTTTAATCAACTCATCCTTCAACTCCAAAAATGGAGCAGGACCAAGGACAAACTGGAAACTGGAAACTGGAAATCTAGCTTCCTTCTGCCTTCTTTTGGTGGCACAATCCCAGCTAAAAACGCAGCAATGTCTCTAAAAAAAACTTCTGGTGGTACAGTTCTGGCTAGAAACATAACAACCCCTTTTAGTGGCACAATTCCAGCTAGTAATGCAGCGATATCTCTGTAAAAAGCAACTCCTTTTGGTGGCAATATCACCGGTGGAAACACAGCAAGAGGTTGTTAAAAAAACAACTGGTTTTGTTGTTCATTGGTCTTGAACAGTGATCTGCAGCTTGGCAGGCATCTCACCTATCAGACCATCTAAAATCCACTCCACCTCCAGAAGACGAAGCTGGCTCATATGTATGTAATCAGAGCTATAACACATAGATATGATACGTATGAAATGTACAAATGTAACGCATCCTTGGCTGCAGAAATGTACGCTGGGCTGATGACATCATCGGGAGGATTTTTTCAGACTTCAGAAATCACCTTTCAGAGCCACACCACACATTAAACAACTGTTTTCACAGGGTGAGAAGTGCTCTGCATGACAATGAAACTGAACTTGATGTGCAAAATCCTTTAAACTCTTCTACGCCGCATATTTGAGATGGTTACAAACGAACCTCACAAACTTTTTTTAAAGCCAGCTCTCGGCTTTCTCTCCAGCTGAGTGAAGGTCACTTTAGTATAATAGAAGCTGTTTTAGATTCTAATCCGCCCACCGATCATGTGGACCGGGATGGCTTCCTAATTGAAGATCTTGTCTGCTGTAGAGGCTCCTCATCAGGACTGAAATCCTCCTCCTCTTCCTCCTCCTCCTCCTCCTCCTCCTCCTCCTCCTCTACCGAGTCAGGGGAAGCAAGATGCAGAGCTCTGACTGTGATTCTGATGAGTCAGTATAAGATCCCGACACCGAATCCTCAGATCTTAGAATATAGATGAGGAGGTTTAGAGCAAAGTAAGCCCCTCGGACCCCCCCGCCCGCCCAGCCTCGCTCCGACACACGCCCGCACCCTCTTCTTTCTCATTTCTGAGCAGGATTTAGCACATTTTCAGAGAGTGTTAAGAGTTCTTTACAACCATGTCACTCTCTCGGCACAGTTCATCATTCTTGTGAAGAATGCAGGAAGTGAGGCAGAAAGCGCTCCCCTCTCCCGTTAATTAATCCCTGTCCTGTCAGCAGCTTAGATAGTATGTTAGAGATACGGACCAGGCTTACAGCTCTTGACAACCTCTTTGGCCCCATTCCAGGAGCCATGCTCAACACCATTTTTCATCTCATATCAGGAGGAAGAGATCGTGAATGCTTTGGACCCTTTTCCCCCGATGGCGAATCATGTCTGTGAATGAGGATACTCCTCGCTGCACGGATTTGTCCCTGCAGAGATTTTAGCTGAAACATTGGAGTCGAGGGATCCTCAGAGGGGAAATTTCAGAGAGGTGACCGATGTCACAAACACCGAGCGACTGAACAGACACAACGTTACAGTCTGCTGCAGTTTAGTGAAGTGCTAGAATGTAACTAATGACATGTATTCAAGTACTGTACTTAAGTACAAATTTGAGATACTTTACTTGAGTATGTTCTTTTCATGCCACTGTACACAACATTTAAGATATAAATATTTATGCCACTACATTCATCTTTAGTTACTTTAAAGACTGAGATTTTTGCATTAAAACAGAGGAAGAGTTTATAGAATATTGTATTTTGTTAAAAAAAAATAAATTAGTAAACAGTTTATCCAAGTAAAGCTGCAAAGATTGGTTTATTAATCAATTAGTCGACTGACTATGTTGATGTTCTTTCTCTCTTAGTTTTGGTGTGTTTTTCTAGCTTTTTAGAGAGTTTTTTTAGTTTTTATTTATTTTTATTAAATCTTAAGTTTTTAGGATTTCCTTTTTTTTAAAATAATTTTTAGTTTTTTGTTCAATCTTGAGTTTTTGGGTGCCTTTTTTAATGTTTTTAAATAATTTTGAGTTTTTGGGGGTGTTTTAAAAATTATTATAATTATTTATTTTATTTTTTTTTACAGTTTTTTAGTTGGTTTTTTTTTTTTTTAGATTTTTCTTTGCTTTTGCTTTTAATTCTTTCAGTACTTTTTCATGTTCACTTGTTATGGTAAAATGCTTAATTCAGGACTTTAACCTGTAACTGAGTATTGTTGCAGTGTGGTATTGGTAAAAGATCTGAATACTTCCTCCATCTCTTTGTTTGGTGAAGTGGACCTACCAGAACTCGGGGAAGCCGTGTAAAAACAGCATGAGCGGCTTTCCTCTCTCTCCAGCGGCAACATAGTGAAACCTGAGTCCGGACTCCTGGGGGAAAGAAGACACACGGAAACGTCACGGAGACTCAGACAAACCACTTCGTGCAGACAACAGGAAACAAGTCCTCATAGCTAAATGAGCATTTGCTGCATGAAAATAAGTGGATGATAATGCAGTTATCAGGAAAACTATGAAGGATAATTTATGTACTTCTGAATGAAGACCTAACAGTGTA
This sequence comes from Plectropomus leopardus, assembly GCF_026936395.1. NCBI lineage: Eukaryota > Metazoa > Chordata > Actinopteri > Perciformes > Serranidae > Plectropomus > Plectropomus leopardus. The sequence goes on along the minus strand of NC_142180.1, from coordinate 36,572,754 downwards.
TCACAGCCCAGTAATATGGTGCATACTGGGCAAGTCCTTTTTGTAAATGTTTTTCTAGCAAACCTCAGAAATGTTTGCAGACACATAAAAATACCCTACGATGAAGGATAATGTGTGTCTGATTTATTCTTTACACAAATGCACAAAAGACACTTTAATCTAATTCAACAGGTTATTCACAAGATGGATGTCTTTTGTAGCGCCAACAACAAATCAGAGAATGCAGCCCGATTATGACTTAGTAGGTGGAGAAACACCTGCTAATATATGCAGACAACTTTTCAAGACCGACAAACAACAAAACTGGTTGTACTTCGGCAACTCTTCGCAGCATTTCCACCAGTATTTGTGTCACAGCAGCTAAGTGTTTTTCACCAGCCCGTCCCTGCTTTTTCAGCCCCTTCTGCGCCACTAAATGTGGGTGTTTTAACCCAAAAATGATCGTTTCCTAATCATAATCAAGTGTTTTTTGTGCCTTAACCTAACCATGCATAAACCACAGCAGTTAACCCTTTGAAACCTGGGCAAATTGGCTTTTTTCTTTCAAAAACATGTGAAAAAGGCAATGAGCAACTTATGACAAAATGACCAAGAAATTTGTAAAAGTACAAAAAATTACCTTGAAATTAGGAAAAAACAATCTAACAATTTAAAAAATGGGTAGTATCACAACAACAAAACAAAAAAAGACCTGAAAAAACAGCTAAAAATGTAAGTAATTGTTATATTATTTTCCCTAGCTTTTTTAAAAATATTTTTGAAATCTACCAGTTTCTTTCAGTTTTGGGAACATTTCTTGTCAAGTTGCCCTTTGCCTTTTGTGCCATACCAAAAAAAGTCATACAATGTGCTCAAGGTCCAAGGGTTAAAATACTTGCAAAAGACATCTGAACGCAGCACAAGAAAAGTGATGTATATGTACATATGTAATGTAACTGTTTTGTGGAAACGTTACATTTTTTTCTGGTGTCTAAGTTGGAAAATGACAAGGGTGAAAAACCAAGGCTTTTTTTTCCAACTCCAGCATTTAATCTTCAACTTTTAACTTTTAAACATTGTAGGGTCTGTTTTTAAAACCCAACAACTAATGTATGATGGAGGGTGGGTCATATGCACACTCCCCAATTTTTTATAGCTTTGGGGAGGGGTAAAAAAAAAAAAGTCAAACCCCAGCCACCCCTCTGATAAGTAAAGAACAGTCCCTAAATATTCTTGCCTGCCTGTGTGTTTAATTACATCATGTGTAGCGGCGCGGCTGTCGGGGGCTGGCAGCCCGCCGCGTGCTGCTGAGGCGTGAGGCGGAGGAGCTGTCCTTTCAGCACCACCTGAGCGCAGCGCTGCAAACCGTCACCCACCGAAATAAGAAAAAACGTCTCCGAAATAAACAGATCCGCTCAAAACACCAGGCCTGTTTGTGTTTGCACGACGCGACAAAACAAGTGAGGAGCATTTTACATGTGAACAGCATGCAAGGAGACACACACACACGCACACACACAATGAGCCTCCAATGTCCAAGTGCATGTGTGTGTCTTACCTTGATCCTGACATAACAGTGGGTTCCCAAGGACGTGTCATTCAGGCAAGCCGGGGGAGTTTCACGGATCGCCCATTGGAAGGTGGCTGTCGGCCTCAACACGATGCTCCACCAAAGTTTCAGCAGGGCTACGATGGTGCAAAGAGCACAATAACCGTATATCAATGACCAGTACCCCAAAACTCTGATTTTCAGCGCAAGTCTGATCAGAAATAACAGCAAGTTGTGGAGCACTCTCGCCATCTTTACATTGCCGCAGGAAATCGATCCGGATCAAGTTACCTATTGATCTCTCTGTGTCAATCGCTCGTTTTTGTTTAAATACAGCTCTCCGACAATGCCGCTGTGTCGTTACCAGCGCATACGCACGACTGTCTGAAGGGAGGATCCCGACAAACGGTTGAATGGGACGGTGGCAAGAGCATCACGTCAGATTTCACGCTTGCGTGTGACAGCGGCGGTTGTTTAGCAGGAGACGGTGGTGTTGACTATACAAGGCAAGTCCGAAAATCAAAAAACGAGCCTCTCGATGCGGAGCTTTACTGCGATTTGAGCAGGAGGCGCTGCTGCGAGGAGGAAGCCTGAAAATCACTGCAAAGCACCGGAGCTGCACGCTGCTGTTATGGCAACAACACTATTTATAAAGCAGCATGCACGTGCTCAATATGATGCTGTTGATCAAAAAAGATTTCTGGGTCTTTTCTCACCGACCAACTCCCGCACATTATCTGGCTGCAACGCGATGTAACTGTAAAGACTGGTTTTTGTTTAGTTTTAGGCGGCGCATTAACCCTTTGAAACTTGGGTATTTTGGTTGATTTCAACAACATGGGAAGAAGGCTATAAGCAACTTAATAACAAAAGACCTGACAATTAGCACAAAAAAACCCCAAACAACAATAGACCCCCCCCCCCCAAAAAAAAAACAATAAATAAATAAAACTAAAATTTAATAAAAATTAAAAACAAACAAACAAAAAACAAGCTGGAAAGTAAAAAGGGGGGAAAGTAATAAAAGAAATAGATGAAAAAGAAAGATAAAGAATGGAACATGAAAAAACTGCTAAAAATATTATTCTATAAAAATCATTTTAAACAGGCCTATATAATTATGATAATGAGAACTATAGTTCACTGGACATTTTTCCCTAGTTTATCTAAAAAGTAATTTTCTAAATCAACCAATTTCTTGCAATTGGCAACCTTTCCAAGTTGCTCTTTGTCTTCTCCCCATGTTTAAAAAAACAAAACAACCCAAAAAAAACGATGCAGGATTCAGATATTTAAATACTAGTGCAGCACAAGAGAAGTGATGTCGATCCAGGTATCGAAGGGTTAATATGTTAATATGCTGTAATGCGGTCACAGGTGCGCCTTTATCAGGCACAAGATAACACACACATATTAAGGCAGTTAACCAATTTTAGATTAGCCTAATCCCTCACGTGACTGGATATGTAACAGATTAGGACTCGAGCTCAGAGGTGACATATGGAGCCCAGAAGCTGACCAAATGAAGCACAAACTGAATTCATTAATAAATAATACAGTATTTTACATAATTCAATCTGTTTACTTAAAGGGAAACCTCAGTATTTTTCCAAACTGGACCCTGTGAGTAATGGGAAAAAATACATTATAAATTGGCCAAGTATTGAGGAGAGGGCTTGTCAATACTTGGCCAATTTATTAATCTCAGCCTGTCAGTGGCAAAAACAAATGTTAATAGACGGTGCTCAAATGCCCTGAGAGGTTACATTGCAGCCTGTTTAGCGTTTGCCTGCTGCAGCAGTCTCGCTTTATGCTGGACTTATTCCAAAATTTTTGTCACAATCAGTCAAGGATGAAAAAACAAAACAAAAACAAAGTTAACCTTTAAAATATTTAAATAAATGTCCAGAAATATGTAGAGGTGGCATAAATTGCTTGTAACAAACCACTTGGAAAGCTTAAGGCAATAATTTTCAAATAGTGTCTTGGGGGTATATATTTATTTATCCTCATGTATCCCCTCTCAGAAAAAAAGCAGCCAAAGTGCCAACTTGGATGCCCCACTTATAGGGGCCTAATGGTAGATAAAACATGACAAAGTGTGCCCTCTGGAGCGCCTCTAAATGGAAAAAACATGATAAAGTGCCCTCTAGGGTGTCCCTCCAGTGGAGATAACACAATGAAATGCCCTTTATGTTGGCCCTAAATGAAGAAAACATGATGCAGTGCCCCACAGGCGAGAAAACTTTCTGCATGCCGGTGCCCTTTTTTTTTTTAAAAAAACATGCACCATCACCATACCATCACATCTTCTATTATTTTTATTTATTTTACCTTTTTAATTTATGTTTTATCTATTTTTTCCTTTTATTTGTGGTTTGATTGTTCTGGGTCCATTCCTTTGTATTATTTTATAGTGACATTATGCGTCCTGCATTATTTGTCCACTGGTTTTAATTTTAATATGTATGTAGGCTGTATTGACGAAGTGATGCGGATCGCTTAGTGAAAATAGCTTTTATTATTTTGAGTAAAAAATAAAAAAGAGAGAAGAAATAAATTCTTATTTATTCAGCTTATACAAACTGGAACATACAGAACGTGTTGATAATCTCCAAAAGCAGCTTTGGAACAGCCAGAACTGTATGAACAAAGTGCAGTGCGTGTACAGTAAACACATGTTTGTAAACACGTGTGGCATTTTCAAGTAGTTGAGCAAATAAGGAACTGAACTTCAATTCCACTTTGGAAACTTTGACGAGGACTTATCAACCTTTGGTCAAAGTTTTAAATTGTGTGCAAAAATGTTTTCTAATGAAAGAAAAGTCATGCGTGCATGTGACATAAACATATAAACCAGTGTTTTGCCTACATTTAGTATATTTTTGGGTCACGATAAAATGAAAAACGTTTGTAAGGATTCATCAAATGGGATAAATTAACAGCAGAACTGAACAACACTGCACATTTCAGCTAACAGGACAGGGCGGCATTTTAACTACAGTGAAGGATACATTCATTAGCTTGTTATACACAACTTTCAGCTGTGGGAGGATTCATCCAAAATGTGAAGACAACAGAAAAAGACGCACAAATGTTGATTCTAGTTTCGACAGTGCGCCACCCCAATCATCTCAAATTCAACAGTGCGTCAGTGCAAACATTTACCATCCAGTTCAAAGACAAGAACATACATAGGGTCGATGTGAAGTCAAGTTTTGTGCCCGAAAAAGAACCAGCAGCTCCAGTTATTAAACTGAGACGACAGAAGTTTTGCTATTTTTCCAGGTAAATCCCAGTTTCTTTTTAGTCCAGGTTAAGCTCAAATGTGGTCATGATGTCCCGCTGCATTGTCATGTCGATACCAGACATCTATAAGAAAAAACAAACCATAATAACTTTGGCTGTGTTCATGCATATAGCATACATTTTGGTGTGATTGTGTATTTTTGTTTAATCTTGGAATATCCAGCTCAGCTCCTACAATAAGTCTAAAATACACTGTGGAAACTAAATAGTTACATTCAGACTGTTCAGGTCAAAAAATGCTCCATTGAAACCCATTCAAACTGACATTTTTGATCCCACAGCCATCAAAGCAGAAAAACAGGACTTGTATTATTTCTGGGTGTCATTCTGGGCTTTTGACTTGGAATTTGTATTTTTTTATGTTTTTTTTTTACTTGATGTCATTTTTACCATATTTGGCATAAGGAGAAAATACATACTCTTTCCACTAGGTGCACTGTCACAATCAATGTTTGCATGTAGTATACTGAAAATAACTATTTTTATCATGACAAAAACCTGGCATTTATGGTGTTAATTCAATTAATGTAGAAAATAATATTAATGTATAATATTTTTAAAAGCTTGATTTTGAAAAGCGCATTTTGTGCGCAGAGCGATACGAGTGTGTGTGAAATTGAAGCGGGCCCTAAGGGTTAAAACGCCATTCTAAGAATACCAGAACAATAAAATAACACTAAAACGTGGATGAGGGTACTCACCGCCTCTCGCCTACGTCGTTCTTGCTCCTTCTTGCGGGCCATCTCTCTCTCGCTGTCCACCGGGGACAGTGTGGTCAGAGGTTGTGTTTCTGTGGGAGACTTCGGTTTCTGCTGCTCGGCATCTTGAAGAGCGCCGAGGGCAGCTTCTGTGCAAACGCTCTCTGGTGAATCAGGATCCTCTTTAATAGGTTGTGGGTTTGTCTCCGCTTTATATGAGTCCGGTAAGCTGCAAGGAGAATGTCCTTGTTAACTGGAAGACGACCTCTTTAAATCATCCACCACTGCCTGACCTTTGAGTCAGATGTTTTTTAAGGGGGGTTGTTCGAGGTTCTTGTCTAAAGTCAGTGTTTTACTTCAGTAGACGGCGGTCAGCATGCACCTTGCTCGGAGAAGGTTACTGAAGCAGTTATGTCCTCTTTAGAGCAACTCGACTACTTTGACAAAACAGTGATTTGACTTCGAGACAGAGCTGCTGGTCTACCGCTGCCTCAATCAGTTAGTTTTTTTTGTGTGACTTTTCGATGCAAACCAACGTGGCGTCCATATCAGTCTTTCCTCTTTATTTCGGCTCTTCTTATCTTTAGATACTACCTTTACTAATGTTCTGTCTGAGATTATTATATTTGATTTAATTCTCTATTATTTTCCAATTTTTACTGTATGTATTCTACTACTGCTTCGTTATTTCACTGGCCACCTGTTACCCATGAAAGAGGTCTGTGGGAAGGGCTGAGGTTGGATTGTATAAGGTTTATGGTTAGGGCAAAAGTTTTGATATTTTTGTTTAAAAAAAAAAAGAGAAGGTTTTCTATTTGCTCAATGTACCAAACACTTGTTAAAAAAAAAGTTAAAAAAAAGAAAGAAATATATTAAGTAATTCATTCAGTCATTATGCAGAACCCTATTGTCAGGTGACGTGGGACAAGAACATTTTGTCACTAAAACATATGTATTTCCATCAAAATTTGGATATTCAAGAGGAACACTAATGAGAAACTAAAGAATGACATGAAATACCTCAAAATAGAAACATAATACAGAAATAAAATAATGGACGCACCAAACAAATCAATAAAAAATAGAGGTAAATCTGATGCATTCACTGGATACCTGCTCTTTTCTGTAGCCTCCTTCTCCTTGTTGTCCTCCATCTGTTTCTTCTTCAGTGCTTTTTTTTCCCGTTCTTCCTTTTCTATGGCGGCCTTACGGAACTGCTGGAAGCTCTCCTTCGAGGACTTGATTGCAGCTGCAGTGACTGACTGCTTCACCAACTTCGCCCAAGACTCAGCATTTTTTAGAACAACATCCTACACAAGACAAATCACTTTGATTTACAATCAATGTCCGGCGTGTTGGGAGCTGGTGGCACCAACTAGGGTCACGTTTAAAGCTGCATTCATTGATTTTTGGCCACAAAAGTGCAGAAAAACATCAAAATCAGCTAATGTCTTAACAAGCATGTCCATCTGCCATAATTAATGCTATTAATGTCTCCGACTGTCTGACTCCTGATGTCTACAGTCATTCTTCATTAGTTTGGGGGAAAAAAAAGATGTTAGCATGTGTTTTTAAGAGTTAACACAGTTAAACAATGCTTACCTTTTTGGGATTTTTTTCCTCGTCAGCAGATTTACTTGCTGTGTTGGTGTGAAGCACAATAGTTGGCTGACTGTGAGGAAAATCCTCAGGGTCTCTGAAATCTGGCATAATCACCATAAAAGTAAGTGTTCTGCTAAAGTATTAATTACTGAAAAATAAATGCTGATGCCAAAGTAAGGCTCCTCCTGACTTACTGGACCGGGTCTCATCTTTGGACTGCAGTGGGCTGTCCTTCAGAGGGGACAGCACCGGGCCCTGCTGAAGAGTGAGACATACATTTAATATTTAAAATCTTTAAGGCTTAAAACATTTTCAAATATTTAAGTTCAAAAAGATAGAAAAGCAGCACTATGCGTGTCATGTACTACACATAAAAATATCCCTGATATCAAAAATGAGGATAACATGGTACAGAGAGGACTGCTATTACAACTGTAGTTTTTGTGTCGTTTCCTAAGTAGCTCTGATAGATGCTCTGAAACTTTTCTTGTGATGAGGGATCTAAAAAAAGAAAACAAATATTGCCAGGAATTTTAAAATTATTTTTAAACTACTGCGCCAATGTGTTGACAATCACACACATCACAATACTATTACTTATAATTTTAGAAACAACTAACTAAAGTTACTGAGTGCATACTGAGATACAAGTCAACTAAGGCCACGTTTAGATGAAAACAGCCCCACTAAAAATGGGAAAGTCTTTCCTTTGCATTAAAAAAAATAAATCTGTGGTCACATGATAACATTGTGAGAACGATCCTCGTGTACATGGACCCGCAAATAAAACCTGAAAACGCTGTAGTATGCATGCTCGACCAGTAGCTGGCGCTGTAACTTTGTAATGACACACTATAAAAGGACAACACACACCTGCGCATAAAGCCTATTTTCTACTGAGCTGTGAGTATAAACAAAAATTTGGCCCAGTGTGTCACAAGAAAAGAAAAAAAGCCAAACAGTGTTTGTCAAGTGTTGCAACTAAAGTACCTCAAATCTGGTGGCCGCCCAGTCCAGCATCACTCCTGGGGAAGCCATGGGGGATAAAAGCGCAGACAAATCTGTCAAACAGTAAAGCACAGACATTCATCTTCGACAAATTATAACCACGTGAGAGGCACACAGCTACTGTGCATTCATACAAACATACAGCGAGAGCTGGTGTGCAGGAAAATCAAGTGAGGACAGGAAGAAGCAGCATAAGATAGCAGTAAACGGACGCTGTAATTGGCCGGCCCCTTCCTGTTCAGCCCCATTATAACTGAGTGTAAGTCAGCCAGTTTTCACTTCCTGAACTTCTGTTTCTGAAGGACGCTGAACATATGGGACAATTAAAGAGGAGCCGGCTGCCTGGGCTGAGCAGGCGTTTGGAAGAGGGAGGTTCATTTGATGTGAAGTTGCACCACTGAAGGAGGAAGAGGGAATCTCAATGAGATATTTGTTAAAGCAGCTGACGAAGCTGATCTGGGAGTGCAGGGTTTTTGAGAGGTGTTAATGCTGCTCTGGCACTAAAGGCTGGGACAGAAATGAGAGGATAATGCAGAGCCACAAAAACAAACATGAGGGTGAATGCAAATAGTCTGAAAGGTTTTTACTTCACAAAGAGAAAAAAGTGTATTTGAACTGATACCAAGTTAAAAGCACCCAGTTTTTCTGTGCCCAATGCTTACCCCGCCCTCCATTTTATTCATGATAATCACGATTTTTACGAGCGATCGTCAAGTCCCCCTGTATTGACCCAAAAGGGGCAAATTTTTGTGCAGATTGATTAACCCTTTGCATTTTGCCATGATTTATTTTCAAAAATACAAGAGGAAGGCAATAAGCAACTTAGATAGTTTAAAAAAACAACAAAAAACAGCGTATATAGTTATGATGATTAGAAACATTGCTCTCTGGATATTTTACCTTAGCTTCTTTAAAAGTAATTCTCTATATTTAACTGCCTTTTTTCATCATATTTTTATGGAATTCAAAGGTTTAAACACTTGTGAGAAGCATCAGGATGCAGCACAAGAAAAGTGATGAGGATTAATCTCAATTCTGTCTTAGTTTAGAGACAAATGTAAGCAGTACCTGGAGGTGAGAACGTCCGGTCTGTCGGGTGGACTTTGGGTTCTGCCACTGAGGACTGCACAGCGACTGAAGGCTGACAGATCTTGACCGAGGCTTTTGTCTCCGAGATCTGTTTGCCACTTACAGCACAAGTCACCTTTGGCTTGAGAGAAAAGTACATTCTTACTTTTGACTGTAACCACAATGAATCTCTTGATTTCAGTAAAAGCAAATACTGAATGTATTTACCTTTTTCGTAACCTTTTGGCAAGAGTCTTTACTTTTTGGCTTCTTTGTTTTTGGCACTGAAAGACATGCACATTAACAATCCAACCCAAAACTGTTTAGATCAAAAATAAACCATTTCACAATGTTTCTCTTTAGTTATTTAGGATACGTGAATGTAACGCGGCAATCAAATCTTGTATATTGCAACGTCCGTGAACATAATGACCTCAAAATAATGTCATGATTAACTTTTTATATCAGTTCATAAAAATCAACAATTTCCAAAATCCAAAGCCCATAAATATTGAAACACAGGACAGCCTAAGTCTTGATTAAGATTTACACCTCAACTTTTGTATAATTTTTTTTTCTTAGAAAATGTTGACTTCGCAACTCCCTTTTTAAAAAATAAATACAAAATAAAATAAAAAATAAAATAAATAAATAAATTACATCTTAATGTGAACCATCACTCACCTGCCACACACATGCCCACATCCCAAACTCACCAGATTATAACCTGTTTCAAGTAATTAGAAATTAATAAGTAATCAAGTAATTAATTAGTAATTAAATTAAAGCTGGGGTAGGCAATTGTATATTTGCATCATTCTGCAAAAATCACACGATAACCTTTGAGCATATTGTAATTCAAGTGTGTTAAGAGAACAAATGACTTCTGCACCTTCTTTTGGCTCTGTTTTCAGGCTTTAGAGAATCCAGGCTGACAGGAGACTTTGGCCAATCACAGGTCATTTCAGAGCAGGAGAGCGTTCCTATTGGCTGTTTTAAAAAGGCTGCTGAGCATGAAACTAAAAGCCTGATTCAAACGTGGAGAATCCAGCAGAAGCAACCCAAACTCAGCCAGTACAGGGGGACCAGAAATGTGCACGTCTTTTCATAGACAGATTATTAAAAGTGTTACAGATGCAAAATAATAACGGCATGTCATTGGTGTTGGCAGATATTGGCTCTTTAGTGAAATATTGGAATCGGCCAACATGCTGATTTCTGCTATGACAAACCGATGTGTCTTTTTCAATTTGACAAAATGAACGTGTAAAAGTATTTTTCTTATTTTGCACAACAAATGAATATTAGAGTAAAAAACAGTGTTTTATGTCTCCACCTTCTCACGATAAGAGTATGCATTATATGAAGTTAATTCCACTAGAGAAAAGCCCTTATGATCACTAAAATTAGGTGAGGAAAAAAGTGGACATATCGATAACAGTATCCACTAAAGGATTTTTTATATATCTGCATATCAGATATCGGCAAAAAATCCAATATTGTGCATTCCTAAAAAGTGTGTGGGAAATAAAAACATAAAACACCTCATGAATGTGCAAAAATATAAAACTGTTTAATATTTAGTTGCACACTAGAGAGAGGGGGGTTTAAAAGGTAAGGCACCCAGGTGAACGACATCCATGGCTTAGGTCTTTTTTTAAATAAAGGAGAAGGGGAGTGCAGCTAACCTGAGTCACAGTCGCTGCTATCACAAGTGGTTGAATGACTGCTGCTGCTGCTGCTGCTGCTGCTGCTGTCAGAGCTGGATGACAAGCTGCTGCTGGTGCTGCTGTCACTGAGACGTGAAGGGCAACAGAGATCGGGAGCCGCCACTGGTTTAGCTGTTAACAAATAAAGGTAAAGTATCATTTTTACACTCAATGCCTCACACGTGGAAGCACAACTGTGACAAATACGTCACTAATCAAATTCAGATCTTACCCGGTGGCTTTTTTTTCTTAATCAAGGGCTTCTCTTTAACCTGAGGTGTCCCGGCATCCTTTGGTTTCCCAGTCTGCAATGCTTTTGCGGGCTTTGCCATCTTTTTGTCTACATGACAGAAGAGATATTAGCCTTTCATTCTAATTGCAAATTTTATTAATTTAAATAATTCATATGTTTAGTTTTTTCCCCAGCTGTACTTACATCCAGTGTTCTTGTCGCATTTCCTCAGACACGCTGCAACAAACCTCTGCAGGGCTCTCAGTGTGGAAGGCTTCAGCATTTCAAAGTCGACCTCAATGTCCTCGAGAGTGGAATTGCGCAGACAGGCCTCCCTGGTGTGTATGATGTTAACCAACTTGCCCAGTTTGTCACCAGGCAGCTTGTCAATGTCCATTTTTAACTGCCTTTTCTCCTGGTAACTCACTGGTGCTGTTGAGTCCTCAGCTTCACGTTTTAAAGGCACTCCAGGAATATTTTGTCTGCTTCCATGCCTACACATACATACAAAACATCTCATGTCAGCCTCAGTGCACATGTTAATACTCAGTTTAACATTACTTTCCCCGAATCTAAAATATAAACCATATTAATAGATCAAGTGGGGCTCACTTACACAGCAGAGCTCTTTCGGTTGGCCATTTTTCCTACAATAGATTTGTATTTAGAGGACTTGTGCTTTAGTCTAGCGATATCCTTTTCTTTGGCTCTTTTTTCCTTTTTCAACTTGTCTTTCTTCTTTGGTTTCAGCAGGGGCTCTTGGGCGAGTCTCTTCAGCTGATCACTGACAGCTTTCAGCTGAAAAGCCACCCATTAATGAGCCAATTAGGCAAAATGCACTGAAGCGAATAAGTTAGTGACTCGGTTACTGGTATGTCTATACCGACCCGCTCCTCCAGATTGGCCAGCTGCATGGCCACCTCCTCTGATGGACTCTCTGCCTCTGAGGAGCTCTCGCTTTCTGAACTTTCTGAAGTTGACACGCTCCCAACTCGGTCTCCTTTTCCTGTGTCAGCTCGCTGATGAGGGATGGAAAGACCCTCAGCTTCTTGGGGAACTTTCAGATATCGGGCCTCAAAAACCTCCTGTTAATACAGATGCAATTTATTTGTTTTTTATAGAAGCAAAAGACATCAGACCACAGATACTAATGCTTTCTAATGCCCAAAACAGCACACCATACACTAACAGAAACCATTCACGAACAATCAGAGTGCCAACTCTCAAAACCATGAATCTTTCATTATCGAACGTAACTTTAAAGTAGACAAACATGGAGGTTAACTGGCAAGAAGAATTAGCTACTTTGTTTTTCACAAATAATTGATGAAAAAGATAAAATAAAATATGGATCAAGTCAAGGAGACGGCATGAGCATGCTAGAGGTGAGTTGAATCCCATTCAATATCGCATTAACACCGTCTGACACCTTCATAAATCAATGATTTAATTTTTGTTTTTAAATCATCTCTGAAGTTACAGTTAGGCATGAGGTTTAATTTCAGGGTTATAAATAAACAACTTCTTAGGTTTGCTAGCTTACAAAAAAGTGTCAGGATAACTCAATGCAAGCTGACGAGAACGCACAACACACAAAAAAAAAAACCCACACCCTCCAATTGATAGCTTTTAGTATTTCCATGTCGATTTGACAGAAAAAATGAAATAAAATAAAATCTATACCTGCAGTTTTCTTGCCATGTAGACGACCTCATGTGAAGGTGGATTGTATTTGTAGCAGTTGGAGAACATCAGTCGGACATCAGCAGCAAATTCCTTTGCATTGGCATATTCTCGTTGATCCATTTTTGTCTGAGAAAATAAATGAAAAACTGAGATGACTTCAATTAAAAGTAATGTTATACACTGCTCAAAATCATGCTCACCTTACCTTGATGGTGCCCAGGTCCATAGGCTGCTTGATGATGTCATGGTAGTCGTGCAAGCCCAAAGCAACCGCGTCAACGGGGGTATAAAAGGGCCATGCATATGGGTAGTGTCTCTTTGAGAGCATCTCCCTCAGGATATCGTTACAGTACCTGAGCTGTTCGGACAGTTTGATCTTCTTGCTCTCAATAGCAGGCAAGTCTTTTTTTGGAGGTTTGATGGGCCTTTTCCTTGGGAATATGGTGCAAGGTGCTGACAGATCCTCTGCGAGGGACGCCTCATGGCTGGTGATGTGGGAGGAGGTGGGGGTCGTGGTGTTTGCTTTCCTCTTTAAACCTTTTTTAATCTGAATATTTAAAAAATGTAGCACTAAACAATAAATTGTGTTGGTCAAGTCAAGAAGTTAAAGCAGTGGGAAAAGAATGTACATTTTTTTACATTTATAACGTTGGTTCAAGGCACAAACAAGGCTGTGGGACCTGAAATATGATTGCACATTAGTATTTGGCCAGAGTGCCATGAATAATTAAAATTTGTGCCACTCCAGCTAATTTCACACTGAGGAAAAGTTCTGTCTAACACAAAAGAGGATTTATTGTGCACATCAAGGCAGCGTTTGATGTCCCTCTATCATGCAAAACACAGAATGAGCATCTACTGGTGTTCCCGACTCAAGTGTTTTACTTTTTCAAAAAAATGTAATATGACAAAACAAATTAAATTAGACTTTTTTAAACACATTTTGGTTTCCTTTCTTACTGAAATAACAAGCCAAACAACCTCATTTCTGCAGGTTTTCACCCCTTTTTCACAGTCTTTTTAATACTATTTTTGGGGCTTTATGGCCTTTATTTGATAGGACAGCTAGATAGATGACAGGGAGGGGGGATGAGAGAGTGCGGGACGACACGCAGCAAAGGGCCACTAGTTGGACTCAAACCTGGGGCCACTGTGATAAAGACATACAGACTAAATGTGGGGTGTGCGCTCTACCAACTGAGCTACCTGTCGACCCTTGATTGCATGATTTAAAGTCAGTATGTGCGGTGTGCAAGTTGCTTGCAAAGCAATAAAAACAACTTACTGTTACTGCATCAATTTGTGCAGAGAGCTGGATGGGCGGGATGAATTGAGGCACATCAGGTGGAATGACTGTCACAGTCTGCTGGAGAACAACTTCTGACACGAGGGATCTCTGCTTTATTGCACCTGTATGGCACGAGGTGAAGTGAATATGAACGTTAACATCCAGTTATACGGTCCAGACCAACGACCTTAAATGCTAATTCCAAAATAAATAAATAAAAGTAATACTGGACCACATTTTAGAGGATTGTTGTTGTGCAAGATACCTGCAGTTGTGTTTCTTCCTTTCACTGGGTCCTTTGCAGTGATTGTCGTAACTTCCCACTCTTCTTTTGGCATTTGGGACACTTTCTGCAAAAAAAGCTTCTCCAAGGTCTGTGCCATAAATACAATGTCATCTCCAGGCTGCAGACAAAATGTAAACATTATAACAAAATAAAAGCATTTAATGTAGTGAGTACTGCTATGCCAATGCCATACGGACTACAGAAGTAATTCAAAATAATCTTAGGATCTCTAATCGTGTAAAATGTAATATGGGGTGAGTGAGTGTCAACTACCTAGTTCACGTTACAGTACAATTGAAAGAGCTTTAGGTTTTAGTAAATATGTCAGTTCAGACCCACTTTTGCATTATAAAACAAACTCACATCTAATTTTCCTCATGTCTATTATCTGTATGTGGGCAGTTTGAAATCCCCTTTGCAGTTGTGTACATGTCAAAGTGTTTGAACACAAAACAGTATTCTCTTACTCGATTGTAGACGTAGCAGTTGGTGAACATGGTGTTGAAGTCTTGTATACATTCAAGTGCTTGCCAGTAGTATTTGTTCTGGAGGCGCTTCTTGATGGTGCTCAGATCCATAGGCTTTGTAATAATTGTATAATAATCCTGAAACAAAACAAATACACTGGCATGAATACACCAAAATATCATTTTCCCAGATAACACAAGTTTGATGGGCTGTGATTCTGCAAGAATTGTATTACTTACTGGGAGACGCAGAGCCACTGCATCAACTGGCTGGCGAAAGGGCCATGAGAAGTTATGCCTCCACAGAGCTTTGACCACCACCTTCTCCAGGTACTGAAGCTGATTGGTGACACGTCCAGCGCGCTTGGGATTTGTGACCTCCGGCGGAGGGGGATTTCCACTCACAGTGGAACAGACTTTCACATCAGACATCGTGTTGTCCAAAGGGCAAGAAGGGGGAAACAGTCTGTAGTAGTGTTCATCACACGTTTTCCTAAATAAGGATCGAAGAGCAGTTTCCAGTGCTTCAGTAAAGATGTAAGTTGTGGATCACATTGTGAAAACAGACAGAAAAATAATTCAGTCAAAGAAGTTTCTCTTTCGCTTTCATGTCTTACATCTGACATCCTTAAAGCTGGTGCCTACATCCTTCCACAATGCAACTTTGCATTACACTACTAATCCCATGTTACTTTTAAACAACACCAAATGCATTTTTTCCTCAAAGTTCACAGCAACATATTGCATACACTGTGATAGCAACACATAGCCTACTGATTAAATCGATTACATGTTACGTGTTCGATTCATTTCTGGTAATTGTTACCATCCCTACAAAGGCCAAAATCAGCAATTAACCATTGCTATAACAAGCATTGTCTCTGCAGCTTCGCAGTGTGTATCAGTTGCCAAACAAATGCACTATTTGCTGCTTTTTCAGTTAAGTCTGCTAAAAACCACAGTGAGCGGCTGTTTTAGGAAATTACTGACTATATGAGGTGATTTAAAATAACCAACAAGTACAAACCGTACATTAAGATAGCACTATCAATAATTCTCTAGTTTATTATATCTCAACAATTATTGGCGACTATTTTGGAGACCAGATGTGCCATAATTATGTCTGTGCACAAATTACTCTCTATGAAGAACAAGCAATAGCAACAATACAACAGAACAATAGTAAAAGTTTATTTTAAAGGCCAGTCAAATGGATAACAACACTCACACAGGAATATAGTGGATATTTAGGAACATCTTTCCTGCTGAACATGGTAACACTGTCACCAACAGCAAATATCACAAGTTGTTCCATTTATAATTTTAGCTCAGACCCATGTTTCCAACACGCACTACAGCTGTAACTGTAACTGTAGCTGTAAAGGATAGGCCATGCTCCACCAAGCTGGAGTGTTAATAAATGTCTGAAGGATGTTTTACACATATTTTTATTTGCTGAGCAGTGTCATCAGAGCATATGTAACATTTGAGAATAAAGTTTTATTATTAATATGTAATCCTGCCCTCTAAAAAATAAACCCTTACAAATAATATCTAAACTAAATAGAAAAAAAGTAAAGGATCCAAGTAGCCAGTCAGGTTAAAAAAGTGGAGCTATGAAACAAAACCGTATTGAAGACTGAAGTGCCATTCTTACTGGTTTTAAATGATCTTTCCCAATCTGCAAGTTGAAAATATTTTCTTGTTAAACAGACCAGTCATTTTTATTTAAAACCCAACCCAAATAAACTTACATTGCAAGTTCTGTTTTGCTTATTTCCATTTCATTTTTATTTAAAAAGGATAAATAAAGACAATAGTCTCATACATTAATAAATTCAGTGAAGGTGAGCGCACCATATTTTTGTTTTTTGTGCTTTTGTTGGGTGCATGTAGATGCAATGAGTGAATTTCAAGTAGCATATGACCAAAGTCACTAAAACTAAATGAGCTCTTCACAGTCCCTTTATGCCTCGCTGCCACAATGACCTACTGATATGTTTGTCATTCAATTGAAAGATTGGGGGTCAAATGCTTTACTTTCATACAGAAAGCATTATTCTGACAAACCATAGTCATGTTTTTGGACATAATACAGCTGAAAATTAAATTAATTGGTTGACAGAAATGACAATGGTGAAGAGCATAGACTACATGACAAATCAGGTATTTGACAACAACAGACAGTGTCACATCTTTAAATGTTTCTGTTTCACTTTCTAAGCTCTGCAACAAATGATTACTTTCATTATCCATCATATTGTAAAAGCATGGGGTGCAAAGGGTGGTTCGCTGTCCGTCTGAAACACAGCTCTCAAGGAGTAGATCCCGATCAGATAATATTTTACAGCAACTTGAACAGTGTTTAACTCAACTACCAGTCCAAAAATCAATATACTGTTTCAATCGCATGGATACGCTGAGATTACAATAATATGCGATCACAATTTAGTCAGCCTAAAAAAAATGAATACATGAGATATTAAATAAAATCAAAATTTAAAAAGGAAAAACAAAGCCGGATGGATTGAGGTCATCATGAAGGTTGCCACAAAATATCACAAAATATATGTTGTAGTCAACTAGACAATGTAAAACAACAATTCGGAGGCAAAATTAGATATGAAAAAGCCTTATGAGGAAAAAACAAAGAAACATCCAAGCAAACCAGTACACAACCGTTCCACAGTAAACATTTATTTATGAAAATTTCAAAATAGTATGGTTCTGCTGTTTGGTCCAAAGTATAAAATTCTGCATTTTGTTATCAAAGCCACAACTACAAACCCATACGAAAAACAATTACTTGCTTCAAACATGTTTAATTTGTGATATCAGTATACATATATCTTTCAATGAGATGCATAAGGTTTTGCAAGAATGGTTGAATTTAAAATATGATGAGCCTTTACTGATCCCTAGTGGGGGAATCCAGATGTTGCAGCAGCACAAAGACAATAAGTACATATTTATGTAGAAATAAAAGCTAAATAAGGTATATGCAACTAGATTAAGAGTAGAATTGAAAATATGGACTGTATCAGAGTAAAGTTACCAGGTAAAGCCACAAGTTTAAGTGGTAGGTTGTAAGGTACAGTGACATTTATGATTTATTGGCAGCTTGTCCTGTAAAAAAAAACAGCATAAACAAGAATAAAATATACTTAGATAAACCCTTATGGCCCACTTTAATATCACACACACTCTTATCACTCAGCGCACAAAATGCACTTTTCAAAAATCAAGCTTTAAATATTATTCACTAATATTATTTTCTACTTTCATTTTTGTTTTTTGGGATTTTTTTTTTACAGTTCAGGTTTTTGTCATGATGCTTACAGATTTAAAAAATATTTACACTTCCAATATACTACATGAAAAGTGGATTTTTTAGTATTATCACATTTTTTGTGCAGTGTCAAAAATTCACCGTCATATCACTCAGCACACAAAATGCACTTTTCAAAATCAGGCTATTAAAAATACTATAAATTAATGGGCTTTTCTATTTTGACTGAGTTTATTTTGTTTTATCATACATATTAAATATTTATCAGTTTCAAACCACTTGAATGCCAAGTTTTTGTCCTGATGCCACTCCATTTTTAGATTTAGAAAAAAAGAATAATTTTCAATTACTCAATATTCATGCAAAGTAGATTATTTTGTTATATTTTATTTTGATTTGCAGTAAGTGACTGTATTGCTGTAAAGTTCTATATGTCAAATATGGCAAAAAAAAAGCAGCTGGAAAATATTAAAAATGGCAAAATGTAAAACCGCAGAATGACACCCGGAAATAATACAATGCATGTTGTTTTTGCTTTGATGGCTGTGGGATCAAGAACTGCCATTTGGATGGTTTCTCAATGGTGCAGTTTTTTGCACTTAACAGCATGAACGTAACAATATAGTCCACAGTGTGACTACTGTAGGACCTGAGCCGCAAATCAATGATAAAAAAATACACAATCTTACCAAAACGTATGACATATACATGAACACAGACAAAATTATACAAAAAATAAAGAATGAAAAGTGCATAAAATGCGCAAAACAGTCCTTAAGGGTTAAGTAATTGTGCTTAGTTTTTACTGTTTTAATACGGCTTTAACGAAAATTTTACAGTCAATTTCAGGTGATGTCAAAATGAGCTTGTTCGTGAGTACATGTGTGATCACAGTGTAAGCTGCATGCTGCTCTGTTGACAGCGATGTGACCAACACGTGAGCCACCACCACGCCCACCGGTGAGTTTAGCAACTTAGCTGAGAGCACATTAAGAAGAGAACCGAGGGGGCGATGACACTAGTGTTTCTCTATAAAATAAATACTGCATAATAAATATAATCCGATTGTTATTTGAATGACGCAACGGTGACCTACGCGGTTACATTAGCTGGCTGTTATTAGAAACGTAGAATGCTAAAAAGGTTTGAAAAATGCTAAGCCACTTTAGCATGCTAACTGGCGATCAGTACTGCAAAAAACTAGGTTTTTAAAAAAAAATGATTTGTAAAAACAAGTTTTATGTACCGAAACACGCGGCTTATCGGGGGCATTTTCATCCAGAATGGCTTTAAGGAGGTAACTAGCACAGCTAACATAGCTTAGCTGTTAGCTAACTGCTAACGTCTAGCTAGCGTTAGCCGTTCAAATGCGGTTCCGTTAGCCTCGTGGGCTCCCTGCCAACTTATGGCAGTTTTCACAAACGTTTCACTCACTGGCAGAAATACACCAGCTACCACAGCAACCGTTAACATTAACAAAACATGGCATTTAGTGAGAATTACCGTGCTAGCATTACCTTCCGATATCTCGGGCTCCTGACTCCTCAGTGGCAGTCGTCTCTACGGCAACCGCCTCTGATTTATACCCGTGTGCACGAGGCTCCTGAACTGATTGGTCGAACACAAACTTCACGCGCTACACTTTCCGTAGAAAAGGGCGCTCCAGACGTTTTCTCTCATGCAAAAGTACAACCAACTGTTTGTCCTGCAGACCTGTGTCTGTCTGAGGATTTAAAGCGCCGGGTTAACATTTTTGAAGCTGTGAACTCTGTGTGACGGAAGGATCCTGCAGGATGATCGATTATTGAGAAAACCGACTGACTGACGCAAAGACACCAATCTTTCTGACAATTATGTCAGACAGAGCACATGCACATGCAGACAGAGGCTGTGTGACTGCTGCAGCACGGTTTTGTATGTGTGTATATGTGTGTGTGTGTGTGTGCGCACCGACAGGAACAGAAAATTAGGATCTGGGCGGAGCGGTGAGTTCACGTGGAGACGCAGAAGCGGAAATCTGTCTTTCAATGAAATCATGAAAGCTATCAATCAGGAAAGTTACCATATTTATTCAGCGATATAGACGGATTGTGTTCGTATTTTGCAGGTTATAGAAAACATCATGTTGGAAGCAACGTTAAACGTTACTTTAGCATCTTTATATACGTATGTTATATATGTAAGGATATATTTAAGATTTAGCGTGTAACAAATATAGTATATATTGTATATGTTCTTATCGCATACTTACATAATAGTTTTATACATTACATTGTAGCAAAAGGCACATTTTTATTTTTGAATATTTACATACTAGAATGAAATGTTTAATATATATATAGACAGAATACATACAGAAATAAGTACCTGCACAAAGTGTACATATATATATATATATATATATATATATATATATATATACACACACACACACACACATATAGTTCCAGGTGAAGGTGTTTTTATACTTTAAAATTTGCCACAGTTCAATTCTGGCCTTGGGACCTTTGTTGCAAGTCATCCCACCCTGCATCAAATTTATGCTCACTTTTCATACTGTTTTGCTGAGTGCTGCCCTCTGTTGTTGGAGCTGCGGTTAAGGTGACTTTAGGTATGAGGTCACAATATTTGAAAGGGAAACAAGTGTTCAATCAATGTAAATAAAGTCTGCAAGTATTGTTTCTTAAGGGCTTAAGGGAAAAAAGACGAAGAAAAACGAGAGAGGTTTTAGAGGTTTGACCTAAGCCCCCAGTGTCTGCAAATCCCTGTCACACAGTCATGCATATTTAACTTTGGACTAAGATGTAAATGTTAAGTAAGCAGGACCTCCTGGCCTCCTCGCAGGGACCCCCGAGGAGCCCGTGCTCCCCGCTTTGAGCAGCTCTGCAGCGGCCCGTCTCTGTCCGGGCTCAGCCTCCTCCCTGCAGGCCCCGCCTCCACATGAAGCCCCGAGTAAAACGGCAGAGATAGATAGTAAACTGCCGAAAACTGTGCGCGACACGCAGCGACGCTTTACCCGCACTTTGGTTTAATATCACGTCAGCTTCGTCCGCCGCCGGTTTCCCCAAAATAACAGTGTCATGGTGTGAATGTCCCGCCGAGAGAAGAGCGACTTTAATATCCGCGTCCATCCGCCGGAGCGACTTTCACTTCTTCCAAGTTTACTTGGACTTTTTCTGCAGCAGGGGCTGGCTCAATTTGCGGCAGCGGCACCTAACTGTGGCACCTCGTGTGGCACCCCCAGATGCCGCAGCTAGGTGTGTGTGATATATTAATTTTGTGTGTGTGTGTGTGTGTGTGTGTGTGTGTGTGTGTGTGTGTGTGTGTGTGTGTGAAGAACGTGATATCATCCTCGTGTCCCCTTTTCGGCAGATTTTTCCGCTGCTGCAGATAATTTTGTCACCTTGTAATATATTAATTTTGTGAGTAGGCTATATTAAAAACCGCCAAACCGCGGCACACGCACTGGCACCTCATATTTCAAGGAATTCATAACATTCCTGAGTTTTTCGGAAATTTCTAAGATTTACAGACGTTTCTAGGATTTTGGACATATATTAGGTTTTAGCACAGTTCTAGGACTTAAGAACATTTATTTGATTTTAGGACATCTCCACAATTTAAAGACATTCCCAGGATTTTAGGGAACATTTTTATGATTTTAGGACATTAGGGGCTTGGCTCGGACGTCTGTTGGGGGGTGTGGGTGATCCTCCACTGGCAATTTTTTTAATGAAAAGTCTCTATTTTGATGCTGTTTTATGCACTCTGGCACCTTATGTTACTAAAAGTACAAAAACAGTTCCCAGTGTGAATGACTTTATTTTCACTGTGAGTTAGAAAGTGTTCGGGGGGCCACCCTGCACACTATCGTGGCCCTCGAGCTGTAAGTTGAGTATCACTGCTGTACGTATTTGTTTTAAACTGTCTCGTACAACAACATTTTTGCACTCAGCTGTTTTTCCTTGGTCCCCTCAGCTCCCTCCCTCTGAGCCACAACCACGTCAGGTCTCCGGTGCTGCTGCTGTGGGGGGAGCGGGACGCCTTCCTGGAGCAGGAAATGGCCGAGGCCTGCCGCCTCTACATCCGGAATCATTTCCGCCTCAACATCATCTCTGGAGCCAGTCACTGGCTGCAGCAGGACCAGCCCGACATTGTCAACACCCTCATATGGACCTTCCTCAAGGAGGGAGAGGGACGCAAAAGCTACAGGAACTAAAGCCCACAGCGGGGCCCCCTCCGGCCCTCCCCCCCCCCGTCCCCTCTCGCTTGCCACACCTGGAAGCCTGGAATATGCCTGTGATACCAAGCAACATAGTGATAATGCAATCATTCTTTAAACCTTTCACATTTCAGTTACTTGTTAAAGCGGTAAAGAAAAAGAGTCAAAGCACACTTCACTGGAGAGGACACTGAGCAGTACACATATTCAAGATGTTTTTTGCACATGACATCCGCCTTAAAGTTTGTCAGTTACAGCGTTACAAAATGTGTGGCAAAAACAAAAAATCTCCCGGTGACTTGTATTGTGTGGTGCCTTTTTAACTCTGGAGTTGTCGCGGTGTGCAGCTGTCCTGAGAGACCGGGATGTGGCGTCGTCTGCTTGTATGTTTCACCGGGGGTCGCTCCACTCTTCTTTGGGCACGGTCCTTTTGGGAACTCTCCCGCTCCCTTTATCAGGTAGTGTTGTCTGAAGGAGGTTTTCTTTTTTGTGTATTTTTTCCTCAGAGATACTTGCTCAAACATTAGAGAATGTGGTTATTTGGATCTTCCTGTATAGTGATGGTTGACTATTGTACGATTTTGTATCTATTCCTACACACTGCATTTTGAGATTCACTGAGCCAAGTCTACACCGTTTGATTTTATAAATAAACTGAGTGTCAATCTGTTGGACTACACTGCTTTTTCTAAGAGTGATAATAACACCAGTAATAATAATACCGGCGGTGTGTCTGAAGCTGTGCCTAATGCCCCCGTGTGTTTGCTGCTGTCTCTGAACAATCACTCCGAGCTTTTACACAGGAGGGATGAAAAACACCAGAAATAGTGAGCTGTTAAATATAGCGCCGAGCTGAGTGACACAGCAGTCGACGTTGGTTATTTTGGGTCTCCCTCTGAAGAACAAACATTTTCATATTCTGCAAGAGTCGTATTTATACCGTCCCCGACACGGTTACATGCCAGCAGAAATGTTGATGTGGAATTAAAACTGAGGTGTGTATTCATCGGTCTTACATAAACAGGTTTTAGTGCTGTGCCAGCACACACACACACACACACACACACACACACACACACACACACACACACACACACACACTGTAGAGCTATTTAAAAGCTATTTAAAGGGAGATCATGATTGTATCATCATTGATGATGCATGATTGTATTTTTCTTCAACCAGAAAAACAATATAAATCACTTTACAATGTTCTTCTTATCAATAGCTTATTGATTATAAGTTATAAGGCTTTAATCAAATATTTATTAACCATTAACAAACCCAGTAGTTCCAGTTTAACCCTATAAAGTTTGCCTTATTTGAAGAGTTGTGCTAATAATGAACCAAATCGCTCTGCAGTGGATCTCACTGCTCAGCAGGATTTGACAGCCTTTGTGTTTGTGTTTTTCTGTAATGCTGATCACACATTTACATTTGCACTGACATCAGAGGTTTGGGGTGAGGATGCAGGCGAGGACAATGACATCAACGCCACGCGGGGGCGAGTGTTTTTGCTGCGTTCAGTGGCAGTGGGAAATATACAGGTTTAGACATTTTTAAGGTCGGTAGTTTTCAATATTTTTTAAAATTCTTAATAATTAAGTATTAAACTAATTTAATGTTGATCACTTGATCAGTATTACTTTTGTTGTCGTTAGCTTTTAATTATCATTCTAAAATTTACGAATAAGCCTGAAACTGAAGTTCACTCACCAGATTAAACCAAAAGCGTCTGATTGAGAGTTTCTCCAGAATTTCGAGGATAGACGCAGCACCTGAAAGCATCATCAGAAGGCACGGTTCTCTCCTCGTGTTCACTGCGCATGTGCATAAGCTTCCGGGCTGTGACGTCTCGTCCGCTCCTTGGTTTCAGGGTTTTACTAACCGTGTCGTAGTGGGCGGCGGGCAGCGTGCAGCGGTGATGTCAACAACATCGGTCAGTGGGTCAGCTCGTTAACGGAGATACTGTAATTATGTCGGTTACCGAACCTCACACTAACAGACGGTTACCGGCTGAAATTAATGTGTTCCGGTCTGATCCGGTTGAGGTTTTAAAAAGATAAATAACTACTAACGGTCGCCCCGGTTAGCTAGCGCTAGCATGCTAGCCTCGAGAGGAGAATGAGAGTATTTAGCTTTCAGCTCAGATTTTGTTCGCAAAAGAGCAAATAATGATTCATATGTACGCTAAAGTATATGTGAGAGAGTGTAGCAGAGTGTGTTTTATTTCAGGATACATTAATTTTAATTTTAAAATAGATATAAACCGTTTTTGTTGGTAATGTTATCAGGGGTGTTTTTACTGGAAGCTAAAGTGAAGCCGGTGTCTTTTATTATTGAAGCTGTTTTAATATTAACGTTAAGGTTAAATATTTGTTTCTCTCATATATGTGAATTTGTTTGAATTGTTCCGTCATCCTGGTGAGCAGCGCCTCTCTGGGTTGTGATGCAGGTAAAGGTGAGTGTGTCTCTGTGGTTAAAGGTGGTGTTACACTCCTGACAGCAGAGACCATCATGTCAGCTCCCTCAGGGGAGTCAGGAGGAGCTCACATCATTTTAGGAGAAATGCTGCACAAATAACACTGTCTTCATGAGACATTTAACCCTTTGAAATCTGAGCACGTTGGTTTTATTGCTTTCAAAAACACGGGGAAAAGGCAACAAGCAATTTAACAAGATGTGGCCCAAAAATGTGCTAAAAAGTAGTGAAACAAAAGTTACAAGGAAATTAAATGAAAATATGTATAACAAATCAATTTCCTCCAATGATAATAATGAAAATAAAGTTTATCTTTATAGCACATGTTAAAACCACTGTTACAGAGTGCTTTACACATAAAATCACAATAAAACACTCAAAATAAAAAATAAAAAAGCTAAAATACGACACAAAAGAAAAATATAAAAACAATGGTTGGATTTAACAGAGCAGTGCAAGACTTTTGTGCAATGTCAGGAGTAAGGTGCAGTATAATAATAAAATATTCTTTAAAGCGATATTATAGGAATGCCTTTCAGTAATTATCAGACTAACAGCAAAAACTCTGTCACCTTTCAGCATTAAGAAGTGCTGAAAAAAAAGTGTTTATTTATTTACATTCCTCAGAATAATCCCGCAGCAGGCCACCGGGTTTTATCTCCTCCTGTTTTTATTTCGAGGCTGAAGTTTCTGTCTCGTCTGTGTCTCACAGAAACAAATGAACCATGATCACCACAGAGGCTGCGAGAGAGCTGCAGGCCAAAGAGCGCAGATACAAAGAGCAGCTGAAGAGATGTTTATCCTCTGCCTTATCTGCAGACCTTAACAGGTAAGACATGTGACAGTTTGCACGGGGTTAAATATTGATCACTGACAGATAACAAAGACCTGGGTCTTCAAGTTTTCACTCTGAGGTCAAAGCAACGCAGAGCTGTCACATGAAGACGTCAGATTTATTGATTCTGTCTTGCTGTGTGTGCAGCTTCTTTAGAGGCATGTGAAGCGTCTGCCATCATCCAGTCAGAAACTCTGAACTGTTATAAAGAGAAAAATAGAAAATCTGTCTCTGGTTAGTCCACCAATTTTCAGTCTTAAATTACCCCGTTTACCCTCAGTCTGTCTCAGAGGATCGAGTTTCCTCAGTTTTCATGCAAATGACCTTTTTACATAACCTTTCCTTCTTTTTATTACTTTTAATACTCTTTCTATTATGTAAATCTCTGCAGAGAAAGACTGCGAGATGTGGTTGAAAACTTTGGATGTAAGCTGTTAACCCTTTAGAGCCCGCTTTAATATTACACTCGAATCGCTCTGTGCACAAAATGCGTTTTTCAAAACAAATCTTTAAAAAATATTATATATTAATATTACTTTCTGTTTTCATTTAATTATTTTGTTTTTAAACAACATCATTCCTAATCCTAAATATTTATTTATTTCTCAGAATTTTAACCCTTTAAAAGCTGGGTTGATTTCATGATGCCACTATGTTTTTAGATGAAAAAAAAAACAACAAAAAATAATAAATTATTTTCAGTATACTACATGCTAAGAAGTTTTTTTACTCGGCATTGACTGTGACAGGTCACCTCGTGGAAACAGCATGTACTTTCTCCGTGTGCCAAATATGATAAAAATGACGTCATCAGGTGGAAAATAGTTAAAATGACAAATTCAGAGTCAAAAGCTCAGAATGACACCCAGAAATAATACAAGTCATGTTTTTCTGCTTTGATGGCTGTGGGATCAAAAACTGCAGTTTGAATGGGTTTATATGTTTTGCACCTCACAGTATGACTGTAACAGTTTAGTTTACTGGTGTGTGCCCAAACCAGTAAACACACGTGCAGCGTTGTCTGATTCTGGTTCTGACTGTAACAGCAGCTAATATTCAACCATCACTAATACAACAAATATCAAAATGTATTTATTTTGGGGGCAAGTTTTGCTGTTTGTTGTCCCTGTTTTTAAATTGTTAAAAAGTTGTTGTCACTGTTGGTTATTAAACGCAGAGAAGTGACTGCTCACTTCTCAGGTCGGTCGTCTTCGGCACTCTGCTAACTTTTACTGTTAAACCCAAGTGGTCTGCAGGACTCCTGGGAGACGCGTGATAAACACAGGTGTGAACGGCGATGTGTCTTGGTTTTGTACTTGTGTTCGGATCACCTGAAACACATTTTCAAACCGAGTGTTCGGGGTCTTTGCTGCACACTCGGTTCTTCAGTTTGGACACTTTTCATCAGAGTTTTGCATTAATGGACGTAGCACCAGCACGTGAACTCACGCTGGCCGACTGGCCTTCAGAGGACGGATTTCTGGGTCACCCAGATCAGTCACTGAGGCGGGACGAGAGATAATGAAGGGGAAGAAGAAACGGACCGCCTCAGGTCTGTGCTGGTGGAAAAATAGGCCACCAGATTCATCTTTGAACCTCAGATTTTAGAGGGTCTTCATTTATATTATATTGTCTATTTTCAATGTTTGCATTTAATATGAGCATTTTGCCAACTTGGCTCCAGCCTTAGTTTGTTTTATTTTTTTTTTTTTTTTTACTGATGGCATGTATGTAATTTTTGTGTTTATTAATTCAGAGGAAAATTTGGGCACCAGTAGCTTATTACACGATGCATACACAAACAAACTCAAATACACAAGGGATAGAGGTTTTACTTTAATCAAAGAATTTCTCTCTGAGCTCCTACAAAAAGTCTAAAATACACCGTGGAAACTAAATAGTTACATTTATACTGGGGGTAACTGCCACTGATAAAGTTTTGTGTTTTTCTGTTCTCAGGTTGCTGCAGGAGGAGCTGGAGGCGGATGTTTCTCTACATGCCGGCTCAGGCTCGCTTCAAGCACATAGAGCCGTCCTGTTGGCTAGAGCTCCTCATATCCTTCAGGGACAGACGCTCAAAGATCCCGCCGTCATTCACCTGTGCGGCTATGACCTGCCCGGGTTGAGAGATTTCCTCAGGTAGGCAGTGGGTTCGTGTGATTGCTGCTTTGCTGATTTCAGCTTATATTTGTGGTTTCTTTTTCTT
This sequence comes from Plectropomus leopardus, assembly GCF_026936395.1. Lineage (NCBI taxonomy): Eukaryota > Metazoa > Chordata > Actinopteri > Perciformes > Serranidae > Plectropomus > Plectropomus leopardus. Next base: position 36,544,839 of record NC_142180.1, on the reverse strand, counting down.
GTGTTTGGGATTTTAGACAGTTTCTGTTTTTCCCTGGAGAAGAAAGCTTTAATCGCTGTTCTGAAGCCATAACTCTGCATCTGCTTTTCAGTCAGGGATGTTCAGCCATCATAGTGCTTCAGTTTCACAGACTCTCTGACAGAGGGCGCCAACCACGCCGTCCACGATCTGCAGGATTTGCTGCTATTTGCATGTTACAGGAAGCAATGCATACACCTCTACTGTTTAACCCTTGATTAACACCACTTCTCTTGTGCTGTATTGAGCTTCTTTTCACAAGTATTTAAAACTCGGGACAAACGGGTTGATTTTTTTTAGGAAATATAAGGAAAAAGGCAATGAGCAACTTAGCAAGAAATGTAGAAAATTATATAAAAAACATAAAAATCTAAAATTCATCATTTATGTAAAAATAAAATCATATTACAAAAATATATTTGAAAATATATTATAAAATAAAATTATATATAAAATTTTACATTAAAACAATAAGTAAAAATGTTCAGAATTAACTCATAATCATCATAATTTTTCATTGAAATTATATAATTAAAGTTGCTACATAATTATAATTATTTTATACACCTATTTCAGGTTATTTCCTCCTTTGTTTTGGACTTTTGTTTTTTTGTGTTTTCAGGTAATTGTACTTTTTAAAAATTGATTTCTTGAAAATTTGGGTAGTTTTTTAAGTTTCTCATTGCCCTCTTCAGGCAAATTTTCTTAAGTTTTTAAAAAAACATTGCATGTCACGTTTTCATGTCTGAGCTGAGATACAAATCCCAGAATATTTCTAAATGTTTCTAATCATGTGTAAGTTTTTTAGTGCAGCGGTTCGGGCTCTGCAGTGTGAGCTCTCAGAGTCTTTGATGCTCTGATTTGCGTCTGCATCTCATTAGCAGTTTATAATTAAGACTAGAAGAAAAGAGTCGTCCTAGTTTGGTTACACCATGGACACACAGCAACTGCAACATTGCTGAGTTCAGGTACCTAGGAAAAATAGATTTTTTTGGTATTTATGGTTATCTGGAAAAAAAAATTGTTCACCTCAGAACGTAACTGTTTTAGACAGGTGAAGCGTCGGGTAAGGTTTTTCTAAAACTCCCTCACTGCTGGTGGGAGACTTCAGTGAGATGTCGGACTGTTTCTCAAACAAAACAATCCACTTTTGCCCTGGAAATTTCAACATATTAATTATGACGCAATTAATCATTTAATTGTGAAAAAAAATCTAGAGATTAGTCGATAAAGATGATAATCTTTAGGTGCAGCCCTAATGAGGTGCTGGGTGATCCAAGACTACAAGACAAAGCCAGATTTGTGTGTTAGCAAGGTATTTTTTGGAAAAAAAAACTTAATCTGGAAAAAAATTAAAGCAGATTTCATAGACTGAAAATGGAGCAAACTTTCAGCAGGATTTTGTTCCTTCTGCTGTAGCAGCTCAGAACAGTCGTTGACACTGTTGTGAGCCGGGATCAATGAGCCGATACGTGAAAATGTTGTGTTTCAGTGTGTTTCAGTGTGTTTCTGTATTTTTCTGTGTGTTTCTGTGTGTTTCTGTGTGTTTCTGTATGTTTCTGCGTGTTTCTGTGTGTTTCTGTGTGTTTCTGTGTACTGGCTGTGGAAACAAATATCCCTCTGGGACAATAAATCTAATCTGAGTGACATTATAAGGTTTCCAGCCTCTTCAGAAAATGCTTCACTGAAGAAAAACAGAAAATCCTGCACAGTTCAGCTTACGGCCGACTTTCTGTGTCTCTGAAGTCTCTGTGCATAAAATGAGATATAATTCAAATATGTGTGACCGGCCCAGTTTTAATTAACCTTTAGTTTCCCCCCCGCCAGGCGAGTGTACACAGCAGACCAGAGCATGCGCTCGGCTGAAATGAGTCCAGACGTGGACGGCTCAGTGCCAGAAAGTTCTCCGTCTGTTCCCGACTCGGCAGATCTTCAGAGTTCCACTGACTCAGGTGAAAACACGAACACGCTCCTCCACGGCGGGTTTATTCCAGGTTACGTTGCCGCTCAGCTGCCCCCCCCCCCCAGTTTCCTCACATCTTGTTATCTCAGCCATGATCCACTTAAGAGCTAATCTCATTGGGATCCCTGTTGTCTTACTGGCTATGCTACGGATACTTTTATTTTAATTTTTCTTTAAATATTTGCAGTATTTTTAGTCAAGTGTATTAAAAAAAGCTGCCTCTGCTTTCACACATACATATCACCGTTTAATGTGTCTCGTAGCCTCTCTCTTCGTCGCCCTCTCCCTCCTGCTCTTCCTCATTATCCCTCTCTACTTCACTCCAGATGCTGTTCTTGAGCCAGCTTCGGGCCTCGGAGCCGACCTGCTGGATCTGTACCAGCGGGGAGAGCAGTGCGACATCACCATCCAAGTAGCGGAGCAGGTCTTCTCCTGCCACAGGTAGAGCCAAAAAGTAACGCCGTATTTTTTTTTGTTTTATAGAAGCAGCAGCCTCTGGGGCAGAAAAATGAATCCAAGTGCCAAAACCTGAAGCTCCTCCAAAAAAAAGTTGATCTCCGTAGACCCCCATGTTAAAATTTCCAACTTTACACCAGAAGTAAGCAGTTTTACATCCTGATACAATTAAATGGATTTGGACCGGGGTGGTGGTTCCCATTTTTAATAAAGGGGACCAGAGGGTGTAGTCCAATTATCAGGGTATCACACTGCTCAGCCTCCCCGGGAAAGTTTGCTCCAGGTTCTGGAAAGGAGGCTCCGACTGATTGTCGAACTTCAGATTCAGGAGGAACAATGCTGGTTCTGTCCTGGTCGTGGATCAGTGGACCTGCTCTTTACCTGTGTCTGGTTGCTTGGAGAGATTTTGGGAGGTTGCCCATCAGGTCTACATGTGTTTTGCAGACTTGGAGAAGCATTTGCGGGGTAGTGCAGGAATACGGGGTACCAGGGTCGCTGCTGAAAGCCATCTAGTCCCTGTATGACCAAAGTTAGAGCTGTGTCTGCATACTCAGCGTTACATCAGACATGCTCCTCGTTGGAGTTGGCCTCCTCCAGGGTCGTCCCTCATCACTGATTCTGTTTGTGATATTCACGGATCTCAAGGCGCAGCCGGCGGGAGGAAGGGGTCCGGTTTGGGGACCTCAGAATTGCGTCTCTGCTGTTTGCCGATGATGTGGTTCTGTTGGCTCCATCACACAGTGACCTCCAGCGTGCATTGGGGCTGTTTGCAGCCGGGTGTCAGAGATCGACATGGATGGACTGGACCGGCTGCTTGGTGCAGCACCTGCAGTGATGCTGGAGTTGTGTCTGACTTTGGTGTTGAAGCTGAGCCAGAAGGCAAAGCTTTCGATTTACCAGTCCATCGATATTCCAACCCTCACCCACATTCATGAGCTTTGGGTGCTGACAGAAAGAATGAGATCTAATAATAATAAACTTTATTTGTATAGCATCTTTCATACAAGAAATGCAGCCTGACGTGCTTTACAATAAAAAAGTTACATGCACTGAGTGCTTCACATCAAAAGACATAAAGACAAAATATAACCTGCATGTAAAAAAAATAAAATCAGAATAGAATACAAAGAATGCATCATAACATGGATAAAAAACACTTGATAAAAATAGTAAAAATAAGATAAAATAAGGATAAACATTGAATACACAGAATACATAACATAAGATGAAAAATAAAATAAAAACCACATACATTTTATTAAAAATAAAGCTAAAAATTGAGTGTATAAAATGCATAAAATTAAGAAAAATACTACATCTTAAAGATGTGCAGCAGTGTCTAAAGCAGAGTGCAAAGCAGCAAGTTAGAGCTATTTAAAGGCTAAGGTGAAGAGATACATTGTTTAGTTTTCTTTTAGAAATAGGTGGCGAGGTGGCTTCTCTGACAGATCTCTGAGAAACATGTCTGCTGCCCTGTCCACACCAGCACATTGCTGAGCTTTTGTGGCGTGCTTCTTCCTGCTTCTCTAAACCGGTGGTGTGCCGACTGTTTCTAAAATCCGGACTATCCTGTCAGAGAACCGTCACTGGTTGCATTCATGGTGAGAGCGCGTTCGCTTCAGAACATCACAGCCACATTAACCCGACGTGAAACACCACAGAGGTCACTGTGGAGCGGCGGTGGGTGGTCATTCACTGATGCAGAGGTAGTAGTAGCAGCTGGTAACCATGGAGACAGGTTTCTCCCGGCTCGAGCTCAGGGGAGCGGCCAGGCAGCGAGAGTGTGTCAGAGAGAGGAAGCAGGGCTATTTTTTCGGATGCTCTGCAGCAGTGATCTTTGCTCCGTGTTAGCTGCTGCAGCTCACACCCAAAGGCTGAACCAGAGTTTCTCAGGCCAAATGCCCCTAAATTATACTTTCTATGAATATATTTAAGCCTTTTTTACGAGTCAGACATGGCCAAAATGCCAGCAGCCATCTACATAGATAACATTGCAACATATACAACATTTATGTGGCACAATAACAAAGAACACAGAGGCATGAAGTAATAAGTTTGTCTATTTCAAGCAGTCAAAATCTTCATGAAACATGTTTTAAATGTGGGCTTTAAACGTCTGATGTGAAGCTCGAGCTCACATATTTTTGTGAATGGTATCTGCTCACACACAGAGCAGAACAGGCTGCCTTTTTTAGCAGTTTAGGGGCAACATTTTTTACAGTGCACAAGGCTTGTTAGAGGGATCAATTCATTGTTGGCTTTGGTCTTTTTATGTGTCATCAGCCTTTTCCATTATTATTGGAGCTAATTAAGAACTCTAAACACTTCAGAGGTGGTTTATTTCCATATCTGTGTCGAAACAATCTTCAGAGGATGGGGAGAATAAAAACACTGTCTCCAAGGACTACTTTTTACTTTTTTTGTCCTCCTGCTTGTCACTTCAAACACACTTAGAGGTTCACCAGATGACTTCTCCATGCAAGAGGAATGATTGTTCTATGTTGGAAAAATGTAGGACCACGTTGGAGCGTTGAAAAATGAGCTGATTACACGTTTTGGGCTGTAGAGGTTGACATATATTGCTGAAGGTCAATGAAGAGGGTTTTTTTTGTTTGGGACTCATTTTTATTCCAATTTATGCATTTATTCATTTAATTATTTTTTTATTTCCGTTTACTCATTTCTGATCTTATTAATTTATGTATTTCAGTTGATTTGTGATCTGTTATTATTATTGTCATTGTTCATTTTATTTTCTTTGTCTGTGATGTGTTGGGGGATGTATATTTGTATATTGATGTGCATTTTTTATGTGCAATTGAAAAATCATCAAAAATATTGTTTAAAAAAAAAAGAAAGAAAAGAGGCTCACCAGATAACATGAAATATTAAAACTGTGTGACTCTGACATGCAGCTGTTCCCTCTATGTGCTTTCTAGGGCGATCCTGTGTGCGCGGTCTCAGTACTTTCGAGCCATGCTGAGTGGGAGTTGGATGGAGAGCTCCAGACAGTGCATCACTCTGCAAGGGTAAGACTGGTGCATCATCATCATCATCATCATCATCATCATCATCCTCCTCTCTTGCAGCAGGATCAATAACACACCTCCTCTCCTGCTCCAACTAATATAACATTTCATTCCTGAACAGTGCAGCTGAATTACTGCGTCTGCTGCATTCATTATTCAGGCCTCTGTACAGTATGCAGTTTCACTCGCAACTCCACACACACCCAAACACACACACACACACACACACACACACACACACACACACACACACACACACACACACACACACACACACACAGACACACACACACACACACACACACACACACACACAGCCGTTGGAATTTCAAATGGCTCGCTCGGATTTCTACCAAGCAAGGTTGCATGAATGTCTCCTCGTTTGCTGTCTGCGGAGGAGCCCTCGCCGCCCCCGGTCCCTCCCCACCACCCGCAGCCTCCTTCCAGAGCGGGTAAAAGCAAATGAAGCCCATTTTTTCCTCCAGGGAGAGATGTGACACTCGCTTCAGTATTACAGATCTGAGGGTAACGGGGGAAGACACGGCTGTCAGAACGGAGAGCCGCTGCGTTGACGTGCGGGGGGGTAAACCTGTGAAAGGGCCCTAAGGCTGCGGTCACGTGAGGGCTGCATCATATATGGATTTTACAGTATTCTCAGTTGTGTTTGCAGTATAGACAGAAAAAAATACACTGATATGTCTGGATTCACAGAGATAATATGCTGCGTTTTTATCTTTATTGGCGCATTGTGAGAACATAAACTACACAAAAATGGAGACACAAAAACTTAAAAGCACAGTCACACACAGACACAGACATACACACACATCCAGGAGGAGTGTGACCAAAAACTAAACAATGTTCATCGTAACTAGCAGTTGACAGAAAATCAGCCTTGCCAATTATCAGAGCTGATATTTGGCATTTTGCTGATTATCTGTATCAGCGTTTTATTTTAATGATCGCCGATAAAATTAATTAATTATAAAGTGTTCATACAATACATTAAACCAACTCCAGGGAAGGCAGTCTGCAATACATGCAAATAAAATGTCAGCATGGGAGAAACTTTGCTTCGTAAAACCTCAGGGAGCTCTTTTTAAATTATTCATTTTTTATTTGAATTTCCACTGAACTTTATAAAAAGTTGCAGTGAACTTCAGTGAAGTTTCAGTTTTGATTAAACATTTGCTAAAATATTTAAACAAAGTTTTGTGTTGGAGTTTGTTATATTCTAAATTCCAACAGAAATATTTTCATTTTTACTGTAAATGCAAATCATTTCCACGTATCAGATATCGGTCTCATTAAGTGCTAATAATCGGTTTCTGTATTGGCCTGAATATCGGTCGACCCATAATTGTAACCGTGTGTCTAAAAAGGACAAGCTCATAACAGGACATATCCTCAACTTTAATTGGTGTAAAGGTGTAGATAAATACAGACATACGGGGTCGAAATACAGGAAAAAAAAGTCCTGATCCATATATACATAAATATGCAGTGGCTCTACTCAACTTGACTTGCTCTTTTTTTTGTTTTGAAGTGATAGTTGAAGTGGGATGTATCAGTTACTTTCATATAGTCAGTGTATTACATACAGTAGCTGGCGGTTGGCGTGCTCTTGGTTTGCAGAAACAGACGGAGCGTGCACGAGGTACAGAGGTGAAGAGGAGGTCAGATAATCGCCAGGTGTTATCAGGGGTTACTGTTTATTTAGTTGGTTCCTTAATATTTATTTTTTCCTGCAAATTTCTGTAAATTATAATGTAAAATGATAGATATTTGATTTGGGGTGTGTTGGTGTTTACCTGAGAGTCCTGTATAATTCGAGAGGGTGCTGTCTGCAGTGGAAACAAAGAGAAAAGCACCAAATGTACCAAAAGTGAGTTTAGTCGAGTGAAGCTGAATCACACAGCAGAAAAAAGGCATTCGACTGTGATTTGGAACAATTCTGAATGTTAACTTGAGAAATGTGGCTTTTAAACAGATTCTTCTCTTAACCGTTCCAGTTTAGGGCCCGACGAGATGGAGATCCTGCTCCAGTTCATGTATGGGGCCATTGTGGATCTGCCACCTGGAGCCAGTGCAAGGTACTGTATGTGGACAGACTGTCCAAAAATCAGATACAAACTGAAATCAAACTGAGTCGTGTTTGGTGTGTTATTTCTGCAGTCAGGTGGTGTTGGCAGCAGACATGCTGGGTTTGGAGGGGCTGAAAGACGTGGTGGAGATGGTTCTGACCCGAGACTACTGCCGCTTCTTCCCCAAGGTCAGTTAGGAAAACTGGTGAATACGTTAACCCTTCGAAACCTGGAGACACTTTTGGTTGGTGCAAATTTTTTAAAATATCAAAAACAAGGGAAAAAAAGCAATAATGATCCACAAATTGCAAGAAAAATTTAGTAGATGTTGCAAAAGTTAGATTTGAAAATATATTTTTTTCTTTTTCTATTTTTAAGTTTGCAAAAAAAATGTCTAGGGAAAAAGGAAACAATGTAGAGAAGACAATATCAGTAATTATCAGAGTTACATATTTACAGTTACAGAATTCTATAAGATTCTATAAGCTCTATAAGATTTTTAAGCATTTTTCCCATGTCTTGTTTGCCTCATTTTTTGTTTTTTAACTTTCTTCTTCTTTTTCATTTAAAAAAATATAACATTGAGGTATTTTTTCTACTTTTTTTTTTTTTTTTACAAATTTCATGCTAATTTCTGGGGTATTTCTTCTTTCATTGGTCATTACCATTTTCCCATGTTTTTAAAAGAAATCAAAACAATTTGCTCAGGTTTCAGAGGGTTAAAGTGTGGTTCTGTCCTCATCTTTTAATTTAGAGTGCCTGCTTTTGCTCTGAATGTAAACAAATCCCAGTTTTATTCCTTCGGCTTTACACTTGTTGATTTTGTACGGTGCCTGCATGCTCAGGGTCAATAAAAATGTTGTTTCACTTCTCTGAACACCTTTTGTGTTTGTGCCAGTTGGAGCCTCAGAGCATCACAAATCACTGTGTGAGTATAAATGCCCCTTTTTCTTTTTTCCTGGTGTGTTTGCAGCCGATGGACGGAGTTCAGAGGACAGTTCTCGAGTGCCTGTCCCTCACACACGCCTTAGGCCTTCAAAACCTCCACGTGCTTTGTAAGAGGTGAGTTTCTGTACTTAACATTACTTGAGCGAGTTGCTTTTACATAAATATGTTACAGCTTGGTACTGCTTGCTACATTGTGTACATAAACATTGGAAAAAATCGTTACAATTAACTAGTGTTGCACTCAGGCCTCAAAACAGGCCTGTTTAAAAATCAAAATTCACAATTATTTTATTTTTTTCATGTTTTATTTTTTTCCTATAACATTTCCATACAGCTTGTCAGTTTGCAAAACACCACAAATAAATTTCACAATCAAAATATACATCAAAAGACACAAATAACCAACACATCTGCAAAAAAACGCTAAACCAGAAGTAGCCGACTTAGCTGGTGAAAGTCTCTGGTGCGTTTGCTCGCTGGGCCCAATGATGTGAAGATCCAGGTTATTTTACACTTCTTTGGCTTTAGACACCACTGAGCAACTTTCAAAGGAATAAAAGGGCCCAACCTCCAACACTGAATCCAGTTTTCCTTATACATCTATGGCTGTAGCTGGTGACAAAGAGTGGGCTGTACCCAGCATGCCACAGTTATAAAAGAGCCCCTCTCGAAACACGACACAGCGTGTACATGTGCTAATTGTAACTAAAGTGGTAAATATGTCCCATAGATCCTAAGAGCTCGCGCTCACTTCCTTTGTTCCTCAGCAAAACACCCTCCAAGTGTGAAGCTGATCAGATGAACGTTTGTGGAGAACACCACAGAACAGACAGACAGAAACGTCTTTCATTTTTGTAACATGGTCCTAAAATTAGAAATACCGTCAAACTTGACCTTAAAAGCTGCTTGTGTAATTTTTTTGGGGGAAAAAAAGTGCCACATATTCCAACCTGTCACTGTTCTCGCCACTGCAAGTTACATCAGCATGTTGTTGCTAGGTAACCAACATGTGGGCTGATACTTGTGTGTTATTAACTAGCCTAGGGTTGGGGTTAGTTGTGTAATGCAGTTGCTTTAATGTGGTTCAGTGCACCACTTTGGTGAGAAAAAGATGTTTTTGATCTTTTAAATGAATTTTTCTTTAGGCTCTTCTGGAAGAATTTACATCTACTGGAGAAAAAAGCTGCATTTAAAAGAAGTGACTCATCGTTCAGGGTTAAGGCATTTTTAAAGATAACCTTTGAGTAGAATACTTAACAGACAGCCGTATATTGCATTTCACTGAGAGGCTTGTCTTTGCACTTGGCTCAGATTTAACCATAAATGTTGTCATGTCGTCATATTTCAGTGTGCTGCACAGCTTTTATCTCACAGTATTTCACTTTTGCGTCGTCCTGTCGCTGATTCTTCTGCACGCTCACTACTGTAAGCTCTCACACACTGCAGTGAGCGGGCGAGAAGTGTGTGAATGTAGGTCAGGGGGATAGGATGTGTTGAGTGAGACTGTGAACTGGTTCTGATATGAAGTGGTGTGTGCGTGCGTGTGCGTGTGCGTGTGCCATGTTGTCTCTGCTGAGTCTGATGAGTCACGCGAGTATGACGGTGACTCGAGCGGCGCTGCTCAGTGCAGCAGTGCGTTACTGACCTTCTCATCCTCGCGCACACTGTTCACCCCTCGAGCAAAGCTCTGCAGAGCGCTCGAGCCTCAGAGAGCCTCAGGGTAACACTGCAGAGACACAGAGAGGCCTCCGCGAGTTTGTTTGAGTGATTGGAGGAAAAATGGTCAAATTGTCCTGAAACTGAACTGTCCTATTAATTAGAGGTGTAATTCACTAGTTTTACCACGATACAATATTATATGATAAACTTAACTTTAACCCCCATATTAACACCGTGACTAATAAATTAAGAACAATAATTGGCTTTTTATATAGAAACAAGAATTATGTCCCTTTTTTACTCAGAAAAAGAACAAATACAAAGTCAACCCTAAAAAGAACAATTTCAGTTTAAGTGTACATTATGTTGAGTGTATTTCTACCACTTCACCTTTCTGTCAGACAGGCTGCTCTGACGAGGCAGCCGTGAACAGCTTTATTAACTAAAGCCGCCAGACTCCACTGACAAAAACAAAAATTTTAGCTCGCTAAACACAGGAGCCGCTGGTAATGCTGCCTCCATCACTTAGTTAGTTTGTGTTTTTGTGAGACTTCAAAATCCAAACCTGCACTTTTAAACACCAAAGTCACACAATAACACAAACAAGCTGATAGAGGCTCCTGTGTTCAGCGCTGTTGGTCATTGTTTTTCTCACACAAAAAAAAAGATATATATACATGTATATACATGTAAGTGTGTGTGTGTGTGTGTGTAGAAAATATATGTATATATAACTCTATAACATAATTTTAAATACGTAATCATGATAATTAGAAATATTGTTTTTTCATACCTTTTATTTTTTTCCCTTAGACATTTTTCCCTAGCTTTTTTAAAAAAAAAAACAAAACATTTTTTCTACTAATTTCCTGCAATTTGCGGGACATTTCTTGTCATTTTGTTCATTGTCTTTTTACCTCATATTTTGGAGAGACATTTAAATACTTGTGAAAGGTGTCTGAAAACAGCAGGAGAAAAGTGATAACGCTCCAGGTTTCAAAAGGTTGATATGACTCTAAAGCTACTTACCTGCAGATACTCTACAGTGTGATATGTATTTTCAGGTGGGTCGCCGATCATTTTGTGAAGACCTGGTGTGAGAGAAACTTCTCCCTCTTGTCCCCTGAGCTGCACGCCGCCTGTCTGACGGCTGTTACTGAAACCATGGTGAGTTCCTCCCTCCCACAGTCATCAGCCGCTCTTTATTCGTGTAATTACACAAATATCATCAACTCATTCTCCAGTGTTTTTCCACAGGAAGGAAATTCAAATATAATCTAATGACAGACGACCTTTATTAAATTCTCAGTTATTAAAGAAGGACTAATTTAGGGATGTGATGTGGACGCAGACAGATGGGGAGTGATCCAGCCTTGTAATTGATAATTGAATCGTGACTCTGTGTTTCATCACTATCAAAGAGGTGGAGTGCATTATGTGAGTACAGAAAGACTAATGTACTGTTGTTCACTCTTGGCAAGTACTGAGATTCAGAGTCGGCCAAGAAGCATTACACAATGCTGGGACTCCCTCGGCTGATCAATAGGTCCTGGGCAGGATAACAGACTGCTTTTATAAAGAGCTGTGTTCATTCCTCTTTATTTTGTGTTTTCACCTAGAGAGAGTTTCTTTAGCTGATAGATGTTTCCATTCAGACTGTGCAGAACGCCGTAACTACGCTCTGTGGCTCTGAGCAGCTGATTGGCAGTCTCCCAGAAGTCAAGTGGGCCCAACAGGTTAGGAGTCTCGCCACGGAGCTGCAGGAGCAGAGCCTGCACGTCATCGTCCAGCACCTCCCGAAAGTGGTCCGCACTCAGGCCTTCAGGGACCTTCGCAGGGTAAGGCAGCAGTGTAGTCAAGCTAATGCACGACCTTGGCACAGATTCAGCATGTGGTTCTCTGATGGGCCAATTCACAAGAGGATTGCTCAGCTTTTGTCGCTGCTACACCTGCACAAATGAGGTTAAAAGAGACCATGTAATTCTTTAGCCTTTAGGGACTATTTGGCATATTTTACCCACTTTTCATTTTTGCAAGATTGTTAATTGTTTTATTTATTGTTTGAACTTGGATTTTCCAGCATAGTTCCTATAATAAGTCTAAAATGCACTCCTTAAACCAAATTGTTATATTCATACTGTTAACTGCACAAAATGCTCCACTGAAACCCATTCAAACTGGTTTTTGATCCCACAGCCATCAAAACATAAAGACATGCATTGTATGTAATTTTTAACATATTTGGCATATAGAGAAAATACATGCTATTTTGTTTTGAGGTGTAAAGTCATTAGTGCAACATTTTTTTGAGAATTGGACCTTAAAACAGGACTAATAGTGGTTGCAAGTGATTCACAATTTATGGTGCTTTCAGTGGCCTCGGTCTATTCTGTGTGAATTTGCCCCTCGGTGTCTGTTTCATGCCCGTACAGAGGGAAGAGTTCACCCGTGAGCCCGCGTTATTGAAGAAGCTGTGTTCAGCCATCAGAGAAGGTGTGACTGTGGACAACTGCTGCAATCTTTACGCTGCTGTTTACGATCTGTGTGGAGATGACGCAGAAGAGGACTGGCTCCTGGAGAAGGGAGGGCAAAAACAAGAGGAGGTAAATAAAGCAGATTCTGTCTGCCGAACACTCTGTCTTTTCAAAAACAGACATCATACTGAGAGCGTCAGGCTGTGCTCACACCTGATCTGTGTCTTTAGTCCGGTTGAACAAGGCCAGTTAGAACAACGCAAATCAAACCTTAATGTCGACCAAATAACAACACTCAAACTGCCTGAAAAATGTTGAATTTTGATCTGCTTGTTAAAGGGCAAAAATTTAAAATGTTTTCCTTTTTTTGTCTGGACCAAGTAAACCTACCTACAGGTGTGAACACAGCTTAACCTTTCTGTAAGAAATATTTGCTCTCTGTCTCTTTAAAATCTGTCCTAACAAACATTATGTGCTTCCATGGCCTTGGCTTCACTTTGTTCTGGAAGTCATTTCGCTGGTCATGATCTTTTGATTTTATCCTGAATTCTGCCGTAAATTTAAAAGTCTGTTTAAAAATGAGAGCTCTTAATTAATCATCAGTAATCGTTCTGATGATCTATGATAATAATTGTGGTATCTACTTGAAGATGGTTTACAGCTGGGGTATTCGACTAATTATTATTATTTACTGCATTTTCCAGCATTATATAAAAATTAAAAGGTCCATCTTAAACAAACTTCAGGTAAATTAAAGCACATTGTGCTGATAATAGGCCAACCTCTCCTGACTGCAGGACTCAGACTTCAACTTCTGTCAAACTTCTGTGCTATTAATCATTTTACTCAGGAATTAAAAACTTTTGAGTAGGCCTACTTCTCCTATAGCTGCCAACAGCCTGCCAACATTCACAGTTAGAGAAAGGCTGAAAATAAGCTCATGTGCTTGTGGCCCCGGGCCCCCAAAACATTACATCTGCCCCTGGTAATAATAATGAGAGCTCAGCGTGAGCTGCTGGATAAGACACGGAGCGATGCGTCCTGGTGTTTCTAAATAATTCATCCAAAGTCTGATTAAACCTCAAACTAACACAAAGTAGTCTGTAGAAGTCTAAAGAAGTCCACTTTCCACCTCTGCAAATTTGGCTGTTTCAGACACTTTGGTGCTCTGGGGAGAAGCTGCGCTCTGTTTGTCTGTCTCACTGTGCTGCTCTCGGACCATCAGCTGTTTGATCTGCGATGATGAAATGCTGTGGCTGTCAAACACAGAGTCAAAGTCTTTCACTTTTTTACATGATTGTTCAACACTTCTGCCCTGGCTGTGTTTTGGCTGAGATTTTCCTCAGTGTCATGAGAGCGGACATGTCTGTGCTGGAATGGGCTGTTGGACTTGTCCGAACTGGAGCGTTCTGTCACACAGAGCCGTGTGCTGGAGCGGGCTGTTGGACATGTCCGCGTGCTGGAGCGGGCTGTCGGACATGTCCGCGTGCTGGAGCGGGCTGTCGGACATGTCCGCGTGCTGGAGCGGGCTGTCGGACATGTCCGCGTGCTGGAGCGGGCTGTCGGACATGTCTGTGTGCTTGAGCAGGCTGTCAGACATGTTTGTACTGGAGCGGGCTGTTGGACTTTTTCGAACTGGAGTGGGCTGTTGGACATGTCTGCACGCTGGAGCAGGCTGTCAGAAATGTCTGCACTGGAGCCGGCTGTTGCACATATTCCACATTGGAGTGGGCTTTCGCACTTTTCCACGCTGGAGCGGGCTGTCAGACATGTCCGCACTTTAGCGGGCTGTCTGCACGCTCCAGCACGCAGACAGCCAAGGGGTTGAGAATGGTCGTGGAATGTGAAGTCAATCGAATTAATCAAATTAATCGAATTCGGATTAATTCATTTTTGAGCATGTTTAGACCTCCAAAAATGCCATTCGCTTCGTAAAAAAAAAAAAAAAATTGAATTGAATTCCTTCCGTTCATAGAGGGTCCTCGCACCGCTCAGTGCTCAGGCCCTAACAAGGACAAACTCAGAAAAACTACTCAATAGCGCTTGAAAAGTTCAAAAACCCCTCATGTTATCTTTGAAAACACACAACACACGACCTTTTAGCCAGACAGTAACAGGAAGTCATCTCAAGATACATCATAATTTGACATGTAACGATTATTCAGAACCAGAAATGTTGACCTTAGATCATAGCAGATTTGTCTGTTTAAACACAGAATTCATCAAGCTTCCATCTCAATTCTTCCCTTTGGTTGTCTTAAAACAGACGTACAAGGTAGTCAGATATTTATTTAAAAAATGCCAAATAAAATAGGAGAACAAAATAAATGATAAGCAAAAGCAAAACAACACCAGAATGCCCACTGGACATGTTCACTAAACAAACACAAGTATTTCATGTCCCAAAAGGAGTAGGAGGAAATGAATACTTGTCAACCCCCCCCCCCCCCTTTTTTTTTCTAATTTCATAAAAAATAGTTGATGCATCAACAAGATTTGAAATGTTGGCTTTTTAAGTATAAAATTTAAAAGTGTAAGTTTTCATGTTTGTTGAAGAGAATTTGCATCTGTCAGATTACAGACTAACAGTATGCATTGTGTGAGCAGGCGGCCCGTGAGACGACTTCCAGGGGAAAGTGACCTGGCTGCACGAGTTAAAGCGCATAACCCCTGTAAATACCGTACAGTATGGCAGAATGGATTAGGCCGAGGGAGACTGTGACGTGTGCCAGTGGCCGTCACTAATCTGGCTGAGTTATCTGCTGCTGAGGGGCGTGTGTGGTCAGTGCAGCAGAGGAGGTAGAGATGGCTCCTCCCTACCTTCCAGCCCTGTTTTTATAATCAGCCGTGGAAACAGGAGTATGGGCAGCAGCCGCTGACATCACCGATTTCGCTCAAGGGAGCTCAAGAGGATCCTGCAACGGAGACGGAGGGGGGAGGGAGGGACAGAGGAAGGCAGGGAGGGAGGAGGGAGGGGTATTTGTTGCCATGGTGAAAGGTTCTTCAAGCAGCTGCTGATTCGCTTGTGCTGTAGCGCACCCCTTTCCATTCTTCTCTCCTCTCTGCCTCTCTCTCCTCTGTTTCCGCCAGCCGTTCAGGCAAGAGATTTGTACGCTGCGCGCTCGGCTGTGGACCTTCCTGCTTCAGACCTTTTACGCCGTCCGCCACACGCAGGGATGGGAGACCCTGTCCTCCAAACACAGGGAGAGGATACTGGCAGGTAAAGAAGGAAATCCTTCCTTTCTTTTTAGCTACTCACACACAGGATATTCATGCTGCAGTGTGTGTGGATGTTTTTTTCCTCCCTAACCCGCCTAGAGCTGAAGCTCTGCATCATTAGAGATGAACCCAAGACCTTGGAGCATATGCTGCTGCCTGATTTCTTCCTACTCACCTACCTGGCCTGGCTATAACTAACCTATATATTGTTCTTATATGTTTTTGCTTCATGTGAGCCACATTTTTAACGTGCAGAAGAGTGCACGCCAACACGGTAAATGCCCCAGACGCACCATGCTTGTTTTAAAGGGTGGGATTGAAAGGCTGTGTTCCTGTCTTCAGGGGTGCACACATGATTAAAAGCCCCCACAACTGCAAAGAATATGCTCACTGTTTCCTCACTGTTGAGCCCGTAATGTGTTGAAATGCACGGCATGAATAATGCATGTGGCTGGTATCAGTGTGTGCCCATTACTGCTACATCTCTTGCAATCTTAAAATCAGATTCTGGGGCTCACATGCAAACATAACAAATTCACTTTAGTGATTGGAGCAGAGCTGCAACGATTTATTGATTTATTGATAGAAAATTAATTTGGAACTATTTTGCTTATTGAATGATCATTTTTGTCATTTGCTTGTCAACATTTGCCTTTTAAAAGTGAAAATTTGAGGCTTTTCTTTGTCAAACATGATCATAAACTGATTAGTTTTTTTTTGACTGATAAAACATGATTTTGAGATCTTACCTTTCAGCTGTGGGATATTACTCAAGGCATGTTTCACTATTTTCTGACATTTTATTGACATCTAATGAACTGATGGTGAAAAATAACGGCAGATGAATCGATAAGGAAAATAATCTTTAGTCGGAGCCCTAGAATGGATTAAATTTCACCTAATTCGCTTTTGAATAAACAAAATAATTCAAAAGGTTTTGAAAAGGATCAGAAATTCTTGTTTTAAGTATAGAAATGGTCGTGCTTTGTTTGTGATAGTCTTCGTCAGATCGATGCGTTGATTTATTGTTTGTCTCCTAATGGTCAAAGGGTAAACAACAGAGGGTGTGGGAGTGAGAATTTGTGAATGAAAAGATCGGCTCCTCTAGTTCACATAAAGAGGGACCTTGGCAGTGTCTTTTCATCTGTGCTATTCTTGGATCTGAATAGTCTGTTTTGCAGGCAAAACACTAACTCCCTAATTGATAATCTTCCTTTTCTCCTGTTTTGACAGATGCTATTGATAAAGGAGACAATCGGAGACTCGGTAAAAAGCCTGTATTCACTAGCTCACAGGTAACATCATCATAATTAAACATGCATTAACATCTGTTTAGTTTTATTTTTGTTTGAGAAACAAAAAACATTGAGACATTTGTGAATCAAAACTTTGCCATCAGCTGCTGATGTGAACTTATGAGGCTATTTTTAGCTCATAGAAATCCATGTAAATTTGTGTAATCCCTGACAGCGATTACAATCCATCAGAAGCCGTATGTCATAAATGCCCCACCCTCGCAGTCTAAAATGAGCAGCACGGCCTCTCTTAAACAGATGTATAGCTGAGATAAGCCTGGCTGAGGTGATCCAGAGAGGGATTGCCAACATGTTAGGCATGAGTGGTTAAGAGCAGCGCAGCTCCTGCAGATCTCCCGGGAAGTGGTTTGATACAGTCAAAACAAGGACTTTGCCTGTCTTTTGGCTTTTTGTTCAATTTCTCTGAACCTTCAGGACATTTTTCACTGATGAAATTGTTCCACTGACATTAAAAGGCAGTTATAAGTTCCCAGATAGTTTAGTTAATTAGCAGAAGCTCACAAAAAGAAAAAAGAAACCCTGTTATTCTTCATTAACGTCTGCTAAAAAACTTCAAAGAAATGAACTGTTGGACAAATGGAGAAAAAATAGGATTTACAATAGCAGGACTTCGGTTGTGTGAAGCCACATCCACACTAATATGATTTGCTTTTTAAATGATTAACTTTTGCTGCATTGACACATAGAGTCCACACTACTCCAACATTTTGGGGCACCTAAAACTAAGACTTTTGAAAATGCTGCTAAATTCATTTTAGTTTTAAAAACAGTTGCGCGTTGATTGGGGTTGAGTTAAAGCCTGGATGGGCTGAAACTGAGTCTTTTAAAAACAGAGACACAGAAATCTACATTCACTTCCTGATAGGGTCTTATGAGTCATGATGTGTCATGCGAAAAAAATGAAAGCAAAGCTTACACACCATGGACTGTATATAAAGATGGACGACGCGTCTCCACCAAGCCTGGAGGAAGTGCACCAGGCTCTGAAGCAAATCTTACATAGTGGCTATAAGTGTAATTACACCGTGCGGGCGGGTCTCGTGATGCTATGGGGCCCAGAAAGACTTTTTCCCATTGACATACATGGGAAAGAGATGCCTGTAAAAAAATGGATACCTTTTTTTGAGCATCAAAACCCAAGCCAAACGACAGTTTGATAATATTTGGAAAGTCTAAAAGAGCTGCAAGATTAAATCTTTTTGACCGCCATTCAAGCTAGCGGAGTGCTAAATTGAAAGTCAGTCGCTCCTCCAGTAGAAGTTTACCACTTGTGCCCATTCGGCTGCCACAAGTCTCTAGTGTGCAAGCCTTATGGGCCCGATATTGCGGAAGATCAAGGTACTGTCCTCTGCGCAAAAATAAGCCAACGTACAAAAATGCTGCAAAAATAACCTGTATGCAGCCGCTGCCATCTTGTTCTGGTGACGTCATTTGGAGCCAAAGTCTGTGCGGTAGCGATCCTGAGTTCCTGTCTATACACCCGTGTGACCAATAGGGAGCAACTGCATTAATTGTAAGCACACTGACAGGCACACACAGCTGTCACATCCCCTTTTTATAGCATCAAATAACTATCAGGGTGATCATCACAAAGATCAGGGTGATGAGAACCTCCTTCAGTGTCAAAAACCATCTTTTGGAAAAATGTATTTGGTGTTTCCTGAGTTTTTAGTTTTGGCCTATGTCCCTTTTGCTAACATGGAGGGGGTGGGCTTTATGGCCTGTACTGCAGCCAGCCACCAGGGGGCGATCCAGATGTTCTGGCTTCACTTTGGTGGAGATGTTAAGAGTCTATCTTTATATACAGTCTATGCTACATCCGTATTTGTTTTCATCCAGCTTGTGTAATGTTACTCCTTCTCCACCACCCATGGCATCTTCAGGCAATGGATGATGCTCTTTAGGCGAGTTTCAATTAACCCTCATATTGTGCAAATTGAAATTGTGAATATTAAAAATATGAGAATTTCCATCTGAATTTGAATAGATTGTAAAATCACGAGGGGAGTTTTTACTAAAAGCTGTCATCCTTTCAAATGCAGAACCGGAAACAGTAAAGCACAGTTTTAAAATGAAAAACTATTCGTGTGGATGAGGCCTGATTAGTACAGACTGTAGAAATCTCAATAGACAGAGGATTCAGGTGATGTTAGTCAGCATATTTTCTGCTCCAGTTGCTCATGGAAATCTGCACTAATATTATTCAGTTTCATGTGACTGCGCTCTGAATATCTGCTGATGAATCCAGTCTTACAGTGAGTGTGAATAATGTTTTTTTTTCTGCAGTCAAGGGCTGTAAAATGCCCTTCATCTGCACCTGAGAGTCCCCCTGTGCACCGGAGCCAGAGGGCGTCTGAAAACGCAGCTTCCTCCTCCCGTTGTGCTGCATCAGCCATGAAGTCTGATGGACTGGGGACAGCGAACAAATCGGGGGACGCTCACAAAGCAAAGAATGTGAAGAAGCCAGGAGATAGGAACGTGGCAGCAAAAGCAAAGACGGCATCAGCTGCCACACCAGTTGTTAACGGCACCGGAGCTGCAGGGGCCAGGCGTGATGCAGCCAGCGCCAACGGCCCCAGGAGCTCCCACGGAGCCAGAGAGCAAGACAAGAAGCCAAACCCAGGAGCACGGCCGAAAACGTCTCCGCCGAGCTGCACGTCTGCGAGCCAGACAGTAATGAAGGCTCAGAAGAGCTCAACAGGAAAAGCTGACAGCGCTGTTGGCACCGCCCAAGCTCAACCCAGCGCTACATCCACATCGGGCAGCGCCTCGCCAGAAAACGGTGCCAGGAGCCCTCGCAATGACACCCACTCTATCCCAGGTTCACACTCTTTATTGACTTTTTTACATTTCATCATTGTGGCTGACACCGATTACATCGCAGGAAATCACTGTAGCCGAGCTCGAGTGTCTGAATGCTGTCTGAAATATTAAAGGACCTGCAGGCTAATTAGTATGATGAATGCTGTTTCATGGCCAAGAGGGATTTTTGGAAGAGAAGGGCAGTGTCATGTATGAATGTTGATTTATCAGGAAACAAAGCACATGCGGCTGTCCTTGGCAGCCGGCTGGTATCAGTGTACAAACTCTCAGCAGAGCAGCAGAGGTCAAAGCAGACACAGCTGTCACACAGGAGGGGTGTGACTGATCACTTTGAGCCTTTGTGGAGTGGATGGTTTTAGGGAGGAGGGGAATTCCCGACTGATATTGTGCCAAATTTCTGCTGCATGGTGCAACCCGACTGGCTTTTAGTACCAGGTGCTTGTTTTGATTTAGTTTTCCACTGCAGATTGAGCCTCCTCATTGTAGGCAGGATTCTTATGCTGAATTCACACTGGATGTGGAAGTCACACGTATGTCAGTTGTTGCTCGAGCAGTTCAGAGCAGTTTTGAGCCAGAAGCTTAATTTTCTCTGGTTTGAAAGTGATTCTGCTCCTCTGCTCTTTTCTTATCACAAGTAAAGCTCTGTCTCTGTCTTCTGTCTGATTGTGTGTGTGTGTGTGTGTGTGTGTGTGTGTGTGTGTGTGTGTGTGTGTGTGTGTGTGCTTGTCTCTTTTACACTCTGTTACTCTGTTTAGACACAACTGACAAACATGTGGAAGAAGTGAGCATGGGATGCATATGTTAAAAACTACAAATGACAGACATTACTCAAAACAAGTTTTGCTTTGATTTTAGCAATAAAAGTAAAAAAAAAGCAAACTGAAAAATTTGAAATTTGAAATGAAAAGGGCTTCAAGTCAGTTTTGCTTTT
Organism: Plectropomus leopardus; assembly: GCF_026936395.1. Taxonomy (NCBI): domain Eukaryota; kingdom Metazoa; phylum Chordata; class Actinopteri; order Perciformes; family Serranidae; genus Plectropomus; species Plectropomus leopardus. The sequence goes on along the minus strand of NC_142180.1, from coordinate 36,523,919 downwards.
TTTACAGAGTATTGACAATGATTGATTCTGAAATCATACAACCGTTGCTCAACATTATTTCATGTTAACAAATAATGTTATTCGTTTAAATGACTGGACCATCGGTCTGTTGTAGTGGAGTCCGATGACATCCCCTCCAGCTCTCTGTGATCTTTTCACGTGTACAGTTGTACAGATGAGGCGGGGCAGCTGGTACCACATGCATGGGGTGGATAGTTTTCAGCACGTGGGTAAAGCTGCAGGCTTTCCCTTTGTATATATGGGCACCGTATCTTTCGTGATATGCAGCAGGACTGCACCACTAACAGCTTTGCAGCGGGTCGCTTTCCTGTCAGACGGGACACAATGAGAAAATGACTCCACTAATGTCGGCTGCTTTTTATTGGGTGTTTGTGGGCTGATGCCATCTTGTGCATCTCGACACATTTGTCCCACTCAGCTGCACGCTTCTGTTCGAGATGCTGAAATAAGTTGGTTAGTTGCAAGAGCATTTAAACAAACTTTGCAGCGGACTGTGGATTGTTCCAGATCTGACGCTGCAAAACCAGTTCAAACATTAACGCTTGCTGTCATGTTATTGTGTGTGTGTGTGTGTGTATGTGTGGTGTGTGTTTGTGTAGATCTCTCCACTGTCATTTATTGAACCACAAATTGCATTAATCGATAAAATCGATTTATTGCCCAGCTCTATCTTTATATCGCTGATTTTAGATCATCAGTGTATTTTCTTTAGCTATCCCTGCAGCCTGTGTCCCGGCTGCAGAGCGCGGGGCAGCGGTGTGTCCTGTGTGAACAGGCGTTATCCTAAACCGGTGTGACACTGCTGTGACATGTTTTACGTCACACAAACACAGTGTGTTCTCTTGCTGGATGCTTTCATGGAAACCAAACGGATAATGTCTGTACGTTGTTGACCATGATGTGGGTTTTTTGTAGGCTGCCTTTGTCCTTTTTTGGCTTTATTTAACAAGAGAGAGTGCAAGTGTGAAAGGGGATGACAAAGGGCAAAGGGCCACCAGCCGGAATTGCACCTGTGGGCGCTGCAGCAAGGGCATTGCCTTTGTACATGGGGCATGAGCTACTGGGCGCTAAAAAATCTGGATTAAGAGAATAAAAAGTTGCAATGCTATTGGCAGCAGTTTGGCTATTTAAAAATGTCGGGTTTGTGCAGGATGTCTTGTCGTGCAAGAGCGTATTCTTTCTGACCATTCAGTGGTTTGCACTGTTTTAACTCATATTTTTGTCTCAGCATGCTCTGAACCTTGCCCAAGGTTAAAGTACCAGATACTATCCACAACTTTTGCCAGTGGAAAACCAAAACAGAGTGGCTCCGAGTGAGTGGAGCCGTGCCCGACCATGCAGTGGGTATGCTGCATTAGAAAATATGGCAAAACTGGCTCTCAGCTGCCTATCCTGCCAGTATGAGCGCAGCATGTGTCACTGAATGCCACCCTGAAAGTGGCTTACTATACGTCTGTGATATGAGCTCACACACTAACAGCACATTACACTAACCTGCTATAGTATGTATCTCTTCTACATTGAAGTTTGCTTGGTTTATTCTTATTTAAACTGTCTGCCCTGACAAACATTAATTTACAACAGCTATGCATGCGGTTTATTTTCTGTGTTTTAGGCGCAAAGCCCAAACACCAGGCGAAGGCGGTGAACAAATCCCCACTGACAAAACCTCAGCAGAAAACAGACACAGCAAAGATCAGCAGGTGAGCTTCATCTTAAACGTTCTGGTGCTTATCAGTGTGCTTTGTCATTGTCTCTTGTGTGTTCAGTGAAATGCAAGATGTAATGTTTAAAGGCTCTAAGTGATGTCGACTTCCCGTAAGGTGAATCCAATTTGGTGGTAAAAGCCTTTAAAAAAAATGTAAAAGTTTTTCAAGTTTAAAGTTTTTGGAGATTCTCTATAAGGGTTTAGGTAGAAAGTTGGCAGTGAGCACTTTGGTTTTTAATAATGACCTGTACAAGCCAACATTAATGTAAGAGCATTATACAATTATAGATAAACAAAACTCAGCAAAACCACCCTCTTTAGGTTTTTCTCATTTCTTACACGGATAAACATAATTTTGCCGACCACTTGGACTCTCAGTCCTCCAGTATTATGTTATATGTCAAATGCCCAAATACCACAGGGAAGCGGTCAAGGCTGCATTTAAATGACAACAGAAATGACAAGTTTGGCCTTTAAGGACTTGTGGTTTGGGGGCCTGGAACTTGACTTGGAACTTGCAAAAATGTTTCAGTAACCTAAAGAGAGAAACTGACATTTTTTAGTGTTTGCATGGGGTCACACTGCAGTCAATACAGCTTTGATGAGTGTTTGCATCCTCACTGCATTTTTAACATGACCAGGTTGCAATATGAGCTCAATGCCAATATACTCAACTCCATTAGCTTCAAGCATTCAGGACCTTGGAAACAAAACAAACGCACCTCACAGTGCATGTTCAGGGATGTAAATGTGGGTCAATTAAGCTGAGTGATGCAGCGCAGCATCACCTGCTTGTTTTTTTTAGGCCACATGCAGCTGTCAGAAGGTTAAAAGCAGCTGTGAAGCGTTTTCTGACAAGCCTCTCATCTGTCCTTCAAAGATGTTAAAAATATCCGTTTTTACAAACTGCAGCATCCAAACTCCATCTGTCCTGGGAGCACATCAATATTTAACAGTCTCCCTGGAAAGCAACCATGTAAGCGAGCCAATAAATAGCTGCTAGCCTAACACAACACATCGTGGCTGAATCTCTGGAAAGCCTGCTTTTGTAAAGAAACAGATGGTACAGTTAACAGATTATCTATACAGTATCAAAATTTAATTTCTATGGATTTGTGTGCTTTAGTCTGCTGCAGTTAGCTGTATAAATGAAAATATTGAACTCCCCTCTAACCTAAATATAGATCGTGAGACCAAAAAGTATTTTTTAAACCAGACCGATCATATCATCAACTATCATCACAATCTAAAGTCAATTCTTTAAAACTTAACTGGATAAATTCACTAAGATGTCCGGTAATAAAAAAAAATCCATCCACCTTTGGCACAGAGCAAATCTCAAACTGTAAAAAATGTGCTCCCTGTTCTCTTGGTCCTGCAGATATATTTTGTTAAAAAAACGGTAAAATATTCATCTCAAGGACACAAGTACCAACTGGCAATACCTTTGATAGTCAGCTCATGTCTCAGAGGCTCCTCCTTGACAAAATGGGAGAAAAAACTTTGCTGCCTCCTGCTGGTGCTAAATATTACTTAACTATTTCACTTTCCCTGAAACTCTCCTCAGAAACATGTTTGAACGATGATGTGAGCCAGACATTATTATAATAATGCTAATAATAATGTTTATTTATAGAGCACTTTTCAAAAACAGTGTTAGGAACTGCTTCACAGGGCAGCAGAACAAAATATACAAGACATAAAATGAACAAGTTTTAACCCTTTAGAACCAACACCCGTGTGTCTTCCTGCGTTCAGATGCCATTCACAAGTGTTTAAACCTCTGAAACCTGAGAGGAGTAAAAGATGAAAAATTAGCTGTGGGGAAACTATATATTATCCTAAAAAGGAAAAAGAATTCCAGAAATATATAATTGGTAAAATAATATACTTAAAATTATGTTATTAAATGTTTAATTTTTTTTTTTTGCTTTATTTTTGTCACACATTCTTGGAGTCATTGTCTTGTTTGTTTTTGTTTTTTTAATTTTTTTTTTTTTTGCTTTTTTCTGGTCATTTTATTGTAACTTTTTACTAATTTCTTAATTATTTTGGGGCCATTTCTTATCATTGCCTTTCTTCCATGTTACTGAGAGAAATCAAGCCAGTTTGCTCAGGTTTTAAATGGTTTGGGACCAGTCTACATTACAGACTCTGTCGTTTAAATCCTTCACGAGCTCTCAGATCTTTTGCTGCTGAGTTTGTAAATACACACATTTATACACACAAGAAAATAGCACAGCTTTTTGTTAACTGCACTCCAAAATTATGAAATATCCTTCCAAGAAGAGAGGCTTCATCTCTTCCAGGCATGAACTGTGAAGAGATGAAGCCTTGTAAAATTGTCACTTTGTTCTTAAAAGTTCAGATTGATCATATTTTTTTGAAATATTCCATGTTGTTAAAAACTTACTGGGGATGTTGTGTTTAAAGCATCTGTGGTCACTGTTGTTTTATGGTTTCTCCTGTTTTTTTTCACCAATCACAGTCCTACCAATAAGTCAAGTGTGAGAGAAAGTGTCAAAGCCAAGACTGGTGCTTCAGAGAAAACGTCTACTGGAGGCGCAGCAGCCAGAGCAGAAACCAAGGGACGAGGCACACCAGAGCACCATGGTGAGATGTTCAAAGTCTGCACATGTATGCCACTATCCTGCAGCTGTGCACTAACGTATTGTTCTGTCTTTGGTTTAGTCTCTAAGCACGGACCCTCCATGAAAAAGCCAGCGTCCCCGAGGAAAGAAGACGGCAAGGAGGGGCTGAAATCTTCGGCTCCAGACAAAGCAGCCAGTGAAGTTCCTAAAAAGAAGATCACAAAGCCCGCTCCGGCGACTGGAGCCTCGACTAAATCCAGTGCTAAACCACCAAAAGCCTCCTCGGCCCCCACCAAGCAATCTAGCGCAGTCGCTGCCAAGTCTGGACCAAAGCCCAAAAGTACTACTGAATTATCTACGGAGAAAGCTTCTCCAAAGTCTGGAGGGGCTTCCAAAACCGCAGCTGCCTCCAAGAAATCTGGAAGTAAAGCAAAAGAAGTAGCAAACGGTAAAAATTCAGACTGTAAAACGGCTCCAACTGAGAGCGCTGGTGATAAAGATAGCACAGAGGTAACGCTGCAGCCTGCAGCAGAGCCAGCGAGCCAGGGCGAAGGAGATTCACTCAGCCTTCAGCTCGAATCGAGCCCGAAGGAGAGTCTCCAGACGGCTGAAACACAGACAGAAAACACAAACAGTGCACCAGCAGCCGACAGCGCCCCCCAGGTCAAACCCGCTAATGCAGACGCTTGCAAACAGACCGAAGGGACTAAAACAAAACAGTCCCCGAGCGGTGTCATCGCCGCTCACATCAGCGGAGCCCAAGTTCACGAGGTCAGCTCCCCAAATTCCCCGAGAGACACTGAACGCCCTGCAGACACCCCCTGCAGCATGGGAAGCACTGACACTCCCATCGAGGACTCCTGGAGCGGCATCCACCATCAGGTCAGCCCTGAGTCCGAGACCGGCAGCACGCACACCACTTCCTCTGACGACATCAAGCCCCGCTCGGAGGACTACGACGCGGGAGGCTCGCAGGATGACGACTGCTCCAACGACAGAGGGGTGTCCAAGTGCGGCACCATGCGCTGTCACGACTTCCTGGGCCGCAGCAGCAGCGACACGAGCACCCCCGAGGAGTTAAAGATGTACGAGGGCGGCGCTGGGTTGAGGGTGGAGGTGCGGCTGCGTGGACGGGAAGCGGAGACCACCAGTGAGGAGGAGGGAGTAAGACAGCAGCGTCCTCGCTCCTGGTTGCACAGAGACGAGGTCGCTGTGGAGGAGGAGCACTCGGAGGTCGAGGCCACTGTGACTGTAAAAAGCGTCCCCGACCCACAGCTGTTCTCCTCAGAGGAGGAGGACGAGGACGAGGAGGCGACGGAGGATGAGAGGTCAGAAGTTGAGGTGATTCCAGGCCAAGCTCCGCCGCCGACTGAGCCTTCGCCGCACTATCAGGGGATCGTCAACCTTGCGTTCGATGACGAAGGTGTGGACCAGGAGAACGAGCAGCCCGACTATCAGTCAACATCTAACTTCCGTCGCTCAGTGTTGCTCTCTGTCGACGAGTGCGAGGAGTTGGGATCAGAAGAGGGTGGCGCTCAAACTCCGCCTCAACAGCCAGACGACGTTGTGACTCCCTGTGACGTTTTCGAGTCTGACTCCACAGCCCCTCAGTCTAATTGTGCCCCCTCTGGTGACCAGCAGAACCACCTGCCGTGCCATCCCGAAAGTGCAGATGCCAAACACGACGACGAACAGGAAGAAAAATCATCCGTCTTCCTAACGGAGCTCGAGGAGCCCGTGCAGGAGGAGAGCAACCACGTCGATGGAGTGAAGTCCAGCAGCCCTCCTCTGGATGCCGACACCAGAGACCTCCCTCCTCAGGAGCGCCCGTGCCACCTGGATCTGCGGCACACCGAACAATACAACGGAGCGCCGCGCAAAAATCAGCCCTCAGAAAGCAAGAAAGCTGATTTACATCTAGACTTAAATGATCCTCAGCTGACAGGGGACTCTCCTGTACATGCTGCACAATCTCCAGCAGGTAATGTATGATCCTCGGACCCTTCCTAGACCCCCAAAGCCATCTCTTACCCCCAAACTCATCAGTAAAAGGTATAGTTTATCCCTGCAAGATTCATTCTCCTCTGCTCTGATTCCCAGACCTTACCCACATCCAACATGCACCTATCCCTCTTTCACAATAAAAGGATATAGTGCAGCAAATAATTAAAAATTCAAATGAAATCATCATATTTTCATAGCTGAAGCTTCCACTCATTTCAACCCATCGATCGTGTAGCCGTTGTAAATTTGAATTTGCAACATCCATATCCTTTTAAAAGATGGTGATTGGTCTCATCATAACTTAAGTGTACATTTGAAACAACTGAACTACCTTTAGCGAGGGGCGTTTAGGCCGCAGTTTACGCAGAAAAAAGGGGAAAGCAGTGTACATTTCACTAAGACTGATCATAGAATTGTATCTGTCGAAAAGAAATCTGCCTTGTGACAAGGCCTGTGACATAGTTATACCAATGCACTTTTATGTACATAAAAATAAGATTTTTTGATTATTTTTGTCATTTCTTTTTTGCAGTGGAACAGACTTTGGCCTTTTTGGGCCACAGATGATTTGACATAGTGGAAGGTGCTTTAAATATGATTTTAACATCAATACATCATTGCCAAATTAATTGTGGTTTGTCAGTATAATTACTATGAACAGGGACCATTGTTGACATCATTTTATGTCTAATGGTGATGTTTTGACTACATGCTTCTGCAAACCATGGACACGTGACATAAATGTCAATCATGTATGATACGTATAAAAACATACAAATTTGTATCTTTTTATACGTATCATACCGATGTTTCAAAAGTATATGAGCAAACCGTGACACCTAGACCAGACCATTGCCAGATTGCAGACCACTGTTCAAGACCCAACAATTAACAAAACCGGTTGCATTTTTGAGTTCTTGCTGCACTTCAAGCAACTTCGCAGCCTCTGAATGTTTTTCTTTTTCAAGCAACCTGTAGCTTTGTTTCCACAAAAGATGGAGTCAAGAAAAACGGTTGTTTTAACCAGCACATCGCTGTGTTTTGCTGGGATTGTGCCACAGAAAGCAGTTGTTTTTTAATGAGACGTTGCTGTGTTTCCAGTTAGGGCAGTGCCAAAAAAGTGGTTGTCTTTTTACTAAGACATCATGCTTTTCCAGCCAGGATAGTGTCTCAAAAAATGGCTGTTTTTTACCAACACATCGCTACATTTCCTGCCAGGAAAGTGACACAGAAAGCAGTTGTTTTAAATGAGACATTGCTGCGTTTGCAGTGGAAATTTTGCCACTAACAGGGCATTTAAGCCAAAATATGATCTTTTTATCACCATAAATCTAACCACACATTAACCACAATGTTGAAATATAAAGAAACAAGTTTCAATATGTCCTATATCTACATAATTTACAAATAAAATGTATCTGTGGTTTGCAGAAATGAACAATGCCAACATTTTTTCAGGTGATTGGGTTTAAATTTCCCATAAACACCAGCACCAGCTAAGAGTGTTGCTTTTCCTTTTGGTTTATTTAAAAGCATAAATACATTAGACTTTTCATTTATTAAACCTTTGCAGTTTTGAAAAAGAAACATTTTGAGGAACAAAAACACAATTTGGACCTTTTGATACCCACTTATGTCCGATTCAGCGCAGCGTCACCGATGCTGCTCGACCTCTCAGCGATGGTCTCTCTGTTTGCAGTAATTGTACAAACAGCTCAAAATAAATTTAGAGAGATTTGTTGATGTTAAAGTGCTATATGTAGCACCTTTTTAAAAATGTGTTCAGGTAAATTAAAATCTAGTGATGATTTCTTTGAAATTTCTGTTGCCTGACATTAAGGTAAAAACACAATGAGGGTACAAACTAGAAGACACTAAACTGCCACTGCTTCTCAGAAAAGTGTGTGATACTGGGGACTTCCCCCCTTGCATCTCCTTGCTGTTTATCTTTATTTCTATTGGAGAATGTACCTGTTCCTGAGTTTTTGTTTGTTTTTAATTTTTGCACTGCACACATGCATGTTATTAAAATTATTTTGTCATCCCCCTCTATTTTTATTATTATTTTTTTCATTATCCATTACCTTTTGTCATACCCAGTAGAATTATGTCTCGATACATAGACTTCCACTTTTAAAGAGATGTGTGTTTTTTCGTCTATAAGCTTCTGTTCAGTAGGTGTGTGTAGTGTCAGTATCCTCCTCTGTAAAGTGTGTGATGTGTCTCTACAGCAGCTTTCATAGTCCTGCCATGTCTCTCTTTTTTCACTATCATATTCAGAAAAAGAAATCCTGCTGCACCATAACTGAGGGTCTATCCCCATGCAAACATGTATAAAATTATTTTGTTTTCAATACCAAACAGTGATCATCTTCTGCCTTTTTAAAAATTGTTAAAAACAGAAAAAACACGATGAATGTCAATGGTGGTGTGCCATCGTTTTGTGCTTCTAAAGCACTGTTGCTTGCATTTTTTTTAGGTTTCTGTGACAATATTTCAGTCTGTTCATGAGGTCTGCCCGTTCAAAGACCTGCATGTAAATCTCAGAACATATCACTGTTACTTGCAAATGCAAAGCTCACTGGTGCTGGCAATGCATGGCTTACTTTGTTTGAAACGGTGGATAAAGAGATGCATTCAGACTAGCGCTCCTCTGTGCGTAATCGCCTTTAAGGCAACTGTTTACCCCAGATATCCATATATGAAGTGATGGTGAATCAAAAACCGATGAATTTGAAATTGGTATTGCAGTTTAACCAGCGTACATGAAGAAAAAATGTTAAGCCTGCACACGTATTTCGTGCTACACAAGTTTAATGAAGTATTTCATGCCCTGAAAGGAATAGGAGGAAGTGAATACTTACCAAATCCTACCGCCCTTTTTTCAATTTTATAAAAACAAGTTCAACATTAATATTTCCCATTTTTGCCCCAATTTTCACCATGCAAACCTTGATATAATCAAACAAGAATTAAGACCAAAAAAAGATATAAATCCCTCAAAAAAAGATATAATTCCCAAAAAAAAGATATATTTCCCAGAAAATTCCCAAACGTTTAGCCTTATTCTAAGAGACAGTGGCACAGTTTTTGTTAAATTTTAAGAGAAATTTTCCTGTTTTCCTTCCAGATAATTTTTCTATTATTAAGTAATATTTAACCCATTTTAGTGCTTTTTTTTCCTTGTTTTTAGAGCTTATGTTTTTGTAGTGCACTTTGAAAAGCAACCTGCCTATCATGTATCGTATTGCCCGTTTCCCTCTCTCTTTTTACCAGCTCATATGGCTTTAATATATTGTTTTTAAAAAAGTTTAAAATCATTAAATGTTCTAGATGTTTTCAATTTCCCACTCCATAAATTAACTGCTTTGACTGAAAAACAATGATATTTTGCATTTATTGTTTCTTTAACAACTAATTCCTCTCAAATTATGTAAACTTTCTTTCAGAAAGTTTTTTTTTTTTAGCGCTGAACAGGGTTTGAACCAGATCTTTGAATTTCAGTGCTTCACTAAACTTGTGTGACATGGAATAAGGTGTGCAGGCGTTACTTTTTTCCTCATATACGCCTTGCACCTACATGATGTGTGTATAACTTAGCACTCTCAAAATGCAGTTTACCCAGCCATCATGAGACCATCAGAGTCTCTGGTTTCGTGCTGTGCTGTCCTCACCTGACTTCACTGTGGAGCATCTCCTGAAGGACACAGTTGCATTAAAGGAAACATTCAGTGTTTCATTGTAGAAGGCAGCGACTAGTCTCTGAGATGAAAAAAAAAAAGAAACTGTGTGGAGGAGTGAATCATTTTGTCATTTTGCAGTATTGTCAATTGTTTTTAGGGGACAATGGTTGTGACAGATTGGATCAAACCTGCAAACATGACCGCCGGCCGTCCAAAGCCCTCTCTCCCATTTACGAGATGGACGTGGGAGAAGCCTTCGAGCACTGCTCGGACAGGGACAGGAATGTTAAACTGCAGGCGGAGGAAGAAAAGCAAAAAGGGGACAATGATGACAAAAGCAATGAGTTTGCGGAGCGGGACTGGAGCCTGCTCAGGCAGCTCCTCTCAGACCACGAGTCCAATCTGGGCGTCATAAACCCCGTGCCCGAGGAGCTCAACCTGGCCCAGTACCTTATCAAGCAGACGCTGTCGCTGTCTCGCGACTGCCTGGACTCGCAGGCCTTCCTGTCCCCGGAGAAGGAGACCTTCAAACGCTGGGCGGAGCTCATCTCGCCCATGGAGGACTCCTCCACCAGCATCACAGTAACCAGCTTCTCCCCAGAGGACGCTGCGTCTCCGCAGGGGGAGTGGACCATCGTGGAACTGGAGACACATCACTGAGTGCACAGAGGAGAGCCTGCGGGACAGTTGACACCTTCTCTGGGAACTTTGGCCATCTTCACATCAACTTCTGTCTTAATTTATTAAAAATTAATATCACATTCTGTCCTGATGTCTTTTCTGGACTCTGCAGAACTCTGGACTTTGCAGCAGCTTGTTTGCGTTCCTCATTACGCCCTCAGTGGACGGTTTCTTGGCACAAACGGGCTGTTATGCATGCTGATATTTTTCTATGTCTGACTGTTTCATTGATGTTGCTTCGACGCTCTAGAAAAGAATAGAGTAAGAAAAGAAATCTTTCTCATGGCAGTCTTCTGGTTATATGGTGGACTGAAGTTTCTTAAAGACAAAACAATATCAGCCAACTGGCTTGCATTTAGTGTCATACTGAAAATAAAGGTTTGTGTTTCTTGAACAAATGAAATGTGGTCCTCACTCTCGAGTCACAGAGGATCTACTGTTGGGCTGGGCAACAAAGACATATCCTACACTGATTTATGCTCAGTTTTTTACTGTAATTTTACCTGTCTGCACAGGTGTAATTAATGACATTGACATTTTCTCACTGGCTTGCTGAGACACGTGAAATGTTAATTACTCAACACGTTGTAGTTTTTGCCATGAAGAGTTTATACAGGAACAAGTGGACAAATATTTGATCATAAAGAAATCACAAACAGCTGCTGTTAATTAGCTCAACTAGTAAAGGCATACCTGTGTCCACGGCAAAGTTATTATACCATTATCTAAACTACAACTACATGTAAAAAAACAACATTTTAGTTAAATCAAGCTACAAATACTTTTCCTTTGCCTCCCTGAATGACTGCACGAGCCTTCCTCCACATTATTTCACAGTTTCTGGCTGTGAAAATGGTGTAGTTTTTTAGTTATTTTTAAAAAAAACGAAAACATGCTTTTTAAAACCTCTGGTGGGTTTCGGGGCTCTATCATGTTTTAAATAAATAAAAACTATGACCATTAAAAGTTGAATGTTCCTCTGCTACGCCTAAAAAATAAAACACCCATTACTCCTCAGTGCTTGAAAGATATTGTAAGTGTCACCCGATTCCTTCTGATAAATAACAAATATATAAAAAAACAAACATGTAACCAAATATTTTAGAAATGCTGAAAATGAAACTAAAATGAGCAAACTCTCTCTGGCAACTTACACTGAACTAATAAAAAGATAAAAAAAAAAAAAACTAAAGAAGACGATTAATCGAATGAATTTTTTTTGCAAAGAAAAAAAAACAAACAACAAAACGTTGATTTTAGCGGGGTTTTTTTTGTTTTTTTTTTATTTTTTATTTTTAGCCACTAAAAACACTGAAGAGTCAATAAAGTGTTAAATTAAACCACAGCGGCCTCTCGTGGGTTTCTGATGACGTCACAAACTGACGCTCGTGCTGCGTTCAAAATACAAAGGCGGCTCGCAGCGCGAGGACGTTAGCCTAACGAGCCCAAACCGTCGTTTCGGTGTGACGGTGCCGTTTTCAGACCGTTAATTTGCCTTTTAGCGAGCAGGAGGTAATGGAAACACACAAAGAAGCGGCTCCTCAGTGGAAAACAACCATTATCGTCAGCACATCACTCCAGGTAAGAGCAAACTTTTAAACATTTTGCGTTTAATAACGTGAAAAATGTTTGCTAGCTATCTGTCGTTAGCTAGCTTAACATAAAAGCTAACACGAAAACCCAAAATGTGGCTAAAGGTGAAAACGGCTCACTTATTTATCCTGTTTCCAAACTTTAGTCTCATTTGGAAGCTATTTTAATTAAATTATCTTTATTTGTTTTAGCAGAACCACAACACAAACAGGATGCTCAGCGCGCAGCAGCACCGGATCCGGTTTTCAGACAGCGTCGAGACCGGAACCTTCATTTTCCCCCTGTCAGGTAAACCACCTGCTGTATTTATGATGACAGGTAACCCAAACGCAGACTATGAGACAATGGACACCGGGGTCTGTTTTTGATCAACTTGTTTGCTTCTAGTTTTATTTCTCATTATGGTCATTTTGTTTCTCTTAGTGGTTATTTTATGTGTCTTTGTGGTTGTTTTATGTGTCTTTGTGGTTGTTTTATGTGTCTTTGTGGTTGTTTAAGTGAGTTATTTTGTGTGTCTTTTGGAGGTGTTTTACATCTGTTTGCAGTTTTTTTTATTAGTGTGATAGATTTGCTTTCCTCCATAGTTATTTTAATGTCTCTTGGTGGTCATTTTATGTCTGTTTGTGGTTATTTCATGTCTCTGTAATTTGTTTTATGTATCTCTGTGGTTATTTTATGTCTCTTTGTGGTTGTTTTATACCTCTTTGTGTCTTTGTCTTTGTTATTTTGTGTACCTTTTTGTAGTTGTTTGCGTCTCTTTGCAGTTGTTTTTCCTTTTTATTAGTGTAATAGATTTGCCAGCCTTTGTAATCATAATGTCTCTTGGTGGTCATTTTGTGTCTCCTTATGGGTGTGTCCACAAGTTGTTTTGTCACTGTTTTTGATAACTTTGTGTCCCTTCCTTCTTGTTTCTTTTCTAATTATGGTTGTTTTATGTCTCTTTATGGTTTTTTTTAGTGAATTATTTTGTGTGCTTTTTGTAGTTGTTTTGCATCTGTTTGCAGTGTTTTTTAAATTAGTGTGATAGATTTGCTTTCCTTCATAATTATTTTGTCTGTGGTTATTTTATGTCTCTGATTGTTTTATGTCTCTTTGTGGTTATTTTCTATTTCTTTGTGGTTGTTTTATGTCTCTTTGGTTGTTTTAGCAAGTCTCTGTTATTTGTGTATCTTTTGTAGTCTTATTTATTTCTTTGCAGTTGTTTTTTTAGTACAATAGTACGATAGATTTGCATCCCCCCTAGCTAAACAACATTATCTTTGTACAAAAACAGTTGTACTTTGATAGACTGCTCGAGGATCCTTAACTTGAAAACACAAACCACAAATATACCTTAAAGTCTGTCATGAAAAAATCTGTTATCAACATTTATAATTTACTTGCCCAGGAACTGCATTTCTGTTGGTTGACCCTCAAGACCTCCTGGAGAATTTTGATGAACCTGGACTCATTGAGAGGATAAAGACTTTTGTGCAAGTGCACCGGAACAGCTTCCTCCTTCTGTATGCCCCCTTTAATGGGAAAAGGGAATTGGAAATCTTGTCGCTGATTCAGCGCAGGTAGATGAGTGGCTCTGTTATGTCTTTACGAATTCAGTCACCTCCCCAAGTTCTTATCTTTATTTAGCTTGACCAGCATGCATGTTTCATAGGCATTGTGATTCCTAGATTTCTGATAGTTGTCTTTTTTCTCTTTTAGATTCTTTGGCAGCAATCTCAGGATCCTGCCGGTGCGAAACAATGCAGAGATGGTCAAAGGAATGTTGACAATTGCCAAGGTAAAGACTGAGGCAGCATTGTGTTATTCTGGATAATGAATTAGAATCAGAATCAGAAATATTTTAGTGATTCCCAAGGGGAAATTGCCTAAGACATGCTGTTTTACTCTTGTAACACTTTGAAATAAGCCACAGCTCATTTATCTGCAGGCCACCAGTAAGCCACACGTGGACAGCATCCGCGACCGGATGTCTCTGGCTCGAGGTCACATCGTTGAAAGCAGTCCTGTGTGGGAGATGCTGAGAGACACTCTCTAAAGCTAAGCATATGATCCAGCACGTTTTCACACACTGAACACTTTTGTTGTTTTATTTAACACTAACCAGTACAAGCTTTATTGGTGAATATACAAAAGCAAATTTAAAAGATGTTTTTCAGTATATTAGCACTTTTTTTTCTACTTTTTAAATATTTCTTACAATAACTTTGGCATAGAAAAATAATTTTATTCAATGCATGTTTTTGTTATCAATCATATTGCAAGTAAATTAGAGTAAATAAAAGCAGTAAATTAAAGCAGTGTTTATGAAAATAACAACAATCTGAAGTGAGGATCTCGATTAGTTTAGGATCTTCTGCTTTTCCTCTGCGATCTCTTCAATACGGACGATAAGACTCTCCATCAGGTCAAAAGTCACCAAAGCGCTCTGCAACACCTGCCACAAGTGACAATAATCAGCTTGCGACTCCTCAAAAGGTCAAAATCAAAGTGATAATATGCACACTCTTATCCCTCTGTGCACAAAGTGCCCTTTTCAAAATCAAGCTTTAAAAAATATTATACATTAATATTATTTTCTACTTTCATTGAGTAAATCTTGACCAACATCAGTCCTAATCATAAATATCAAATATTCATTCATTTTCAGAATTTTAAGCCTTTAAATGCCAGGGTTATGTCATGGTGCCACTGTTTTTAGATTTAAAAAAAAATATATAGATATTCTGATACATAACATACAAAGTAGATTTTTTCCTTTTTTCTTATCTCAGTCTGGGATGCGTCAGTGATTTGCAGCAACATTGACTGTGACAGGTCACCTAGTGAAAATAGCATGTATTTTCTCCATATGCCAAATATGGTAAAAAAAAAAATGCTATCAGATGGAAAAAAGTCAAAATTACAAATATCAAGTCAAAAGCCCAGAATGACACCCAGAAATGATACAATGCATGTTTTTATATTTTATGGCCGTGGGATCAAAAACTGCAGTTTGAATGGGTTTCAATGGAACATTTTATGTTCTTAACAGCAAGAATGTAACAATTTTGTTCACACAATGTATTTTAGACTTATTGTAGGAGCTGAGCTTGAAATCCCAAAATTAAACATAAAAAGACAGTCTTGCCAAAATGTATGCCATATGCACAAACACAGCCAAAGGAATCAAAAAATGAAGAGTGAAAAGCGTGTAAATGCAACAAACAGTCCCTGAGGGTTAATAGGAAAGAAAGTTTCTGTACCTGATGTTGGACCTCTGGGGACATATTAGACACTTTCTCATGTTTCACTTTAATGCTTTGAACTAGTCTGGTGGATCTGGCAGCATCTCGGGCTTCTGGGGAGGAAAATTGAGATAGTCCCACCACTTGCACAAAGGTTATTTCAATGTCATTTTGTTCCACAGATTAGCAGCTAATGCCTACCTTTTGCTTTTAGCTTTTGATCCTCCCGCAGTGCCTTCAGTTCAGCCGAATAATATCCTCTTGATATGCTGATACACACGCGCAGCATTTTTAGGTATTCATCTTTGATCCTGCACAGCTCTTCCCACACATCTGTCTGAAGGCAGGAGGAGCAGATCAGCGCTGTGCATTAACCAGGCTGGCTGGCAGAGGAGCAGTGAGAGTGTTGAATTAGACTGACTTACATTGCTCCTCAGTTCTTTGTCTCTGATGAAGAGGTAGCGTAGCAGATTCAGACACTCCATTATCCTGGATAAACAGAGACAGGGCATTGCTTATTGGCTCAGTTTGGATAAAGTGTCCCGGTTCTCACAGTTACACACGTTTTGTCTTAAAGTTGAATTCATGGTGGCTGACAGCTTTTTTTTTCTTCTTTTGTTGCTCATTGCCTTTTTCCTCTGTCTTTGAAAGAAATTAAGCCAATTGTTGCAGGTTTCAAAGGGTTAATATCAGCGCTCTAACCTATGTCACTGCTTTTTACTAATGTCTGAGTGACCGTTTACATTTGGAAAAACCCGGAAAAGTCGGTCTTTAATTAGAGCTTTAGCTGATTGTGACGTAGATTTTTACATCTAAATCTACAGTAATGTAGCTCCATAGTACATGAAATGCAGCCTAAATTTTTGTTGTCTTCCAAAACCGAAACATACAGGAGATGCATATCTACAGCGCACATTTACTTGGTTTGTGATTTGACCAAAAATAAAGGCCCCTACATGCAAGATTTGAAAAACTTAGGACTTTGTTGTTCCACACTTTGAAACTCAGATCGCCAAAAGCCGTATCAGTCTTTGGAAAACAGTAAATGTAATCTATGTTATCTGTAGTTAATGTAAAATGCTGAGTGTAGACTTAAAAGTAACACATAAACAGGCCTGTTTGTCTGTTTTTTTCTTACCTGTCCATACTGTTCAGCAGATCTGTCTCAGCACCTTGTGGCAAACAAAAAACCAGTCCCAACAATGAGAGGAACTCCTCCCCCAGGAACCATTTATTGGCATTACCTGGCTGAAAGAGAGTAAAAAAACACCTTCAAATAAAATCATCAAATACAGAAGCAGGATCTTATCAGTGCATGAAAACAGCTTTTTTTTTAATCTCACCTCCATAGAAATTTCAGCTTGCCTCCTGATGCTCTTTACGATGTGACTCTCTACTCCTGCATGGTTGCTGGTTTTTAACATGCACCTGCAGCAGAAAACATGACTTTTGTTAACAGACGTCTGATCAGTAAGATGTAGCTGCAGAGAAAGAGTACAGCAAAGAAAAGAAGAATAAAAATCAAAAATATAGGAATCATTAAATCCTTTTCAAATGAAATGATGCAAACATGTGTAACAGTGTAGCAGACCAAGCGCATATTATTGATTTAAAAGTAGAAAATCATGTAGATCATAGATCAAGTCTCCAATCATATAGAGCTGAGCTGCAAATTTCAAGATTAAACACAAACACACGATCTTGCCAAAATTTATGGCATTGTATGAAGATAGCTAAAATGGTCCAAAAATGAAGAATGAAAAGAGCATAAAATGCACCAAACAGTCCCTAAGGGTTAAACTAGGAAAAATGTATTCAAAATATGATATAAAAATGTGAAATGTAAATATTTTATATGAATTGCATCCCATGAATATATAATAGATCCTGATGACATTTGTTAGTGAAATCTGCGTGCTATCATCGGCACACATGAATGTTTGGTATTTTCAGTCTTACCTGAAGAACTTGTGCTTTGCTTCAGCATCTAATTTATTGATGAAGAGCTGGAAAACTTGAAGTCCAGATTCTCTCTGGGGAAGCAGTGATCGCAAAAAAAGGAAAATTCAACAAATTTGTGTGTTTCACTGAATGCATTTCTCTCATGATGCATAACTCTATCTTACTCACCAAATGCTTCATTGGGCAGTCAGTAAGAAGTAGCCGCAGGTTCTTTGAGATTCACCACAACACAGGTCAAAGATTAGTGAATAAAGTTTATTTAAATCAGCTAGATGTGTAGGTCAGCATGATCAACAGGGCTTTGATTGGAATAATTGTAATCGCAGTGGTAGTATTACCAACAGAGCATGTTGTTTTTGTTTGTGGTTTGCTGTTTTAAATGTGCATGCCTTATCCTACATCTGGTTTTAAATACAGTCACCAGTTTAAGTCAGAAGTCTCATCGCCCTTAAAAAGTAATTGCTCATTAAATCTGTTATCCTGATGAACTCCCTAACAGAGTCCTGCAGGTAAACTGCTCATGTTTTGATAAACGACTTCTCGCTGTAGCTTTTCAGACTGTAATTCGGAGGCTGGTGGCGTTTTTGTCTCACCTGTGGTACATTATAGAAGCTCCTCAGTTCCTGTAGAGTCACTGGAAGGCTGCTGTCCTGCACGTTCTCCAGGCTTTTTTCATACAGTGCCTAAGCAAAAATGCATAATTAACCCTCTAAAACCTGATCCAATAGGCTTCATTTCTGCAAAAACATTGGAGGGTGACGAGCCGCTTAACAAGAAATGATCCAAACATTAGCAAGAAATTAGTAAAAACATACAAGAAAATGAACAATAATAATAATATTAATAAAAACAATGATGATAATAAAAGTAAAAATAAAAAAGAATTATATATAATCATCCATCTAAGCTAATTTTTAGAACATTTCCTTTTCGGCTTTCACTAATTTTATTTGTGTTGTCTTATCACAGACTTTGTCTGCACATTGATGTGACCTTACCAGTCCTTTGAGCAAGTGCGATTCCTTCTTGCTGTCAAAGAAACAAGATTACATTATGAGAACAATCATTTTTAAGGAGGATTACATTTTGTTCATATTGCACTGACAGCATACCTACTGAGCAGTTGATTGATGTACTCCATGTTGCACTGAAGAACAAATTCGGGACTGAGACAGCAGAAAACAGTATAAATAGTTTGTCGGTGCATCAGCAGTCTGTCCACATTTACAGCTTTTCAGTATTTCACCTGAACACTGCCGGAAAGCTGTCGATGTTGATGAGCTGGACAAACAGCAGATAAGCCAGACAAGCTTTTGACTCCACCGACTGACTGTCGTCTGTGTGGGTGCTTTTCTTCAGAGGGCTGAAGAACAGGAGCTCTGACAGGGACTCGTGGATTGCAGGTAGCGTGATCTGTAGAGACCAAGTCACATTTAACCATCCTTTATTCCACTGCTTTCCCATTGATAGAAAAGAAAAACCCGCTTTTACCATTATCTCTGTTGCAAAAAGCCACAGTGCCGATTTTCTGTTTCGGTTCAGTTCAGCCTCGAGCAACGGCTCCCTCAAACTCCTCATGCAGCTGCAAATAGTCATAACCAAACCTCTTACAACTGTTTTTGTTATTATTGTTTTACGCTAACATTATTATTTTAACCTAATATGAAATATGAATATTATAAGTGGTAGATTATTTTTTTAGTATAGCTTAAAGAAAAACTAAAAAAAACATGAAACTAAAACAGGTTAAAATTAACAAAAATTGACACATTTAATCAAATGGTTTAAAAAAAAAAAAAGAATAGAAGAAAAAAAAGGTAAAAATCTAAAATAATAATTAAATAAAATCCTGTTACCCTGCCTTTAACCCAGAGACAAAAACCTACAATTTGAGCAGCTCTGTCCTTAGCTCCTCATCCTCAGTGGACACAGGATAGTTTCCATTTCTGCTCTTCACCTCCTCGATGAATGGTTTTGTAAACACAGACAAGGCGCTGTAGCAGCGACACACACCGAGCTCATCAGCCTCCTCCTGCTGATGCGTGTAGGGCACAGGCAGCCGGGACAACTGCTTCTGCAGGGCTGTCAGAGCCAAACCCACTCCGACTGCCTTTCTGTCATCCAGCTGCAGCAGCACTTTGAGACACAAGGTTGTAGTTAGCAGAGCTGCACAGCAGGGGGAGACAAACATCAACTTTTTTAACCGTCTGTATTTGCTTGTTCACGAGTAGACCATGAATACATCTACAAGGACGAAGGCCTTTTGATCAGGAAACCCTCTCCCTTGAATTACAATGTCTGTTGTTTGTTGAAAGGTGTTGATTCAAATAATGAGCATTTTGGAGGGTGAGGTTTGTGCTGCTTTCGAATAAAATTGCAGTATATCGACAGGTGTTTCTATTATTTTGTCCTCCCCTTAAGACTATGTAGCACAGAAGCTGACAAAAAAATAGACTAGATGAAAAAATTAATGTCATTAAATGTACCCAAAAAAGCTGAAAAGTTGACCCAATAATACATTTTAGATAACAACACCCTCATTTTCATATGAGGAAGAAATGCATAAAGACACATAAAGAAAATAATACAGAAATAAATAGGCAGGAAAATGCAAATAATAAATAATAAATAAAAAAAATTAATCAAAAAAAATTGGAAGGTACTTAAATAGGGGAATTTTATAACTAAATATAGAAGCTCATTAAAACAGAAATATCAGTTTATATCATATTTATCAATGCCTACACTTATTTTTAATATTTTTGGTCTGCTTAAATGCATATCAAATTATTTATCAAGTCATTTATTTATATTTGTTTGTGGCAGCTTTTGTCCTATATAGTTAACAATTAATATTAAGGATTAAATCATTTTTGTAAAAGGAATAATATTGTTAAGGGTTAAAACACTTGAATCATGCATCATAAGAATTGCTTGGCAGTCTTCAGGAATTACAAGTGTGATGGTTTTTGCATGAATGTCTTTCACGTATCTTGAAGATTATGAGTAAATGTAATATTTGACCTCGTATGACCTTCACCAAGTATTGTCATAACGTACTACAAAACATTATAAGGACTTTAGGAGTTACAGGTTCCATAGAAAGTGTTACTGTGGTGCTTTATTCCTCTGCAGGTTGAGGATGTGAGGTAGAGTTGTGTTACCTGTTTGCACATGTGGAGCAACGGCTAAGATGGTCTCAGAAATGGCTCCTGGATCGATGTCTTCGATTAGCTGGAGCAGGCTATGCAGGAGTTCATTCAGGTTGCAAGTCTAGACAAACAGATCAGAAATTAATTCTAATGTAAAGAGAGCATCGCGTCTCATTGTATCGATGAATCGTTTGTACGTACCCTGGTCAGATGTGTGATGGCAGCCTGGCAGTGATCGAGACTCTCTCTCTCTCTCTTCTCTTTTTTAACCACTTCATTTACAAGAGGTGCAATGAGAACACAGCCCATAGACTTCACAACCCCCTAAACAAAAAAGGATATTGATATCCCAATAATTTACAAAAACTTGCCAGTGAAGAATTATGCATAAATTGGTAGGAGGGAAAATGAAATTAAAAGATAAAAATAAATTTAAAACAAAGTAAATGCTCATTCATCATACATTTATCACTGGAAACTTAATTACTCATAATTATTTGATTGTATACTTGTAGACAATTTCACTGGAACTGGTGTGCACTAACTTAAAATCTCTAACACCCTTAACTCCCAAAAGACATCCTAAAATGATCGAAATTTCCTAAAATCCTAGAAATGTCTTAAAATCCTAGAAATATCCTAAAATTCTAAAACAAACCCATCCTAAAATCCAAGACAAGTCCTAAAATACTACAAATGTCCTAAAATCTATAAAATATCCTTGTATCACAAAAAATGCCCTGATATCTTAGAAATGTCCTAAAATCTTTAAAAAAAAATCTAGAATGTCTAGAAAATTCTGAAAAAATGTCCTAAGATCCAAGAATAATCATTAAATCCTAGAAACGTATACAGGGCTGCTGCGACTGGCCCCTGGCCTCCTGTCATTTTGCAAAAGTGGCCCCCAGGCAAAGCAGGTTGAGTATCACTGCTGTTAATGCTCCAGCTGTAAAACGTATCTCCTTCATGTCCAAGGTTTGTTCTCTTTTCCCTAACTCAAAGTCAAGGATTTTTTATTTGATAATCGATCATTTGAGCCCCTTGAGATTGCTTCGGCCGCAGACAGAGGAAGGATGCATGCTTCTGAAAGTACGTTGCACAGAACAGCGTAGAGAGAAGGGACAACCAAGGGCACTTAGAGGAGTGCAGTAATGAAGAGGGTTATCAGTGGAGCGAGAAATCTGACTGACTATCTGCTTGTTTCCTCCTCACACCTCCAGGTCAGGAGGCCAGCCGGCGCAGAGCGGTGGCTGCGTGTTAATGTTAAGCGTAGTGTGGTAGCGAGGAAGTGTCTGCTGCTGTTGTTGCTCAGGAGGCTGCAGTGTGTTTGTGCCGTTTGACAGATTAACACGGTCACTTCATGTGTGTACGGTGTGAGTACTGTGAGTGAGGATCGAGGAAAGAGCAGACCTGTCTGTCAGGTGTGTTTCTGGCGGAGCAGAAATACCTGGTTTTTCTCATTCTGAAGAAATTTCAGTAGTTGTGCACTGTCGCCCTGAGTGAGACAGGTGGATCCCAAATTCTTGAACTGCTGGTAGTCCTCTGGATTCAAATCGTCTTCTGGAGTATTTCGCTAAATGTCAGATGGAGGCAGGAAACGCTAGTTATCACTTGATATTTTTTTTTTAGATTATTCATTTTTGCCTTTATTAGATAGGACAGAAGATTGCTAGCGTGAAAGGGGGAGAGAGAGAGGGGATGACATCAAGCAAAGGGTCGCAAGCTGGAATCGAACCTGCGGCTGCTGCGACAAGGACACTGCCTTCGTATATGGGGTGCCTGCTTTATCCACTGATCCACCCGACCCTTCATCACTTGATATTTAAGCAGATTTTCATTCTTAGCATAAACCATATAAAACAAATATTTAATTCTGGTATAAAATAGCTTTTTGGGGCAAAAAATGTCCATGATAATCTCTCAGTCTAATATAATTAAAGTGGTCTGTGAGAAAACTTATGCATGTCAGCTTGGCTTCTGACTCAGGCTTGTTGTGGTTGAAATATTGCGCCAAATATTGCCATAAAGGCAGTGATATAGAGAATTATTGTGCCTTAAAACCCCTTATTGCACATTTGAAAAAAAATAAATAAATAAATTATGGAATTTAATTGGAAATTTGTGTATTAAGTCTAAGTGCCAGTCTCTTGACTCAGAGTGTCAGACACTGAGGGGGAGAGGGGGGAGCTGTAGGAGGAGGGCTATATTTACAAATTATAGCAATATTTTGTATTTCCTTTTCTAGAAAACTGCCTACACCAGCTGTAACTAAAGAATCTCTTTCCTGTCACCTTTTTTATTTTGATAGGTAATCCAGTTCATGTTGACTTTTGACGCCAGCAACACATTTATCAAAGTCGGTGGCTGATTTCATAAAAGTGTTAACTTCAAAAGTCCCCCACAGTTTCATTATGACAGGAGATAAATTGTACGACAGTAATAGACTATTGTTGACTCACCCATCTGTGGATTAGGTCATTCACCTCATCTTCGTTCATCATAAGCATCCCCTCAGCCCTTGTAGGCAATCCCATTATCAATATGTCTTTATTCTCAGCGCTCCCTAACAGGCGCTGCGGCAGCTGTAAGAACCAGTGTCAGCACCGGTATCAAAATGACCAAAAATGTAGCTCTCTCTCGCTCTCTGGGGACAGGGAGAGAGATTCAGTCTGTAAGGAACCCCAACATAAACCTCTTATCTCCCTTTGTGCTTGACATGTAATAGGATTAAACCAGAGCGCTTCTGCGTGGTCACAGAAAAACGTGGAAGAGTCTGGAAGGATCTAGTTCAATAGCGCTTTCAGTCCTGTAAAATATATAGTTCAGAGGTGATCATGCTTTGGAAAGACCCCAAATATATTACACCAGGGGACTTCTCTGTAAATAGCTTTGTAATCCAGTGAGGGTCCACTGAATGTGTTTGCATTTATCTTGCAGGCTGTGTTACCCGTTAAACACCCACTTACTGCGATATTTGCCTGACTTCCTGCACTGTAGGTGGGGATATGCCACCGCACACAGTTTGTGATCAGAATAGCATTTCATATGCATTTTCATATTGCTGTAGCATCTGAGAAAATTATTTTTTTTTTGTGTGTGTGTGTGTGTGTGTGTGTGTGTGTCATTATTCAGTTAATTTATTATCATTTATGATGACAAAGAAAAGCATAAAATTTTCTTACAAAACATGAAATCAGAGAATGTTTTGCTTAAAAAAATTACAAAAACAATTATTTCGCTCCTACTGGCATCTCGGTGTCCATTACAACGGTATGATTTGAAAAAGTCAACAAATGTGATGCATGATTTGCTTTTATTGCAGTAAAAGGACTGCTGTGTTCCTCTAAATTAAATTATATGAAAGATGATTAGATTAACCTCTGCTGGTCTGAGCCCCTTTGTGATTTGTCAGTTTGGTTTAGACAAATAAATCCACCTGTAACGCTCGCTGACTTTTCCTCATAATTAAATGGAGGAGCCTGTCGTGCAGAGAAGCACCAGGATTAAGAGTGCCTTTCCATGATTGTTCTATGACAACATATTGCTGCTCTGTGTAAACACAAAGGCTTCAAAGGCTCGGATCATCTCTTCCCCCCCAGCGTTGGTGTGTTTGTGTGTGTGTAATATAATAGAAGAACAATCACTGACTTCCTGCTTCAGCCGCACATATTCAGTAAAGGAGCAGCTCAAGTCCTGATTTTAGATGAATAGGGAGAGACGCGTGTTTGAACGGTCGGATTTAGCCGACATCTGCCGCATCAAGTTTGCTCTCTGTATTGCTGTGTGACGAAAGCCTCAGACAAAAGCCACAAAGCAAACACGGCAAACACTGCTGCTCACTCCGTGTTTGTCCCTGATTTTGTCATTCTTAATTGCTGGCTGATGAGGTTTCGTTTTGACAGTCGGTCCCGTGTGCAGGAAACACACAAGTAAATAGGATCAGAGCATGTTTATCATATTATTTATGTCTTCTTGTTGCTGCAATAAAGCAGATCATCTAATATGTCAAATAAATTATTTTATTATTTTAATGAAATATTAATATTTGTCCTTAAGTTGTGTTTGAGTTTACTGAGCAATCTCTGCTGAGGAAGACTTCTCAAAGCTTCAGATAAAGAAAGTGAGCGGGCCTTTAGTTCAAACAAATATAACAGAGTTACTATTAGAGCTGCATCAATTATTGATTAATCAATTAGTTGTAAATTATTACATTTATCACCAACTGATCTAACTAATCAACTAGTTGGTTTTAGTCACTTTTTAGAAAAAACAGTCAAAATCTTTTGAAATTACAAGCAGACAAAAAAAGTAACATTTACAGACAATGAAAAACATAAAGCAAAAGGAATGATCAAACATATGACTTTAACTGAAAAAAACAAGACATCAGAGAATCTCATCTCAGGTCCTGCATAACACTGATTGATATTTTTCACCATTTTCTGACATTTTATAGACCAAATGACTAATTGATTAATTGACAAAATAATTGATAAATGAATCAACAGTGCAAATATTGCATCCCAAGTTTTCCTGGTTTAGAATTACCTGTTATGCTAATTCTATTTAATTTTTTTAACTTTGAAAGCAACTATGTGTAGAGAGAACTCTCATACACAGCAACTGTTGTGACTTAAAATGAATAATAATAATAATATAATTTTTATTATTTTATTATAATGTATTTAATTTAAATATAATTTTAATTTTAATTTGCAGATGTTTCATTTTTAGTACAAAGAATCCAAAGTCCCAGATCAATGAGCAAAAGCAGTGACCCCTTTCCAACTCAGGGGGGCACTGTTTGTCTGACGGGCCTGTGAATCTGTGGATCCAATATGGATACACAGACAAAAGTGTTCAGATTTTATGCTTGAACAAAGGTAGACATACCACAATGTAAACATACTTTCTTATAACTGAAAGTCCTTAGAGATGGCCTAAATCCCAGCAAACACAAACATGTGAGTCAGATCAAAAACCAGATAAAGATTTTGTTGAAAATGTATTCAGCGTCTTACATTTATGTGAGCTACTGCTTTTGTGTACAGCTTTCATTCATATTATTTTTTGGGAAAAGTAATCTATGCAACCATTGGGGCAGATTCCATGATTTCGAGCATCTACGTGCTGCAAACAAATTAGTCGTACCTGGAGCGAGGTAGGGTCCAGAGCTGCATGAATAACATTTTCATTGCCATTTGTTTTACATCCACTTGGAGCCATTTTGGTCTTCCAGGTCCTTTCAGCTGGTGCAGGATAAAACGTAAAACTTACTCAGGGTCAGTGGTCTGTCTGAAGTTAAGTGTCTCTTTGTGAGAATGACTCCATATCCACCCACAAGTTTTGGATGTATGTCATGTGGTGGGTTTCCATTAACCCTTAAATTCAGCAAATTTGAATTGTGAATATAAAATGTGTCCCATTTATCGCCAAAAAGTTTATACACTCGCATGAGGTGGTATTTCAGGCGATTTGAAAAGGCCATGTTTCACAGCACTTTTTTCACTTTTCTAGGTCACATGATGCTATGGCTATGCACTTGTTGGTTTAACTGGCTCCTTCATGATGCAGCAGGAGCTTCAAGAGGTGTTATTGCATCAAATAACTCTTCAAAAGTAGGCTGATGATGCCATGGGAATGTGGTTAGGTTGCCACATGATTTTTTTCACAGATGTCACCAAGCAGGCTTCTTATAAAAGCCCCTGAAATCTGAGGTATATCTCTAAACATATGTAGACTGTTGGCCCGAGTTCTGTCAGAAACTCTCCTTTAACCCTTTGAAACTCGGATCAACATCATGGGAGTGGTTTGATTTCTTTGGAGAACAATGGTAAGAAGGCAATGGACAACTTAGCCAAAAATGTCCTACAAATTGCAAGAAATTTTGGAGATCATATTCAAAAAGCTAGTTGTTTTTTTTATTGTTTTTTCTTTTTATAAAAAGCTACATTTATAATTATCATACTTTTATTTTTAAAATTATGTTACAAATTTATAATTATTTTTAAGCACACAGGTCATGTCCTTTTTCCCTTTTTTGTGCTATTTTTCAGGGTTTTTTTTGGTTTTTTTTTACTGGTTTTCATGTTTTTTTATTTTGGGGTCATTTCTCCATGCTTATCGCCTTTTTCCGTATTTTTAAAAGAAATTGAGCATATTGCTGCAGTTTCAGAGGGTTAAATTTGGTTTCATATTTCAATGGCTAACACTGAAGTTACTGATGTATTTTGCTACCTGTATCTTTGTGTTAGGTGACAAAATGTTCCAATGTGAAATCTGACCCACAATCTGCTGCTTTACACCTGAAATTTATCTCAGAGTAGCAGGTAAATTTATTTCTATGCCCCGACTGAAGTATTCGTTTCCATGAATGAATATCCTGAGCGATCTTCAGGTCAGGTGAAGATACTGTATGACAGTCTGTAGGCATGTGGGGAGCGGTCGGCAGTGTTCAGAGGCATACGTGGATCTCAGGTCACTGGTATCACATTTCCATTTATATTTAATTTGCTGGACGACAACAACACAGTTGTGTAAGACGCTGTGTACAGGACGGTCTTGTATACGATTCAGTACCAGTGGATGAGCTTAGGATCATAGTTTTATTCATTTTTAAATGTCATTTTCTCTAACAAAATCTAAAGGTAGAGAATGTGTTTTTGTGGATGTAGCTCACGGTTAATTTCCTGACAGAACAAAAGATTCACTGACATGAGTTTGTTCTTTGATTGAAAGCAAAAGCAGGAATGAAGACTGGCTGTATCACTTCAGTCATGCAGTATTTATTTATGGAGCAGTCTAGTATACAAACAAGCAGCAATCCTATGAGAGCGAGATAAAGCCTCTCCATTTTCCCTTTACATCCCATATTTCCTTGGTGACCTCTTAGAGAGCAAGAGGTTCTAAGTGAACTATTTATCCAGCTGGCTTCCCCCGGAGGCCTCTGCAGACTGCTGCAAGCTCTCCTGTCTGCCCCAAAAACCTCCCCAGGCCTCCCCTGTGCTTGTCAAGAAAAACTGCCATGTTTAGGGCCTGTCCCGCGGGTCCTGCCTCAGCTTCTCTGCTGCTTTCTGAGCCGGCAGATGAATTTGATTTCAAGATATTTTTTTATATAGTCGAGATTTGCTTTGTGATTGCATGCCAGCTCTGAAGGATCTCAAATGCATTTGAATAATTCATAGTGTGAATTTGAAGGGTCAGCTCACCCAAATCACACAAAAAAACATATTTTCTCATTTATTCTAAGCGTTAGCCCCAAAGAGCTGCTCAGTCAATGCTGAAAATATACATAATAAAGAAAACACCACTGATTGGTATTTCATCATACAATGTTTCGTCGTATCCAAAAGCAGTAGTGGAGGAAGTATTCAGAATCAGAAGCAAAACAACACTATGTAAATACTTACTAAAATCTTACTTAAAAAGTTTCTTACCATTGACCAAACATTTTTGCCCGCCATGTTTATGCATTTATGATGTCAATTTGGAAACTTGTGTTATAGAATATCATAGTTATCAATGTTAGTATACTCGTCTGGCATGCTTTACAAAAAGGAAAGTTTGTTTGCTTGCTGCAGCTAATAGATGCAGACACTAAACTGTGAAACTACTAAAAGTAAATGACAGCTACTAGGAACAAAGTAACCAAATATATAATTTTATAATTTTAACGTCAGTTAACACTGTTTCCATGCTTTCGACCGTATCTGCTGCCCTGAAACATCACGCAAACGTCACAACTCAGCAATTCGGGTATCATTAAACTTTCCCAATTTCCCCCTCGTAATAATGACTTTGGTGATGTTTCCAAGGTGCGTGTGAAGGCAGCATCAGTGTTTTGTCTTCATCGTGTGTCAATAAGGTGATTTTTCTTTTTCACGCAGTAATTTCAAGACATTTCCATCTTTAGCAGATAAAACTGACACTGTGTGCATGACAAGATACTGCAGAAGAAAAGTCTGCGTCCAGGTGACATGGAGGTTTATTTATATTAGGTATTTGTCGTCTTTTTCTTCGTCTTTCACTGATATTGCGAGTCTTGAAGGGGAGTCCAGAATTAAAATATCCTAATATCTTCAGGGGGAGAGAAATACCCCAGTGAACTGAGAGCTAATGGAGATGGTGGTCTCACAAGGGAGAATCTTGACCTTGGCCCCTTTTTGTAAAAGCTTTGCCCCTGCAGCAAACAATTACAGGGAGGGGCTGTGCGGGTGTAGTCTGAGTGTGTGAGCGCGTTTAGTGAACATTTTGTTTGTGTTCTGGGAAAGGCTGTTGCCGAGACGTAGTCCGGTCTTTTTCACATCTTTCAACATGGCTTAAAGCTGCTTTATGTGCCAGTGTGCTGTGAGGTGAAAGCTCCCAAGGTGAGACAAAGGCCCCGGCCGGACGCCTCAGTCTTTCCTGAGCGTCTGTCTGGCATCAAGCACCGCCGGGGGAACGGCATCAACAAATCTATACTGCCTGGACTGTGCAGACTTCACCACCGCCTGCTCAACCTTTTGTAAATCGGCATTTTGATGACAATTCCCAGTGTCGAGTTGTTCCAAATCAATACACACAGAGCGGACGCCTTAATAGACACAGATAACTCCTGCTTGCCTGCTGTATCTCTGGGCTGTGGAGACTGACACCCTGTCTGACTCTGATCAATAAGTGGCGCGTTGCACGGCGCACAAGCTCAGCCCTGCCCACTCTACTATCACACACGGGGCTTGGTTTCCCCAGGCAGCGGGGTAAAACTGCCCAGCAACTCCCCAAGGTGGATGAATCGGAGATGTTACATGTGAACTGGCTGTCAAAACGATTTTGTCATCTCCCCTTCTCTCCGGTGTTTAAAGATGCTGACACACTGTGTTTGGGGTACCAATGTCTTGTTTGGAAGTGATGGAGGCTTTTAGCCTTTTTTTTAAAGCTCCCTTTATCCGTTTAAGTGTTCACTCAAGTGTTAGAACTTCTATTTCACCTGCCACAGATGTCTCCTGGCACATTCAGCCCACTCACAGCTTCCTTTCAGGTCATCTGATCTGGACCCTTCTTTGAATTTACAGACTTTACAATATTATGTGCAATCTTTTCTTCCACTGCTACTTATGAAGGTCTTTGGGACTCTTATTTGTTAGATTTTCATTTTAAACTTACTGTAATTTAAATTTCAGAAAAAATCCTGAGAATTAGCCTGAAGATTGTATCACGCCTAGTTCTGATGATTGGGATAAATCATGTCCCGCCAAAAAAGCCCTTAAAATGATCTAAATATAGTTTTTGGACATATTTCCTTGTTTTTTGATATGAATAATCTATTTTTTAGAATGAATCCTTATCACCTTTTCCGATTTATTTATTTATTTACTTATAAGCGTTTTTGTGATGCAACTGATCAATAGTTCCTTTCTATTTATTTCAGATGGTGTTAAGTGAATATTGTGAGTGGGTAGAGAGTTCTGAGTGAAGATGAAACACTGAGTAAAGAAGGCCAGATCAGATTCAGCTTGGGGTCATTAATGTTTCAGAGGATGCCAGAGGGAGAATGGTAGAGTCACTGCACTGCCGGGATCCATTTCCTTTGACTGCGGCTTTGTCATTTTGGATCAATCCCACCAAATGCAGACCTATTGTAAAGCTGCTCGACTCTAATGGAGCGATTGGCAACATACTGGCACGTGATAAAAAGATTGCGAGAGGCTGGGTTTGTGTTGTGCTGTAAAGATGTGAGTTAGTGTGTTTAATTCAAGAAAGAAAATAGGAGTTAACCCTTAGGGACTGTTTGATGCATTTAACACGCTTTTCAATCTCCAGTTTTTGATAAGTATGGCTGTGTTCATGCATATGGCATAAATCTTGGCAAAACTGTATTTTTTGTCTGTGAATTTCCAACTCAGCTCCTACAGTAAGTCTAAAATATACCGTGGAAACAAAAGTTACATTCAGACTGTTAAGTGCAAAAAGTGCACCTTTGAAACGCATTCAAACTGACATTTTTCATCCCACAGCCATCAAAGCATAAAAACATGCATTGTATTATTTCTGAGCTTCTGCCTGAGAATTTGTAATTTTTACTTTTTTCCACCTGATGATGTCATTTGACCATATTTGGCATGTGGAGAAAATACATGCTATTTCCATTAAGGTCACTGTCGCAATCAGTGTTGCTGCCAATTATTGACATATCCCAGGCTATGATAATATAAAAATCTACTTAGCATGTAGTATATGGAAAATAATTCATTTTTTTGTGTGGCTTTTTGCCATCTAGAAAAGTAGTGGCATCATGACAAAAACCTGGTATTTAAAGGGTTAAAATTCTGACAACTAATCAATATTTGATATTTATGATTAGGACTAATATTGGTTAAAAACATAAACTCAATTAAAGTAGAAAACCATATTAATGTATAATATTTTTTCATAGCCTAATTACAAAAAAAACACTTTGTGTGCAGAGCAGTATAAGTTTGAGTATTTGACAATTAAAAAAAAGTATAAAAATCACTGCTAATCGTTGACATCCTAGGCTGATGTATGAATATTTGATATTTATGATTAGGACTAATATATCTTAAAAAAGACAAACTGAATAAAAGTACAAAATCACGTTAATGTATAGTATTTTTTAAAGTTTGATTTCTGAAAAGCGCATTTTGTACGCAGTGACATGACTGTGTGTAATGTTAAAGCTGGCCTTAAGGGTTAATCAGACAAAAAGCATTGATAAAATCACCTTTTCTCCTGCAAGACAACATATTAATCTAGTGTTTGTTTCCCCCCTCTTTCTGGCTTCGTCCACCCCAGCCATGGCCCAGTGCAGACCTCTGGGGCTGTGGAAGTACTTACCATCCTACTCCTCTATGCGGTGATCCCCACAATGTCATTACTCTGCTTTGATCCTGCTGCAGTCTGACACATGACCACACAGACCCCTGAATGGGCATTAGCGCAGGCTTCAGCAAACCCAACATCTGTGCCTCGCAGCACTGCCACTGCTCAAATCATTCATTAAATCAGAACACAAAAAGTAACTTTACTTGAATGCCTCAGCATAAATATTTGATCATGGCTGAGAATAAATCTTTGTCATTTTGTTCTCCTTCCTCTGGCTGCGGGGCTCCTCTTATAGATCTTCCTCGCCTCGCTCTCTCTTTGCTATTTGGATACAGGCACACGCTTGGCTCGGTCATTTGTGAAATGGATCTTATGAATTTTTTAGGGAGATTCATAGCTGCAATCAGGCCTGGTTAAGGGGATGACTATTATCACTAAGTTACATCTTGTGCTGCCATGCTCACTCACAAATCATAAGCTCTTTGCAGAGATAATATAAGCTGTGATGTTTATTTCATTGAGTCACTAAACATCCATCTGTTATAACACATCTTACTACTTCATTAACATGCTGGCTACAAAACAGTGGGATGTACTGTACACGATTTCTTTATTCACGCATCCCTGTAAAAATACTTATTTGGAAGTTTTCATGATTTTTTATTTCCTGACACTATCTCTAACCTCCCTCGGTGGTTAGAGGTAGTGACTGTTATTTATGAGGGGGGAAGGGGTGCTGCAAAATGGGTCAGGCATTAAAAAAATGTAGGTACTAAGGAGGGACTTTTAATTTTGACTTAGTTAAGGGATATACAACTTGAAAAGGTAGTATTTTATATTTGTTTTAAATAAAAATAGTCACACACCAGCCAGTAAAGGCAGAGTTTGCTCAGCAGCATTATGTTTGTGATTGGATCTTTAGCATAAACTGTATAAATAATATAGGTTTAGAGCTGAAATAGGGCATATCTACCTGCCATGGTGGAGTCGGACATACTGCCATTAAGTAATTATTTCTCCCCCAGTGCTTGTATACTGGGACAAGGACTATAGTCCAATTAAACAGCTATGACTGTAGTTTGACTAAACTATGCATGTAAATGTACTGAATGAGGTCAGAGAGCTCCTTACCCTCCGAGCAGAGGGCAAGATCCACTGCCATTTTACAGAGACAGTACGCGCTGCTCATGTGTTAGTTATATATGTCACACTAGAGGCCGACCTTATTGTGTTATGTAGCATGTACGCTGACATGCTGCCTAAAATCACACACTGGTGTGGCATTATGCAACATTGTTTGGTTTCTGTAGCTGCCCTATCCCACCGTCACTGTGTAAAAGAGCTTAAAAAAGTAATTAAAAAAAAAAAAATCTAAAAATCAGTAACATTACCTAAATCAAAACCTCTCTGATAAAAAGAATAAATGAAAAATGTGAGAATCTGAGAAGGAAATGTCTTGCTGTAGGAAATTAGTTGTGCAAGAGCCACTTAAGCACATATTTTATGCCTTGCAAAAATCTTAAAGTTGGTATATGACATATTACTTGGACTGGGCAATATGGAATTAAGTCTTAAAACGATTTTTTATTTCATATCAGTCGATATCGATATATATCACGATATAAATCAAATTAGTCGAATTAAAAACTTTTGAGTAGGCCTACTTCTCCTATAGCTGCCAACAACCTGCCAACATTCCCAGCTAGAGAAAGGGTGAAAATAATGGAGCAGGCTGTGGGACATATCCAATAGGATGATGTTGTGCTAGAAGACTATGAAACATCTGCATACATGTGGATTGATCTAAGTTTTTGACCGAGATTTATCGTGTAGGAAAATGTTTTACCGTTTTATGTTAGATAGGAAAAGGGAACGAAGTTATAGAAGGACTTCGCCTGTTGTAATTTTTTCAATTCCTAAATAAACCACATCAAAGCTGGAAGTTGAGACAAAACCGACACACCTTGCAGACTAAGTGGCCTAGGAAAATATGTTGAAAAGGCAACTGTAAGTTGTTGGGTCTATAAAATGTCAGAACAGTGTATAAAAAAAAAAAAGAAGAAAAGAATAAGATTTGATCACTGTTTTTCAAAGCCCAGATGATGTCCTCAGATGTCTTATTTTGTCCAGAACTCAGATATTCAGTTTACTGTCAAAGAAAAGAAACAAGAAAATATTTACATTTGAGAAGCTACAATCAAAAAATTTAGACCTCTTTTTTTCTTAAAAAAAAAAAAAATTAAAATCACACTTATTCATCAATCATATTAGTTGGCGTTTAATAGTTGACAACTAATAGCTTAATCATTGCAGCTCTATTAAAAGCACAGTTTTCCTCTCGCATTAACTCTATAGCATGCAAGGATTTATGCCTGGATCTCACAGCTTTACATTCCTCACATAAAATTCCCAGCGATGTAAAACCTTTTACCAGCGAACAAGAATATCAAACTGCGCACTAAAAGGCTACAAAGCTCTCCTTCTTGTCACTTGTGTTCAGAAGATTTCCTTTTCATGCGTTTTCTTTCCCCTGAAGAGAAGAGAATCTTTTGTTATCAGGCTTTTTAGCCGGAGTGGATCCTTTTAATGTCACCTTCAGGATTCATATGTTATTAGACATGACTTGAGATAAGAGACAAAACCAGGCCGGCAAGGCGAGAGCGCGTTCTTGGAGCAGAGGCAGTAAAAGGATTGAACACGGGTTCTTTTTGTTCAGTTACAGAATATAAAATGATTTGTGTATTCCGAGAGCAGCGTCTTTGTTCCTGAGTGGCAGCTCACATCCAAATCGTCTACTGATATGTAATGCTTAATGAACCGGAAAAACATGTCTTTAAATGAGCCGACAGCCTCACCGGCTCCCCCCTCTTTCATCAAACCTGGGGGTCCCATCTCAGCCAACCCCTCCCCACACCACCTCCACCACCACCATCAGTCCCCCATGGACTCATGCTGTTCAGGGCCCCAGGTCCTCCGAACAGAGCCCGGCTAATGGAAAGCTTTCAAGGCGGACGGAGAAAAATGTCGGCTCTCATTTGGCCTTTTCTGATGTCACTGGTGAGTGTGTGTGTGGTCATAGAATCCCACACACACCACGCGCACAAACACCTTGGGACATGCCATTATAAACAGGCCTGAAAACTGAAAACAACAACACTGTCCAACCCCTAGTCTCACACACACACACACACACACACACACACACACACACACACACACACACACATACGAACACACCTGTATTAGCCTGTATGAATGCATCACATCATGTCGAGCTAAAAATATTATTACAAGTTGTAATTACAATTAACTTAATTCACAGAACATTTTTAAAATAAAAGTGCGGAGGGGGTGCAACACTGTGTTGGCTGGAAAGAGGATGTGTGACTCAGAAGAACTTTAATATAAAAAGTTTCCATTTACATAATCAAAAAGGCAAACCCCACCTGCACCATGCCTGTTCTACGTAAACTATCAAAAATATAAATAACTTCTTGTTTTTTTTGGTATTCTTGTCATAGGTAGTTATGATATAATGATTGTTGGGTAGCATGTTAGATAATATTGCCCAGTTTCATCATATGGCGAAAAGATAAGCTGTAGCTAGTAAAACATGCAAATGTAAGGCATTAGATGTTTGCAGAGAAGTACAATACCATTTTTTACTGGGTTTAGGGGCTTCACCCAGCATGCAATGTTTATGGCTCAATCCCAGCTCTCCCCCTTGGCCCTACGCCTAGATTTGGAGTGCTCTCCACTGAGTAAAGGCCCTTAAAACAGAGCCACAAGAGGCAGGGTTTGAAATCTTATCCTAGGAAATGGGATGACGCTACACTCTCACTAGCCACCACCAATGCCGCAAATGTAAATTAGTAGTCAGTTAGCTAACACCGATGGTTAAAAACTTGAGCTAAAAGTAACTGGTGAACAGTTGAAATAGCATTAGCCAGCTAACACCTCACAAAAATGAATATGCTTGTTAACATTTTCCTCTACCACTCTGTTGGGAGGGCCACCTGGAGGGCTGGATGACCACTACCTCTTGATCTTCCAAAAGAAATGAGACCCTTCCCTTTGAAGCAGCACTGAAAACAAAGTCGTAGGGTCAAGGAGAAGAATTGGAATTGGGCCTAAGAGTCAGGGTACACCCTAAACATGGCTGATATAACATCACAAGATACTCAACTAAGTCACCTGAGCTCATTTTTTAAATATTCACGGTGCAAAAATATCTCAAACAATATCAAAGTCATCAGCAAACATGCCACACTGTAAAGTCTGCTCGGTGTGTTGAAGCGGTCCGGGGGAAAGTGCGGTGTAGCCGCGGCTGCTGGCGCTCCAGGAGGAAGCTTGTCAGCTTTCCCCACACGTGTTCAGCCTGTCAGCTGCCTCGCTGATGTCTCTTGTTATTATTTTCTTCTCATTCTGCTGCCTTTTCTTTGCAGAGTCATGAATAATTTGTGTCTACGCCTTGTTGCTTGATGACAGCTGTGCAGTTGGTTTGCAGTCTGTTTTTCAGATCAGGTGAATAATGAATAAGCCTCTGCAACAAAAGAGCTATGTCCTATATGTGCCCTGCCTCTCTTCATCTGTCCCAGCTCTCAGTTGGCGTGTCAGCCACTGGGGAGGGGACAGGTGAGCAGGAAAGTCTCTCCAAAGCTCAAAGTTTCTTGTGTTGAAAAGCAGTTTTATATCTCTTTATCTTGCAGTAACTTCTCGCTATCATTTCTGAGCACATTAATCAGTGCTTTTTCTCCGAACGTTTCCTGTAAGAAATCCTGTTATCTCTCTTTGTAACTCGTCAAACCTGTGTGAAATCTGCTGATCAGAGCATGACAGCAAATACCACATTATTATTACAATATACACACCAGGTCTGCTCGCCCTCAGGGGCACAATCACATTTGTTCTCTCTCCAGAGTGCCTGTCATCCCTGTCTCACATGAAAATACAACATACAGATCTAACCGTTCACCAGATGTTCTGTGTGGGTGTGATCTTGATCTTGGTTTTTTTTCTGTTTTTCTTTTTGTAATCTGCAAGGTTTTTCATGTTATGTTTTTATCAGATTTTCATGTTTAGCGTGTCAAGTTGAGTTTCACAGTTGGTAAATCAGATTAAGTGTCATTTCAAAAGCTGTGGTAACATCTTCCTTGCTACTTTAAATTCTAATTTAAGGTTTTTCTTTCTTTTTTTTTTTTTTTGCCATATTTTATTCAGGAAAATGCAACAGAATAGTATACAACACAAGAGCATCGAACATAGGCATTCTCTGCTTTTTTCCCCATTTTTCTATCCCGGCTCAGTGCCTCATGGTCCTTCTGTCCACAGCAGGAAAATAATAATAGTACCAAAAGTAAATAAATAAGTACATAAATAAAAATACATTTGAATAAGTAAATAGGAGAAAGTAACTTAGTAAGTAAAACAGAACGTACATACACAAATAGACATAAAATACAAGTACAGTATAAAAAGTAGAATAGACTTAGAGTTTTAAAAAGAATAATGATAATAATAATAATAATAATAATAATAATAATAATAATAATAATAATAATAATAACAATAAATTAAAAAAAATAATAAATTTTTTAAAAAAATGTAAAAATTAAAAAAAAAAAAGAAAAGCTAAATGAGCAAATATATAAATGACTATAGAGGCCAGGACTACTGGTACACCACCTATTATGGCTCCCACCTCCATACAGGTGCATGAGATGAAGGTGGGGGACAGGACAGGATGGGACGGGCGGCAAACAGGCAGCAGTTCATCAAATAGTTGGCAAGACAACAGACAGGATTGGAACATAACATTGGTTTCTTTTCTCTATCCGATATTAATACCCATAAAAGATAGTCTCATTTAAACCCAGACTGAGAATTCATCCATCTTGTTTAAACAGTAAAAGAAGTGCACAAAAAAAAAAAATCAAAATCAAACAGCAAAGTGTGCCACTAAAATCTCTCTTTTATTATTCATGTTTAATTTTACATCAATAATGAATCACTAAAAACCACCAAACCCAGTTGCTGAACTTTCTAATTGCACAACTATGTCTGTCAGGAAAAATTAATCCGGTCATACCTCTGGGTGGATGCATGTGTGGTTGTGAGCACAGATGTGTATTTGTTTCTTGCACTTATGGGCTGAGATGCAGGCCTAGATTTGAGCCTCAGACTGCAATGCTCTGATTACTCGCCCACTCGAATCGATTGAGCCGTTTTCTATTCATATTTGATATGCCTCGGGGCAGTGGGGTAATGTCTTAAAAAAAAAAATCTACCCGTGCCCTTGGAGGAAATCTGGTCAGCCTAATGGCTCGTTTGAAGATTTTTGCTGGAAAAGCTTCTCTCTGTGATTGTGCTTGAGGAGCGTCTCTGTGAGAGAGTCATGCAAAACCTTTTGAAACTTCACAAATGATTCAGTTTTTTAATAACAAATACAGAGTTTGATACTGAAAGCTGCACAACAGAAGTGAACTTAACCACTTGTCTGTTACTTCAAAGAGTTGTGGTTGGGTTGGTGGCTTTAGGCTGCCTTAGAGTGATAAAGGGACAGTTCACGTCAAAAATCAGAAAATATTTGTTTCTTTTCACCTGTGTCATTTATGCTGTTCCTTGCCAATATCCCGGCAGGAAACACGGCGATGTCTGAGTTTTTTAAAAAAAAAAACACTGCTTTTCATGCCACTATCTCAGCAGGAAGTACAGATATGTCTTGGTAAAAAAAAAATTTAAAAAAACTGGTTTGGGGTCCTTTAAACCACCTGGTAGAGTGGGCGTGGTCTCGCCGCAGCGCCCACTGAATTCACTACAGCCTACAGCCCTTCTTTTCGTGCCACTATCTTGGTAGGAAATGCAGTGATTTTTGTGTAAAAAGCAACCACTTTTCTTGCCACTATCCAAGCAGGAATAGCAGTGATGGCTTGGTATAAAAAAAAAAACCATAACACTTTTTCGTGCTACTGTCCTGGAAGGAGACACAGCGATGTCTTGATTAAAAAAAAAAAAAACACTTTTCATGACAATATTCCAGCAGGAAATGCAATATTGTCTCGGTATACTGTATCACTTTTTTTACCAGCATCCGGGCAGGAAAAGCGGCTGTTTCTCAAGCATTAAAACAGCTGCTTTTCATTCCTAAAAAGCCAGTGAAAACACAGCAGAGACTTGCTTAATCACAACTAGTTTGCTGGACTCAAACAGTGGTCTATATGACACGCCATCCACCATCTCTTCCACCTCAAGATGATTAAGTCAGCTCATATAATATGTCACTTTAGAAATGCTGGTATAATGCGTATGATCGATACATGCTTCCTTCTGTGTGATGATTCGGTTAGCCGGTGTAATTCGGTGGAAAATAGTTTCTGCATGAAACTGCTTACAACAAGGTCTGTGGATTATCTTGAGTAACAGGTCATGATTTCTGGAAAGAGACATCGCTGTTTAGTTTTTTAAATGTATTTTTTGGCACTTTGAGCGCCACAAGCCGAAAGCCATCTAGTTCAGTTATAGAGAAGGCAGACATCACTATGATTAATATCTCTAACACTCTGCAACTCACACCAAAACTATCTAGATTCATAAATATAACTACAAGTAGGAGAGAAAATATGGATTTTTGATTTGGGGTTGAAGTGTCCCTTTAAATTCATCTTCATTCAAACAGGAGGCCATATTTAACCATATTAGTCTGAACAGTGTGTGCCCTTTTCAGACTGCAGTATTTATGTCAGTGATTTATCTGTGACTTCAGTAATTTCCTCTATAACCTGCACATTTCCTGTAAAGTGAGCCACTCTTTCTTTTTAATACTTTTAACATAAAGTAATTTCAGTTTGTTGCACATGAAGTGTATTTGTATTTAATAAAGAATATGTGACGCGGCTCACTCTGTGCACCATATGTAGCACCAAGGTGCACAGCTCCATTAAGTCTCGCTTTAAATGAGCTCGCCTTTTTTTTTTCCTGTTCTCCTTCAGTCTGTTCATCTTGGGGTTTAAAATATTCAGTATTTTCGCAGGCCTGGATGTTGTACGATTTGGAGGGAAGTGAGGCATAGAAAATCCTTGTGAGTCAGTGATTTCAATCAATGTTGAAGGAAGACAACTAACTGATTGTTCCTCTTTTTTTCTCCTGACTTTTGCCTTGCTAGAGTTAGAAAAGTAAAAAAAAATCAAATGGTGCAGTATAAACTCACTTTACCAGCAGTTTTTTGTAGTCTAAAGCATCAGTGCAAAACATGATAGAAGTTATATGAAAATAATTTTTCAACCGTCTAATAATAACTCAGTGGAAATCATTGTTATCCAAGCTGCTTTATTTACCACCATACTTTGTGTCGCTTTTCTTCTGAAATTTATTTTCAAATTCTTCTTTTAACCTTGTTGTCATTCCCTGAATAGAAAATAATTCCTAATTTCAAATGTCCCGTAATCACCCAGATGCCTCAGATTAAACAAATTTCTGCTCATAACTGAATTCTTATAAAATACATTTGACACTGCATCCCTCAGAGGATCACAGCTGCTGCATGTGGAGCCTTGTCTGCCAGCTTCCTGCCAAAACTCGTTTTTGTTTTTCATTTTAAATAACAGCCATGAGGGTAAAAAGCATCTGGTTAACGGTTAAAATCTGCTCTGACTGTTTAGGGTTCAAACATGTGGTCAAAACAAACAGGAGCCGCAGTGGCCTCTGGGCAATCACAATCACGGCAGCAACACGGTGAGACGCGCCCTTTTTTGTCGGTCTATTACACCTCAATGGTTAAAGTGATGTTTGTTTGTTTATTTTCTTCAAGTTGGAATATTTATAATAATAAAGCATTGAAATTAAAGATAATTACGCGAAATGTGCTGCTTCGAACCTAAATGGTATGGTTATAAAATAGCGCATAAATTCTGGTGACCTTTAAATTTAATTTTGGTGATTAAACCTGAATTAAATTGTTTTACATTTGAACTAATTTCACTCACTCTGAAGAGATTTTCCCATATCCTTCATTTAGAGAAGAAGTTTCCATAGATTATTCATTTTTAGTTTTTATTTCATTTAGAAATGCGGTTAAAAAACAACTATGAAATAAAATTGCCTGAAAAATAATTATAATTACGTGTAAACGACAATAAAATGCGCAAAATGGGAATTTTGCAGATGTCGTGAGTAAGGCAGTAACCCTCCTGTTTATTAAATCACACTGTGTGAGGAGGTTGTTTTGCCAGCATGTCTCTGAAAACAAAAAAAGAGCCTCGGTTCTTTGGAGGAGCGCAGATTTGCATCTCTGTTGGCGTTATTGTCGATCAGGTTATTTAACTTTGAGTACAAATATTTTGGGTTTTTATGCTTACTGAATTAATGTCAGTCGACATACAAACATGATACATTTATTTGCTTCGTTACATCTGCATTTCTCACAGTTCACAGCTTATCTCTGGTTTTCTGGACCTTTATAACTATCTCCAGTAGGATGGGAGAAGAATTAGTGTCGATGTCTTCACTCTGCAAAATGTCCGAAAATGTTTGTTTTATTCGTGATTTATTAAAAAATAAATAAATAATCTGCCTGTCGGCTGAGATAACTATATATATATTTCTAGTCATTTTTTACAAAGCGACAATTGGATCAAAGTGAATCTTGATCCAACAAATGTCCCCCAGCAGAGCGACTGGGGAAAAGGCGAAAACGTCTTCTGCCTCTCTTTGTCAAGAGTAATTATTTAAAGACTTAAATCAGATTCTATGACATGATGTGTGCAGTCGCTGTGTGCTTCATTTCAGTCCGTGCTGCGTCTCTTTGTGTCTCCTCAGATCCACTTTTCTCTGAAAACCTTTGCCGCAGAGGTCGCAGCCGAAAGGTTTGTATCCGGTGTGTTTCCTGCTGTGTGTGATGAGGTTGGAGCTCTGGCTGAACGCTTTCCCGCACACCTGACATTTATGTGGCTTCTCACCTGAAAAACACATTTAGAGAACATATTAGTTTGGATTTTTATTTTGTTCAGGAGGATTTGGGAGTTTTACGCACAAATTACGCGCAGATTCTTGAAGAAACAATAGAAATTCCAACATCACTTCAAACTCAGACAGATATTTTGTAATATTATCTGTTTTCTACCTCTTACCTGTGTGGATGAACGTGTGTTTTTTCATGTCTGACTTCTGGTGGAACCTCTTCCCGCAGTACTGGCAGGGATACGGCCTTGTGTCGGAGTGGATGAGTAGGTGCGTCGACAGAGTAGACGACCTCTTGAAACTTTTACCGCATATTTTGCAGTCGAAGCTTCTTTCCTGCAACGTGAGCAGAAGCAGGTTTAGGTTTCAAGTCCGCAGCGCACTCATCCTGACTTTATACCAATAACAACATGCATAATCGGGGAAGGTGCGAAACGCAGGATGCGGGTTAAAAAATGTGTGAAGTTACCTGAGAGTGCACGGCTTTGTGTTGCTCCAGGCTGACTGCGTGCCCGAAGGTTTTGCCGCAGATATCACACGCAAATGGCCTGGTGCCGCTGTGCGATCTGCGGACGTGGACTTCCAAACCGTGAGGAGTAGAAAATACCTGCAGGGTGAGAGTAATATGTCATGGAAATATGGTAAGTAATAAAGCTGAAAATTGATTTTTTTTTTTCGCTCAATAAATACGTCCAGTTACGGAATTACTCTAAGATAATTATGGAGGTCAAAGGTCAGCTGTATCCAGTGTATGTTTTACTTAAGTCACATTATTTGCTTTGCAGGTACCATTTTTATTTTAGGTGATCACCATCTGCAGTTAAACCATTTATTTATCCCTACAAAAGATGGTGTGCTTGCATCTCCATCCTCACCTTACTGCATTTGATGCACTTGTAAGCACCGTTGAGGATCAGACTGGAGCACAGCAGGTCAGACTGGGTCTTCACACTGTGGCTTTTTCCATGCAGGCCTCCCTCCGGATACAGCAGAGCCGCTGCATGCGTCCTGTAGTCCCCGTACGTCTCCTCGCCCAGAGTCCGCTCTGCATAAAGGGCTGAGTGGCTGCTCCTGTCCCCGTAGAAGGCCAACGCCGCCGGGCCCCTGTCTACCTCCATGCCGGGGTGGATACTCGGCTGGACCAGCGACCTCAGCCCCGGCCCCGAGTAGCTACTCCAGGCGTACGGCCGGAAGGGAACAGTGAAGGGCTGCGTCTCATGCACCAGAGGAGACAGGGATTTCTCAGAGTCCACTGGAGAGAGGAGATGAAATTTTAATGAAACTGGTTAAAGAGGGGCGTTTTTAGGACCCCACAGGACCCGACGGGGCTCAAGG
This sequence comes from Plectropomus leopardus, assembly GCF_026936395.1. Taxonomy (NCBI): domain Eukaryota; kingdom Metazoa; phylum Chordata; class Actinopteri; order Perciformes; family Serranidae; genus Plectropomus; species Plectropomus leopardus. The sequence goes on along the minus strand of NC_142180.1, from coordinate 36,481,190 downwards.
AGTCATGCAATGTTCTCTCAGAAGAATTCCCAGATGATGATAATGTGAAAAGTATCAGACTGGAGGTTAGAGAGCGCACTATCATACGCCAATGAGACCGGGGACATGTAAAGTTATTTAAAGGCCAACACACTTCTATATAAGCATTTAGATATAAAGAAGTGAACTCATGAGAAAAGTATCTTAAATATATCCAAATTAGAAGTAAAATGTGACATCATTTTTACATTAAACGAAATGTGTAAAAGCTCTAGTCAACCACAAAGGCCCCTTATATTTTTGTAAGTGATTTTATCAATCTTAATTCACCAAACAAGTATCGTTTTTCCAAAATGTGTAAAAAAAAATAAAAAAAAAGGAGATTACGCAAATTTCAGATGATGGTGAAAAAAGGTATTGCTGAAGTGTGTCTGTGATGTGCCTGAATAGAAATGCGATAGAAACACAAATAGAAACTTGTGGTTTTGTGTGTAGGTACCCGGAGATGCAGAGGGGGATGGAGGCCTCCAGAAGTCCTCATAGTCCGGGGAGCGGCCGCACAGACTGTCGGCGCAGCTCAGCGGCGACTTCGGAGAGAAATCGGCAGCGTCGGCCAGGTTAGAGTCAGGAGAGAGGTCGTACCGGTCCACCGACATGTCGGTGTCATCCTGGAGCTTCTCTGCCTCTGAGAGGACGCACGGAGGAGACTCAGCATCTGTAAAGAAAAGTAAGGAAATTCAGATGTTTTTAAAATGCACTCTGCTGGAAAATGAGGTTGTTATTAGAGCTTTAAAAACGACCAAAACTAAATTATAAAAAAGGTCTTTGCATGGCGCGTATATATTACAATTATGGCTCTGCAGAGACATTTGACAGTATTATGAGTTGGACAAATAACAAACTGGCTAGGCCAATATTACTTCATTTCTAGCAGTAAGCTTTGTTATAATGTAATAAAAATTCATTATAGTGATGCAACAGAGAAGAGAATGATTGACTATAAACCTGTGTAGAATTATTTAAAATATTTATATTATATTTTATATTACAGTTTTGCTTCATAATTTTTAGAAAAAATAATGACTAAAAGGCTATTTCAGTATTACAATGCTCATTCCTTCAAAGCAGTGAAAGTTGTGTGCATGCAGTTTTCCTTATTGATACGCTTTTTTGTAACATCAATAATATCGATAAAGAGCCTTCTCCAAAGCTGCCCCCTCACTCTGGCACTTACTCCCCACACATTTTCAGGACTGCACCGACACATCCAGATTTAAATCCCTCCTAAAAACTCACCTTTTTAAACAAGCTTTTAATGTGTGATTGTTCAGGTGTTTGTTTGTTACCGATTTGCTTACTGTTTATTTTGCGCGTGCTTATGTAATTTTGTTTATATAGCTTTTTACTTCTGTGCAGCGTCTTTCAGTTCCCTTTAAAAGCGCTTTATAAGTAAAATGTATTATTATTATTATTATTATTATTATTATTATTCTTATTATTATTATTATTATTAAATTATGTTTAAAAAACTGGGATAAATTGTATAAAAATGGGACATTCAAACACACATGTTACGCAGTAAAGAATATTTAAAAAACGACTAATTTTGCACCCACCTGAGCAAATGTGCGCCAGTATAGTGTCCAGCCTGCTGTAGTCATCCTCCAAACTGCGGGGCTGGTGGTAACTGTGCGCCCTCTTACTCTTCACCATGAAGGAGCGAGGCATCTCCGACCTGAGAGCAGACAAATCAGTGACAGTAATCCAGCTGCAGAGGAGTCCTCAGGTGGACGCTGCTGCTCGCTCTGGTCTCCACTGGAGAGGAGGTGCGGGTCCAAGTGCTTTAAGGATTGCAACCTGACCACGGAGCATGCGCACGGCGCCCGTCCCGTCTGCCAGGTGTTGCGCGGACAGGTGTCTCTGCAGAGACTCCTCCGCTCACTGCGCTGCAAAGAATATCCGTCCGCAGTGTTTTCAGCGCGGGGGGTTACAGGTATTAGAAAAGCGGTCCGCAGCGTTGGCGACGTGATTTTACCTCAATGCAGATTTATTTATTTCGCCTTTGACCTGCTCTTGTTTCGAGAAACAATCGTGGAATTAACAGCAGTTGATTTTATCAGCCAAGAGTTGACTTTTTGAATCCGGAATTTTTGCACAGCGTGGAGCCATGCAGCTCCCCCCCCTTGGATCAGACTGCAGCTCGTGTCTCCAAAGGAGCTCGTGGCAATCAGGAGAAGTGATACAGGCCTTATCAGCGACTTACTCAATCTGACAGGAGAGGAAACACGGAGGCGCACCTCAGGGTGTCTGCTGCACACAGCCTGGGTGAAATAAAAGGGCGGGGGAAAGTCTGAAAGTCGGAACCGACAGGGTTCTCTGATGCGTTATTTACATTATGATCACTTAAAAATATACACAGTAACACAATTATCGCTTGCGTATCCTGCATGTTTTCCAGGAGTGCATTTGGTAGGATTTTCCTGGAACTCAGTGGAGTAAAATAATAATAGCAAGTACAGTCTTTTGCAATTGTTCCGTTTAAAAGCTCACATGAAATGCACATTAATTATTATTAAACCTCCAGCACGTCACAGTGTGGCGGAGCTTAGTCCCGGTCCAGTGGTCAGTCAGGCTGTATAGGCTGTCATTATGTGACAGACACTCACCGTGCTCACGCCTGCGGTGACAGTTTCACATTACTATGGGCATTATGCTCAAAAGGACAGAGCCGGTAACAGACAAGTTGTGTTCTGTTCGGCCAGATTGTAGCGCACGGCTAAGCGCCATTACGCACCGAACAAAGGGACGGAGTCGTGCGTCTTGGTGCTTTTTATCCAGTGCAGGTGCAATGAGTAAATCCCCAAACTGTTACAGTGATGCAGTGAAGGGAGGTTTGATTATCGCAAATCATCAAAATAAATCAAATCATTACAATGTGATGTTACTGGTCAGCACTGTCTGTGAGTAGCCTACTCGTCTATTTTTTGTGCGTATAATTTCATGTTTTAATGCGTTTCAAAATTAACATGACTTTTAAAGAATTATTTTAGTCACACTGTATTTAGTATCTTCCACTCACAATTATTTAATTCAGCTCAAATCAAATAGTCCTTAACTATAGAGATTTCGTCCACTATACCCCAAAAATCGGAGACCCAGACTCATCAGCATGAGGACACAATCTACCTCTGTAACCGCCGCAGATCGCACTGAACACCGGCAGAGCAGCAATTTTTGGCTACAGGCTAAACAGCCTATATCAGTACACGAAGGACAGGAAATCAAAGCGCCACATGCCTCGGCTCGATTAGACAGCACGCGGTCGTTGCATCCGGACACACAGCTGGTGAAGATATGAAGCTCGAACCGATAAAATTAGAATCAGGCCGGTGCTGGAGAGAGCCGATAGGCCGGCAGAGAAAACTTTCTGAGCGCTGCGTAAAAGCTGCCAACTGGCATCCTGTCAAGTCAATAAAGAGTGAAATGCGATAATGCTTGTATGTTAATGTTGAATAATAATAATAACAAGAATGTTTGTTTTTTAAAAAAACTTTTAATTACCTTTTCTGCAGAAGCCAGTATCTTATAGTAGGATCGATTTTTTGTCGTACGTGTATGAGTGTGTTAACACTGCATATATTAAATTTATTTCCTCGTTGCGTTTTGCAAAATACATTCAAATATTCGTCCTTTTTTTGGAATTCAATGACAAATAGAAAAAAAACGCCTCCTCATATGAAAACACCGATGATTCATGGCCCCTCCACACTCACTACACCGCAGTGTGACTTAAATGCGCTCCTATTATGGTCAGCGCTGAAGGATATATCATCCAATTTGGACAAAAGTAAGGTTAGTGAAGAAAAGTATTAAAAAAAAAAAGTTGTAGTAGTAACGCTGGTCATAGTCTGGGTCAAATCTGTTTTAACAAATGGGATTTTAACTTAAATTCGGCTTTTAATGTTAAATCCAAAATCATAATCCAAAATACATTTATGTGACAACACACTGAGTCAGTATCTGCTCGTTAGGTACAAACATGAGCTGAGCTGAAGCTGTTCCTTTACACTGTTTCTATACACAGCCTGTTAAAATTTGAATAACTGCCCTTCACTGCGCCATCAAAAATCATCAATCAGTGCCATGTGAAATATTAAATCACACTGAGCTTACAGTTCTCTGACCTTCACAGCTAGACTGCACTAATGTCTGATAAACTCGTATTCATCAGCATTTGGCAATAACACAAACCTGGTTAATGTTTCAGCGTGCCCCGAAGAAAAATGCTCTTTTAAAATGTGGTTTTCTGCATGAAATGATTGGTAGTTGAGGCTCAGCACTGAAAACCGCGAGAAATCACTTCCTGAAAGCACTCAATCTAAGCAAGAATCTTCACAGAGGAAGGCAAAGTTGAGACACAACACCCCCCATGTGCTCATCATTTGCTGCCTGCAAACTTTATTTTTCCAGCACCGGTAATACAATCATGCAGCCTGAAGTCCTGCACGTTGCAAAAACATAAAGTAAAAAACAAAAAACGATAGTAGCAATAAATAAAACATTTTGGAATCCTAAAAATTTCAACAACAGCAAAGTATTTTTTTTAAATAAATGTAAAAAAAAAATTTAAAAGCCACACCAGCATGTGATGACATGCATAAATATGCATTATAAGTATCTGTTAAGTACACTATATTATCAAAGTGCCCTGCACTTTGTCCTAATTGCAATTTAAAGACACATTATGTATACTATAGTACACTATATAAGATACACATGAACACTGAAAAAAATTATAGGATTTTATTTTGGAAGGGCGCCCGGTGGATCAGTGGATAGAGCGGGCGTCCCACACAGAGGTGGTGTTCTCGCCCCAGCGACCGCAGGTTCGACTCCGGCCTAGGTCCTTTGCTGCATGTCGCCCCCTCCCTCTCTCCCCCCTAATGCAAAGTCTGTCCTATCAATTAAGGGCATAAAAAGCCCCCCACAATAGTCTTTAATTTATATATATATATATATATATATATATATATATATATATATTAACACAACACTACACCATTTATAATAATAATAATAATAATAATAATAATAGTAATAATAATAATACAATTTATAGAGTGCTTTTCAAGGTAGTAAAAGAAACTTCACAAAAGTAAAAAAAAAAAAAACAGATCATAAAATAAAATACACTAATATGCACAATAAATACACACAACATTAATGTTCATATAGCATGTATTACACATTAAAAGCAGTTTTTAACAGGTGGGTTTTGAAGTGTGAGAGGTCAGTAAAGTCACAAATGTGTTGTGAGAGACAATGATAAATAATTAAAATATTTCAGAAATGTTTTTTAAAAATTATTGTGGAACTCTATTTTCATTTTAGATACAAAATAAATGGATGTCATTGTAAATTTACAATGCGTTGTGCTGTGCAAGTCACATGATGAACAGGAAATGACATCATTCGGGTCTCCTGAAGGCCATGGCAGGACCAAGTGTTCTTGCTTTATCTTCTGTATTTTGAGTCCTGCTACCTAAATGATTTCTTATATGTTAATTATTTATTTTCCAAAGATAGTTTTATTAGACCACTTGAAGGTCATGCTGAAAGCTCCTGTTACTTATATGGGCCATGTTCCATTTAGACACTTAATGCACAAAAAAAAAAGAAAATGAACACCTTCCCACTCATTTGGTCATCCATACTTGGTCAGTTGCTGTACATGTCAAAATATGACGCACTAGATACCCCTCCAGCATCAGTTTTGGACACACAGGGATGGCATGTTAATTTATGTGTATTACATGCATTGTGTCTTTTCAAATAGACTTTCTCCTTCACAGGAAATGTAAAGTTTCTGCTTGTTAAATGCATACAGTCTCTTTCAAAATAAACTTACAACGTAGTTAAACTTGTAAGTTTGCTTCCTTAGATTAAGGCAATAAAAACATGTGGTTAGGCTGAGAAAAATACAGTTGTCTCTAACTTAACCCTTTGAAACCCGAGTGATTTGTTTTGAATTATATATTTTTTTATTTAAAAGCTAAGAAAGCAATGAGTTACTTAAAAAAATTTAAAAAAGCCTAGAAGTTTGCACAAATGAGTACCTGAAAATCAGCACAAAAAAGAAAAGTGAAAAACAAAGCCATGAAATTTACCTGAAATTTAGCACAAAAAAGTAAAGTAAAAAAATCAAAAATAATTCCTAAATTAATTCAGTGACATATTTTTAGTCACTTAATTATGATATAGAGTTTAATGTATTAAATTAAAAAAAAAAAGAAATCAACCAGTTAACTCAGAACTCCAAGAGTTAAATAAACTAATGTCGATCCAGGTTTCAAAGGGTTAAAGTAACATGACATATGTTTTAAAGTTTAAATTAGAAAAAAACTAAAAAACCAAAGGTTAAAACTTTAAAAAAAAAAAAAAAAAAAGGCTGTAACATTACACTAACTTTAATCAAAATTCATCTATCTTTTTATCATCTATATTAAAATCCAGATTTCAAAGATAGGTCTTTAATTTTATTTTAAGAATACAGCTTACCATTTCACACAGGCAGTGACTTCCACAGTTTAGGGGCAGAAACTTACTATATATATATATGTATATATATATATATATATATGTATATATATGTGTGTGTGTGTATATATATATATGTGTGTGTGTATATATATATATGTGTGTGTGTATATATACATTCACACACACCACACACACACACACACACATGTATATATACACATATGTATGTATTAGAGATACTACTGGTAATACTGTAAGATTTTTTTGGTATAAAATAGGCGAGAGTTTATTTACACCACTGTGTAATAAGTATATTATAGTCAGAACTGTAAATATTTAGGTTTGTGTGTGTGTGTGTGTGTCTTGGCACATATATAAAAGGGGGGGGGTTGACAGTTTAACAGTTTAATTATGTAATAAAGCAGCAGGATTAAATACATTTATACTTCTCCCAGGTTTTTAACTAATGTTTTTGTTTCATTTTACATATTCGAAAGAAAGACAAAATCAAGACACATAAGCAACATTTTAAAGAACGGCAGTGGATGATCATAATGATCATGCTGGGCCATAAACTGAAATAAAAGATCTGATGTAGGGAGCTTTATAAACAAATAAAAGAAAATGAGACATCAGTTTCAGTAAGGAGTTTATCAAATGTTTTATTGTGACTCACACACACACACACACACACACACATACACACACACCAATCTCATTTAGTCTCCAGAGTGTGCCGACTGCTCCATAGTGTTGCCATGTGTGTCCTTACTGCACCGCAGACTCAAAAAGTGCCATAACGTGTTCCTCTCCCGTCAAACAACACTTGTTCATCAAAGGGACAAAGTCAATCTTTTTTTTTCCTGGACGCGACCGTTGCATTCACTTCTGCCTCGTCTTTCACTGAATACAGGAGTTAGTGTTCAATACAGACATTCAGAGAAATTCTTAGACATCCAGGTCCTCGTGCGTGAAATGGAGTGGATGTGGCCCGTGGATGCTCACTTTGGTAACACTTGACAACTCCTGATTCCTCCCCAGAGTGTTTCTAAAATTTACTGTCTCAGTTTAATCTCCCAGTTTGAGTTTCCACAGGACCGCTTCCGTTCAAATTTGTGATACACAAAACCTCTGATAGACACGTTTGACTCGTCAGCAAGTTTTCTGCGTGCTGGTTCTGCTAACTGCGGGGGCTAATTCTGAAAGTGAGGTTTCAGAGAAGTCAGTACAAGTGTTACAAAAAACTGCACTGATTTTAACAAACTGCTCTGAAGCTGCGTGTTGAAGTCCTCTAATGAGCAGCTTTTCTTCTCTTAGCAGGAAGTCATCTCAAAAACAGGATTTGTCATATGTGTTACCATATTAGACTAACTTATATGTCCCTTTTTTTCTCAATTTTACAATATATTCTAAACATCGGATATGCAATAGATACATATTTTCAAGTTCAAAAGGAATTGAAAAACATAATACACATTTACATATCTACAAGTAATGCAGATGTCACACTGACCTCGTGGTTCACCGGCCCCGGTGAAAGGCATGCGGCATGTGCTAAGGCCAAAAAGTCAACAAGCCAGCGCCGGCTGATGAGACGCGGGCCGCTGAGCGAGCTCAAGACAATAGATATATATACACACACACACAGCACTTATACAATTCTGCTTCTGCATGATGGACACTTAGTAGTAACGGCATCAATACATGTTTGATGTTCATTTATAAAATGCTTTAAAAGTATAAAAACATGTTGAATGAAGTGTGTAATATAGCATAAAATGTTTTATTGCACAGTCTCTTTCTCTGTGTTGTACCTACAGGGGCGGTTGGCCCCCTCTCACCCTCCCCACTGCGGCCCCGTCGAGTTTGATCCGCTGCGTTCTCCGCTGAGCTCCACGCTGAAGATCTGCTTCTCTCAGTGGCATTTGCTGCCCTCAGGAAGAAAAACTACAAAAATGGAGGTAAACTAAATCAACTAAATCTGTAAGTGTGTTTCTCATGATATGAAATGATGATGCGTTTCCTTTCTGAAACTGCAGATCCAGACGTCTCCCCTGAAATGGTTGCAGGAAACACCTCCTTCACCGTCTCCTCCTCCACCTCCTCCCTCTCCGCCTCCCCCTCAGTGAGTGCTGACAGCACCTGTCCTCGTCACACCGTGGTGGACTTCTGGCTGCCGCTCTGAGGCACAGAGAGTCGCAGGGCCTCCTCGTCGTCGTCCTCCTCGCTGTCGGTGTCCCCTAGGTTGGGGCGCAGTCTGATTCGGCCCCCGCTCCTCTGCTGGGTGTCCTGGAGGGAGGGGCCCTTGACTCCATCTTCATCTGAAGACTGGTAAGACCCATCATCCCCCGCATAATGATTAATGATGTGGATCCCATCAAAAGTGGGCTGATTGGCCAATCCCCTCTGTCCTTTTAAGCAGCAAATCTGTGAGAATAAGCACGACTGAAGTCAGTTTTCTTGTGCTGCATTCAGACATCTTTCACAAGCATTTATACCTCTGAAATGTGAGAAAACTGTTTGTTTTTTTTCCCAATGAGCACCTTGGCAAGAGATGTCCTGAAAATTGCAAGTTATCAGTAAAAGATGACACAAAAGACCTGAAAATAAGCCAGGGGAATTGTTAGATACAATCAAAAACTAGGGAAAAATGTCAAGAAAACTACATTTATTATTTTTTTAATTATAATTTTAAAAATTGTGTTACAGCAAAAACTACAATTATATATTTTCTTGTTTATTTATTTACTGTTTTAAAAACCCTTTTTTCTAGCTTTTTTTCAGGTAATTTTTCATACATTTTTACTATTTTCTTGAGAATTTTTGGGCCCTTTCTAATTAAATTGCTAATTTCCTTCTTCCCTCGGTTTCATGAGAAATTAGGCCAATTTGCTCAGTTATTAAAGGGTTAACTGTTTCAAGGGATAGTCCAGATGGCAACTGGCATTTCTTCAGAGAAGCAGGCAGGAGCACCGCCATAAAAGATAAACAATGCACTGCGGTGGATGGGGGCAGTGTATTTTAACCACCTAAAATCAGTTAAAGTGTGTGCTATATTTAGATTATTTTCCCAGCCTTACCTTGACGTCAGACAGCCTACAGCCTTTATTAATGCTCTCTTCAGAGCCACCAGACCCATTTGACAAAAACAGTAATTATACCTCACAAAACATGAAAGCTGCTGGTCTGCTGCTGACTCAATAGGTTAGCTTAATCTGAAACCCTTTAAACCAGCAAAATCACACAATAATGAAATAAAAACCTAACCGATCAAAGCAATGGTAGACCAGCAACTCCTTCGTTCTATGAGGTAAAATTACTGCTTTTGTCAGTGGAGTCAGATGACTTTGAAGAGAGCACCGATAAAGGCTTCAGGCTGTCCGAATGCAAGGTTAAAGCGGTGAAAATATTCTAAATATAGCATACACTTGAACTGATTACTTTTTTTAGGTGGCTAAATTATGTTTCACTGCTGCCATCTAAAGCTGTACATTGCTTATCTTCCGTGGTGGTACTCGTGCCTGCTTCTCCAAACTGGGAGCATGCCGACAGCTTTGACTGTGGATAAGTACCCCACCCCAGTATTTCTTTAATCCTGCATGCAAAAATGAGCTGAAAACATATGTATCATCTGAGGGAGAAAACACAGTCCGAGAGATATGTACAAACTATCAAACAACAGGATGCAGTCAGGGATTTTAACCAGGATCACCGACACAAATCTAACATGCAGGCAGCAATTCAACCAAAAACCACATAAGGGAACAATGTAAAATGATACTGAGCTGTGTCTCAAATCCATACTACACTTTTTTTTTCAGTGCCACGTTAACAGGTTAAAGCAGTCACAGTCTGACTGATTGAGGTTCCTGTCACACTCATGAAGTGTGTTCAAGGTGTAAGACTTTCCAAGACTGTTTGTTTCGTTACCATAAAAACATTTCTGCAGTGTAATTAACATCAAGTTCACGGGCAACAGCTCTGGAGGACATTCCTGCAGTCAGCTGCCAATCACACGCTTCCTCAAAACTTGGGACATCTGTGGCGTTGTGCAAAATGTGATCAAACTTAACATTTTAGAGGGCCTTCAATTGTTTTCATCCCAAGTCACAGCTGTGTAGTAATGATGCTGTTTAATCAGCATCCCGATGTGCCACACCTGTCAGGTGGAGGGATTAACTTGTGCTCACTAACATGGATTTTCACAAACGAGGACCTTAAAGTCTTAGATCTTTAACTTAAATCTGTGAAAAATGGGAGAAAAACAAAAGCGTTGCATTTAAATTTTTGTTAAGTATACATACCAACAGTATACGCACTTAGCAGTACGTACTTGTTAGGGTCATTTCTTGTAAACCCTTTTATTTCCCTTTTTGGGGCCCCTTAATGTTGCCTGGCATCTCAGGGTCCTCTCATTAGAGGCAGGTGTGCTAACTGAGTCAAGCAGGGAAGATACCAGGAGAAGACAGCCTTCAGCAGCCGTGTTTTCGGTTAAATCTTACCTTAATTGTTTGATCTTTTTTTTTTTATCGCCCGATTGATTTAGCCTTTGTTTTTGGAAAGGCGGTCTGCTTGGGGTTTTTTGGATTTTGTTTTGACGTGGCAATCAGACAAATCAGTTTAGCCTCATCCATCAACTCTGCTCACATCCTGCAAATCAGTTGACACCTGAAGCACTCTGGATCACCAAACACACACCGAGTGCAGCCAAACATGGCCAGTTAGCATGAACTTTCATAGTATTCTGTTTCTGCAATTAAACACAAGAAATCAATATTATTCACTGTTCTGTACTCACAAATGATACAAAAAAGGGAAAGATGCAGCACTTTATGTATGTTTTTTGTTTTCTTATTTGTCAGCTATGAGCCATTTTCTTTGTACATTATGGTGGGAAAACAGTGTCAGTCATCAGCACTCCAGTGTGAATGACCTCAATACTTAAACGTTCCTTTTAATCAGTGTGCAGTATGGATTTGGGACACAGCTCTTACAGAATTGACTCATGGGTGATGGCGAGCTCTGCGTGTGTGACAGTGCTGAATGCATCCAACTGAAAACTTCAGAGAAGTGAGTCTTCTGATGTTTATCAGATATGGACGTTAACCCCATGTTTATTTGCAAAACAAACCAGTTAGTCTTCATCTTGTAATTCTTTTCTCTCTAATGAGGCATAAATCGTGCCTTTATGTGGCTTGTTCATGTAAGTTTTTTTAGCAGCCTCCTTCTGTTGCTCCATGGCAGAATGGGCTTACTTTGCGGCAGATCGGGGGAAAGTTCATTTAAACTATGTTGAACTGCTGTTGTGACGGGTGATTTTTTCCACTCTGTCAGCTACAAAGAGAATCGATGAGAATATTCTGACTGCACTCAAAGACAAACTTAAATCAGACAAAGATGAGATTTATCTGAAGTGTTTTCTAACAGCGTGTTATGGTTTTACGAGTGAAAAGAAAGGATGAAGACTAAGCTGTTGGTCTGACTAATGTACATCAGGTTGCCTTCACCAACTCCAACTTTAAAGCAGTACACTGTCACTTCTCCGAAGTTTTTTTCGAAAGCATCCACGGTCACAACAAAACCACCAGTGTAAAAAGCTGGAATTGCACGTTTCTGCAAACTGCGAACAGGTCATACTTGTATGTTATTTTGGAGCAGATATGTTGACACTTAACATTTATTAACTCTGAACAATGCTGTGGTTAGTGTGGTTATGTTTAGGTGCAAAATACAGTAAGTTAAGGTTAGGAAAGATCACGTTTTGGCTTAAATACCCAGTGTTGGTGCCACAATCTAAAAATGAAAACATCCTGTATGTTAAAAGGAAAGTAGGGGAAAAGAGGTGGGAATTCGGCTTTCTGAAGAGCCTTGAGGAGGTGTTTGCAGTTCCAATGAAAGTAGGGTAAAGAAAATGCACGCAATTGTACTATATCTGCGTTTTACAGCAAACAGGAAATGCTGCCGATGTCTCGCAGAAGAAAACAAAACAGTTTTGTTTATTGATGTCAAACTGTCGTACTATTTCCTCCTCGTCCTGATGAGAAACTCAGCTCATAAACGTAATCAGAACTGCGTCACTTTAGGAACTTTGATGTTATCAGACGCATAAATATAACATATCCTGAGTCTGCAGAAATGTACAATACACATACACGTAGAGTTTCTTCTGGTGACTTGGCTGTGGACTGTCTCCACTCTGTGAATTAAACAGACCCACGTGGGGGTAGGATTTGGGCTACATGATGGTCAGGTTTAAGTCTGTGGAGGTTACATGACACATCTGTGCCAACTCACCTGAGTCAGCCTGCCAAGCAGCAGACAGACATGTGGGAAGAGACGCATTCAGAAACCAGTTCATAGCACAATGCACAATTAACAAAAAATAAGCCTACGTTTACCTGCACCTGTCTAAATTTGGCGGCCTGCCTTCCTGTTGTTGTCATGCAAAAAGGAAATTGTGATCTAATCAACATCTGTCTGGCAGCAGTCAAAAGTTCCAGTTACGTTTTGCAGGTTTTAACAGTAAGTGAGGAGGAGGACGACGGTGGGACTTGAGACACACTACTTTCAGGTTTGCTCACTGCAGACAAATTAGCATGATTCATAGCAGGCTACTTTTAACCCAAAATGACCACAAGGCAAAACCAAGTGAGAGGGAAATGACTGTGACAGCACCACCTTAATACTGAGTCAGATTTAACTAAAACATGCAGATTAATTCGACCAAAGGTCAACAACTGCACTGGTCAAGTTGTTTGTTCACTGGTCAAGTTGTTTGTTCTCGCGTGTTATATTCTTCCTGTAAACTACTGATCTGCTGCAAGACAACAAATACCTCTATTTAAAGAACATGAGGTTCTGAATTAGGGATTTCAGTTTTGGTTAATTTTGCTAACAATAGCCAGAAACCCAATAGCTGTAGTAACTGGTTATTTTTTTAAGAGAAACAGAAAACAAACACTGTGCTCCACAGTGAGCTTTAGCACCACATTTCAAAGCACTATCTAATTAGAGGATGCGTTTTAATGTTTGGTGATGTAAATATCTTGCCTTTTATTTTCGGTTAGATAGCAACGCCGCTCATGCTTGATTATGGCCGCTAGGACCAGATTTCAAGATCAAACTTTTGATTTTATGCAAACTGGCTAAACTTACATTTATCATTCTGACAAGTTTTGACAAATTAAAAAAGCCTGGTGCTGACGACATCACAGTGCTAAATCCAATTTGTATTTCATTAATAATAAGCAATATGACAACATAATTAACAAAATGTTATGTTTGCAAACCGAGTGAAGAGCCACTCGTCTCTGACAGGCTGCGAGCTGAGCGTTTCAGTAGAGGGAGGGAGAAGGCATATTGGCACACGTTCATTTACAAGAAGGTTTGTGTGTTTTTCGGGGTGACGAAACGTTAGTTTCTGAAGAAAACTAAAGCTGTGACAAGATGGCAACATTTTGGATTAGAAGCTGATGAAAGGGTTGCAGCAGTATGATGTTTTGACTTGAACTTTTGTTGGACGCCATGTTTCTATTTACTGCTGTCGCTCTCTTTGAAAGCACAGCGGACGAGGATCGGCCGATTCATAAAGCTAAATTAAGGAATCATCTATACGATAACTCCTAACATAATCACAAAAACCAAAACACGGTGTCAGCTGGCTGGAGGGAGATTCAGAGAGCTGAGAGTTTTTGGTAAATGACGTCGCCAATCACAAGCTAGGCCACTTGCTGTTGGCTATACTGTGAGTCATTTCCAGTAAATATTAAAACATGAAATGTTTGTGTATAAAAAACTGACATAGGAAGAAGTGTTGGCCAATCTTTAAAGTGGTTCCTTCTCCAGTATGACCTCGACTGCACAGCTGAGGTTAATGTGTTTATTTATTTATTTACTTTTTACAGAAGTGCACATTTTTAACAGATTTAATTTTGACAGAGAGCTCTGATGTTACAAGATACAAACATGACAGTCGAACGGCCGTTTTTCTGCTGGGTCACGGTGTCATTATGTTCCACGTGGCTGCTGAATAAACGCTTCGTGGTAAAATGAAAACCAGTTTGAACATTTTTACACCGGCTGAACTCTATCGGGTGGTGCTCAGTGCCGTAAACTAATGACTGAATGACATTAAATTAAATTAAATTAACCGATAGATAATAATTAACCTAGAAAATATTCTCCAATAAACCGCACATTCCGGTTCTGAATTTTTATTAAGCAGACCCTCATCATGAGGGTTACAATTTTCAACCCATTACTTTGGACCTTCTTGCGTAATAAATACATCACAAACAATACGAAGTAAAAAAAAAAAAAAAAAAGATAGGGGGAGATGACTTCTCTGATGTTAGTTAAATTAATCGCAAATGAATGATTGATAATTAATGTAATTTTTAAGCTATAAATGTACATTGTTATCTACGTTGCTCCGCTCTGTGATCAGCACAAACATGTATAGGTTTTGTCTGCAGGAGGAGTGCGACGCTGCACAGGAAGTCTCTGGGTGTAGTTAACACTTGTACGAATCTGTGAGCTTCAAAGAAAAAATACATCTGAGGGAATGTTGTAAAATCTTCTGAAACTCCAGATCAAAGAAATGGCAAAAACAAAATCTGAATCCCTACAGAAAAAAACATTAGTGTGATTCCTAATGTAAGTGTTTTTTTGTTTTTGTTTGTTTTTAAGTCTCACCTCCTGTTTGAGCTCGGCTATCTGGTCTTTGAGGTCGTTGATGTACTGGCTCGAGTCTGTGTGGTTCAGCTGGCCTTGGACCTTTCCTTCTTCCTTCTGTAAGTAGAAGAGACACACATTTAAAAATAAGCAACAGTGATGCACGTGGAGAAATATTTTGAGCAAAGTAAACGCAGCACATGTAAAAATACTTAAATACCCAGGGACTAACTGTTGTGAACTACTGAGCAAGCAGGACAAACACTTGCAGATACTAGAGCCCCTCTGCTAAAGAAGCAGCATCACAAAGCGACAGATGTCAGGGGAAACCAAAAACAGTGTCATTTGTGCTTGATTTCCTCCCGGGGCCCTGGGGATGAGGCAGGTTGTTGGCTCTAACAGTTAAACAGCCCATGTGATGTTTACCTTCCTCAGTGAAGACATCTGCAGGCATTGGAGACAAACACACACTCTATTTCAAACATCAATCACACCCCGCCAGTTTAAAAGTAAAGGGCGCACACAGGAGTTCAAACCACAGGCTGCAGCACGGGACAAAAAAGGGAAGACGTGTACAAACAGCGGGGGTGGGGTGTCGAGGTGAGTCCTCTCAGACTGGCTAACACCCCAAAATACAGTTGTTTTTTTTTCCTTCTTATTCCTGTGGTAAGGTGGGGTTGATTATGGTGGTGAGATTATTCCAAGAGTCTGTTGTTTTTGAGGTTTCACCGTTTCAAAACAGTGCAGCGATAAGGGGCAGGCCGTTAATGAGACTTCCTGGTGTTCAGCTGTGTGAATCAACAGGTGTCAGGCGGTGGTCTCCAAAATATGTCTTCATATTTGAAGGCTTCATAACCCTCAAAGTCTGCTGAACTTTGTTTAGCTCTAACAGAAGAGGAAAAGTAAGAGAGGGAAATGGGCTTTCGCTGTAAAAAAGTCAACTACGAATAATGACATGAATGAAAAAAAGTGTGGCACATTTACTTTGTTTCCTGTGAATGTGCAGCAAACCAAGCAGCATTTAATTTGAGGAGTCCCACTCACTGCGTTTATGGACCCCCAGACCATCTTAATTTAGAGAGGGGACACAGAATGATACAAAAACACTTTTTACACAGAGATCCTGCAAAGGGACACTATTCTTGATGCCTCCTTTGCATTTTTACACCAAATCAGACAACAGTGGCCACAGTCGCTGTCCTCATTCTTTGAGTTAGCTTAACTGCTAACAGCTACTTCTTAAATATCCTGTGATGAGTCGCACATGACATGCCGTCAAAACATCACACCTGTCCTGCCCATGGTCCTGTCTACCTCCCGTGGTTTTATAAATTCTGCGATCGTATCTTAAATATCAAAAGGCGCGGCTACCAAAAATTCCCACTCTGAAACAAACGTTAAAAATGGCTACAGGGTCCCCAAAAAATGTTCGCTTTTTTTGTTTAAAAAATCAAAACATTTGCTTCTTGATTTCATTTCAATCCCCTAATTGGTTAAATGACTGATCGCTGAGCTCTACAGCACATCCACTGCATCATTACATTTCCTGTGCATCGCTGTTGTGGCAACGACAAATAGCTTATTTTGAATCTGCAAAGACGTCTGCAAAGGATTTGTTAAAATTTAGAATTTAAGTTCAAGTTTTTCTATGATTAAAACTTCAACAAATCATTGGCTGCCATCAGAAAAGAACTGATATGATTTGTATAAAAGTGTCACAGTAACATTTCTAAATGTGTCAATAGTTTTTCATACTTCTCTATACTATATTAAACACGTGTGAGAATAATGATGCAGATATGGTTCCCCGTCATTTGATGAAGGCAGAGTAAACATGAGACACGACAAGTCCTTAACAGGCTAAAACGTTTAGTATAAATCTCTGAGCATGTCATAGAAACCTCAAAATAAACCATGCATGTCACCTTTGGTAGAGTCTCTGCTTCAAAATGAGAAACCACTTCCTATCAGCCCAGAAACTGAGGAGCTGCGGCGCTGAGCCGGGGCCATGACTGTGATAGTGAAAGAGTCCTACACAGAAACCTCTTTAGATATCTTAGTTTCACTCACAGTGTTTTCCATCATTATCATTCATTTGCATCTCTGTTTTAAATCTCTGCAGGATTGTATGTGTTGTTATGAAGGACAGTGCATCAACTTTAATGTTCAATGCAACTTCATTGGTAACTGCTGCAGCCTTTCTTCTTCTACACTCACTATTTTGACTCACACAAAGCTAATCTGATCACACGGTGACCTCTCACATCATAAAGCAAGCTGCAAATCCTCACCACCAACATGCGTCACACCATCTGACGAGGAAGGCAAGAAACTGATTTTTTTTTTTTTAACTTTTTCTTGTAATTGAACCTGTTTCACCCACAACTTATAGAGCAAGTAACCAAACCACAGACCAAGAAGCCAGCAGTGGCACAATCATTTCAGCTCAGACACAAGTTAGATTCAACGCTCCCTCCAAAATTAAATCACACTAAAGCACTGTCTGCAACAAAATAAAAGAGAGATAGGACGTCAGATAAGAATGAGGGGGCTTTTGCGTGTTATTGGGAGCTCAATATGCAAATATGAAAAGTATGAGGGCGGTAGTGGTAAATTATGGTGTTGCATGTTTTTGCTCTATCACTTAGTAACAAAACCTCAGACCACACAGTGTGATTGTGTGTGCGCCTGTGAAGGGGAAGAGGGGGAGTTTTTTTTTTCGTTTATACTTATAAATAGTCCCAGTCTCCAGGTTAAATTCTCTGAAACACCTTAACCTCAGGGATAAATTTACAGCGGTGCTTTACAAAGACTTCTTCCACCGAAAGTCACATTTGTCTCCGGCACTGGAAATGTCTGTCTGAAAATCAAAGATGACCAAATCTTTTGGTTGAAGTGACTGATATTTTCCCAGTAACACTTCACTCTAACCCCTGGATTTACCAGCCTAATCCCTAGAAGAAATGTTGCCATTTTCTGTTTTTACAAACCACAAATACGTTACACTTATGAATTTCACGCACATCAATGTTTTTAAAGCAACGTCGCATGTGAGCTGATTTTGTCATCAGGAGGTGGAGGGGATGGTGGATGGCGAGACATTTAGACGCCTGCAGAGCACTTTTGACACCAACAAGCCCACTTGGTTTTTTGAGCAAGTCACTGCTGTTTCCAGCAGCTTTTTAGTCACTGAATGTGGGTGATTTTTTTCAGTTATCTGTAGCTGTTTCCTGCATGTTTTAGCCCCCAAATGTTAGTGTTAGTGTCATGAAAAGTTGTTGTTTTTTAATGAGACACTGCTGCTTTTTGTGCAAGGACTGTGCCCTAAAAAACTGGGCATTTTAAGCCAAAATCTGATCTTTTTCCAACCATAACCTTGTTACATAAAAGTGTTTTTTTCCATAAACTAACCACACATTAACCAAGGCGCAACTTTCTAAGAATCTGCCACATAAAAACTTGCAAACGTAACACGTCTGTGGTTTGCAAAAATGAACAATCAGTTGTTGTTTTTTCATAATTAAGAATAGAAAGCTTTAATTCTACATGATCCAAAAAAATTGCAAAGAAAAAAACCCTCATTATATCGTGTACAATGAAAATAAAGCTTTCTATTTGAAATTGTAAGAAAAAAAAACTTCTTCAACATAAATGGTTTATAACGCACTATAGTGTGGTTTCCAACAGCCTTTACTGGCAGGCACACATTTCCATTTTTTCAAAACATGTAAAATAATATATAATCTATAAATGTTTAAAAGATTATATATACAATTTTAAGTATTTTATAAAATATATAAAAATATATGTAAAACAATAAAACTCCAAAATAATGGACTGCAAATAAACTGACAGATTTTGTAACCAAAACACACAATAACATTATCTTCCTGTTGCTGCACAGCTTTAAATATTTAAGGTGAGTTGTTTCCAATGTTGAGCCCACAAACAAGCTTTAAACTATCGCTGACGGTTTATCAAAATCTTTAAATCTGTTATCAGG
This sequence comes from Plectropomus leopardus, assembly GCF_026936395.1. NCBI lineage: Eukaryota > Metazoa > Chordata > Actinopteri > Perciformes > Serranidae > Plectropomus > Plectropomus leopardus. Next base: position 36,461,995 of record NC_142180.1, on the reverse strand, counting down.
CAGAACTGCTGAGAGTTGGCAGAGTATGAACAGGCCTGTATTTGTTTCCGTCACCCTTGTGTGTGGCGTTACATTTGTTTGTGGATAAATACAGGTGGATTCACCGGCTTATACGAGGAGCAAGTTAATGTGTGAGTCTGCCCAGCTTCATTTATGCTTTATCCACTGATCGAATCTACGCTTTATTAATGTATTAAATTTGCTCAAAAAGAATATGGAGATAAATCATTTGTAGCTCTGACGTACAACTTAATTTGTTTTAAAAGACAAGACAAATCTGTACTGAACACTCTCCAGCCTACCATCTCCTAATTCACTGTTCACCTTAAACCACACGTCTAATGTCTGAGCCTGAAAGTACCTGAAATCTTCACACATTCGTCACTGAGTAGGAAACAGTCAAAGGTACAAACAACAAGAAATTACTGCGTTTAAAGCTAATCTGCGTCATCAGGACCATGTAGGTGGTTTGATCAGATTTAATTGTTGCCTTGGCAACGCAAGCAAACAACACATTAACTGCTATTAGATTCTTTTAATGTGAAATTCTGATTGGTTGGAAGGAAATCCGTCCAGTCATCCTTTCATCAGAGTCCTGATCAGATTTTAAACCGGTGAGAGGAGTTCAGACTGAACCACAAAATACAGAAATCTGTCAAGTGAAACAACCACTTTAGTTCTCACGTAGATACGTAGGAAGCCCATCACTTACAGCAAGACACCAGGGAGGGGTTTCATTAACCCTTAAATTGGGCAAATTGAAACTGCAAATATAAAATAAGCCTAATGCAAACTCAGCAATTTACAAAAAAAAAACCTCCCTCTTTGTTGCAAAAAAGTTAACATGAGGTGGTATTTCAGGCAATTTGAAAAAGCCATATTTCACAAAACTGCAGTGGAAACACTTTTTAGTCTTTGCTAGGTCACATGTCTGTGTCTGTGTGCTGGTCAGGAGGAACTGGCTCCCTCATGATGCAGCAGGAGCCACAAGAGCTGTTATTGCATCATTTCTCTCTGAGAAAGTTGAGCAGATCATCCGGAAGTTTTGAATCCACAATTCCTCTGTGAAATTGTGGACTATCAGCTCCCAGAAATCCCTCATACATGGCCGCTCCCACATATGAGTGGCTCGCCTTTCCGTTATCGCTCACACAAAACGCCTACTGGAATATTATTGTGAGAAGAGAACCCACAGAACATCATTCAGTGGAAACGCAGTCATCTTGCAATTGTGTTTTATCGACATTTCAAAAATAATAAGTACAAGTAAGTAAGTAACTACTAAAAATAAGTTTTGCGCAAATCTGTACTTTAAACCCGCCTAAAATTAAAACATGAGCTTTTGTCGCTCCACACATTCCTGAAGGAAACTTTATCTGTGTTTGAGTAAAAGTCAAGCATGTAAAATATGGTTTACGCAGGAAATCCAAAGCTTGCTGCAGAGGCAGGAGTGTGATGTTACAGGAGTGAGTTGGGACTTTACCTGAATCTCAAGCTCTGAGATCTGCTGCTGGAGTTCAGCCATAGCAGCGATGTTGTCAGCTTCCCGCAGCCTGACTGCCATCACCTCCTCCTTACTCTGCAGACAAAAAAAAAACAAAAAAACAAGCAAAGGTCAGTTTAGCAAAGTCCCAGGGAGGCGTGATGCTGAATGGCCAGGATGAGAACGTACTGTATAACATTAGAGTATTTTCTATTTGTGTATGAGTCAGTCTTGCGGGGGGAATTCCTTAGAGATGGGATGTGTTACTCTTCTTCAGAAAACAGTTTCACCAAAATCTAGCAGCATCAAATTTCCCTGTTATCTTTTGTTGTTCTTTTATTCTTTTATTAACTATTTTTAGAATTGTTATTTATAATTAATTAATTTTACTAACATTTTCAATTCCATTTTTTTTCTTTTTTTTATTTCATGAAGTCTTAATTCACTCTATCTCCATGTGTGGAATTATTCACCTTTCTACATTTGCTTGGGCATTTCAACTTAGACACTGAACTACTGATTCATGTTTGCCCTGAAAACTTCAAAAACCAAAACTGTGGAGATAAAAAAGAAATCTTCCAGCATCTGTAGACCCATCAAAATTAAATACTGCCAGACAAAACTGATGAAAAAAATCATAATGTCCAATTGTACATGTCAACACAAACTATAAATGTATTTTTTTATTCGGATGTTTGCGAAACAGATCTGTGGTAGTTTGTCTCGTGCGCCGTGTGAAGTGTTGCAGAGGTTTACCTTGCATTCAATCTCAGCCTGTCTCCGCTTGATCTCTTGCAGTTGCGCATGCAGGTCTTTATTTTGCACCGTCAGTGTTTGCACGCACTCCTGGAGACAGCGGCTCTCCTGCTCCGCCCGTCGCAGCTGGTTACTGTGAATCTGATTCTGTTTGAGCAAAGGTTGTGCATAGAAAACGTATTTTGAGTATTATAAATGATCAATTTAATCCATAATGATCTGAGTTACATAATTTGATGATGAGAAGAGAGGTCTGTGAGTCTGCTGGAACAGAAGACTGCTGCCCTCTGAAGGAAACCGTGTGACAATACAGGCAGAGAAATCACCTCTTCAGTGCATTTACTGTTAACTAGACCGAAAGTAGACCTTACTTACTGAGGTGAAAACATGGAGGGAAACATAATAAGCAACTTGGCAAGAAATGTCCCATACATTTCAGAAATATAGTAAGAGATAACAAAGAAATGACCTCACATTTAGCTGAGGGTAATTATTACATGTATATATATAAACTAGTGAAAAAATATCCAGAAAACTACATTTATAACTCTTATAATTATATTACAATTTTCTTGGTTGCTTTTGTTTTTTTAATTTATTTTTTTCACTTGTAACCTTTTTCTGATTTCTTGCTAAGTTGCTTATTGGCTTCTAATGTTTTTGAAAGAAATCAAGCGGTGTGCTCAGATTTTAAAGGGTTAATGGTATTATAAGAACTAAAATAATGTGATTTCTGACCTGTGTCTCCAGCTCCAGCATCCTCTGCCGTGTCTCCCGCAGCTCTGCCTGCGCCTCGGCCTCACGCAGCCTCACACTCATCAGCTCGTCCTGCAGCTCGCTCGTGGTGTTCTTCCTCGGGCTGTCCTTCCAGCGACCAGCGGTGCGTGCCAAGTGACGCTATTAAACGAATTTACTGACATTAAAACTTTTTTCTGCATTTCACGGACATGTTGCATTTTTTGCAGGATGTCGACATGCTGGTGCTCACCTGCCAGTGCTCCTCCAGGTCTCTGACCTGCTGCCTCAGCTCTTTCAGGCCCGTCAGAGCCTCCGCCTCCCTCAGCTTCACCCCTATCAGCTCCTCCTGAAGACGCGCCACATTGGTGTCGTCTGGTAGCGACGTGTTCCTCTAAGGACGGTAAGAATTACGTGTTTAAAGAGATGCATCGATCAGCTGGCGATCACAATCGGACAATTTTTAGCTTTATCGTGATTGGTACCAGCCAGTCAGTCTCAGTAAAGTTTTTTTTTATTTTTTAAGATTTTTTGGGGGGCTTATATTGCTTTTAATCAATAGGACAGTGTGAGCGTGAAAGGGGTAGAGAGAGAGGGAGAGACATGCAGCAAAGGGCCGAGGCCAGACTCAAACCCACGGCTGCTGCAGCGAGGACACAACCTCTGCACATGGGGCGCCGCTCTATCCACTGATCCACCAGGCGCCCCTGTCTCAGTAAAGTTTGAGTATATATAGATCTGTTGCACCTGTTCTCTTTTGGTAAAGCGACACATGTTGGATAAAGTTGGATATACTGCAATTCACTTTCCAGTTGGATTTTATTTGTACAAAATAGCTCTGTTCATTAACCTGGAAAGCTTTTTAATTTAAGTTTGGGTAAAAGAAAGGCCTGTAACCTGGTGCAGATTTAGAAAAAATTAAAAGTTATGTGACGGTGTTTCAATATAAACACACAAGTGAAGTTTTCATTAGAGAAAAAAGTGTAAGCTCCTAATTGAAGTTATTAAAAAGAAAGAAAATCTTAATCGGCATGACAGCCTTTTAATAAAATCAGAGTTCCTCAAGAAGTTTGCAATCCTTAAATCTCTACATGTTTTAAAAACATGTAATACAGCCTCGGCATATAATAACACTGTATGCTGGCTAAAATTTAAGCTATACATCATGTCTGAGACAACACACCTTTTCCATATCCAGGATCTTGTCTTGCATCTCCTTGAGAGCGCACTGAGACTCCGCCTCCTTCAGCCGGGCCTGCACGAGCTCTCTCTCCAGCTGCAGGACGGACTCCTCCGAGTACCGAGGGGCTCCCTTCTACAACAGGACACGTGTGTGAGTACGGACGGCAACAAAGAGCTTCAAATGTCTGTCTGCACAGTCCTCAAAATATTCAACCTCCAGGGTCCCAAAATAGTTACAGTCCATCAGATTTGCTCAGCTGATATTATAAATATATTCTCCTGTAAGAAATCACACCTCTGTGGCTCTCCACAGAGCCAACCTTAATAAGAGCTGACACCAACCATTTTGCTTTTTCACTTTTCACATAAATGATTCATGACTGCTCACTGAGAAGCAAGACAGCAAATTATGTAAAACATTGTAATGCCTGCACATTATCATCTGGAATCCGACCATCAATAATTAAGGATGTTAGGTCAATAGATATGCACCAAGAGGACTCTGTGAACAGGGTACCACGTGTGAAACCTGCCAGCCTGTGAGACAGCTGCTTTCAAATTCATGAACTGAGCTGTGTCATAATGCGTGTCCCAATTTGAATTCATGCATGCCGAAACAGATCATTACCAGAAGCCGGTGTGCGAAGTGAGAGCAGAAATGCTGCTGCTTGGATTTTGCTGCTTGGCAATGTGCGTCAACAATGCAGGAGGGGTGACACATCTGAACGGAAACTCATTTTTACTGCCACACAGTTTTGAAATTGAGCTTTCAGATCTGCACAACACAAGGTCATCTGAGAAACATCCCTGTCACAGCTCCTGTCACAGACCGCAGGATCTGTGCAGCCTGCCGGCCGGGGACTCTGCGGCCCTCCTTACCACTTGCGGCGGCTGCTGCTGCTGCTGGAGCTGCCTGATGGTTGTCTTGGCCTGCTCCAGCTGAGCACTGGCCTCCTCGCTCTGCTGTTTGACTGTGGCCAACTCCCGCTTGACCAGGTAGTTCTCCTCTGCCTCCTGAGCTCGAGTCACTTGTCCCTTGGGACATAAACCAACCGAGGGAAGGGTGGCGTGAGCACGACAGGAAGTGAAACGAGAGGGCGGAATGGGTGGGCACATTAGAGGAGAAGATGGGTTTTCTAAGGACATGCTTAACTCTTTAAAACCTGGATCTACATCACTTTTTTGTGCTGCATAACCTTTGAAATCTGAGCAAATTGGTTTGCTTTCTTTTGAAAACATAAGATAAAAGGCAATGAGCATCTCTGCAAGAGATGTTCTGCAAATTAATAAAAATAATTATATTATATATATTATAATTTAAATAATAATACATTGGATTTATAAAGCGCCTTTCAAGAACTCAAGGTCACTTTACAACACTAACAACAAATAAAAAGAATTGCAACGAATGATTTCTTAAGAATCAAGGGAAAGTGTCAACATTTATAATTTTCATAACAATATACTTAAAATTAGTTTACAGTATTATCTTTTAAGCACTTTTTTGGGACGATTTCCTTGATGTTTTTTGTGTCTTTTCCTTGTTTTTACTTGGTTCTATTCTCTAATTTTGAGGAAATTTCCTGTACTGAAAAAAAGCTACTTTTTGTGTAATTTGTTTTTAAAGTCGCCCATTGCCTTTTGCCTTTGTTTTTGAAAGACATCAAACCAATTGCCTTAGGTCTCAAAGGGTTAACTCTGTGATTTATGTTGTAATTCCTTTGCTTTCTTTAAAATGATTTGTGATTCTCTCACTTTGGCATGCTTTAATGTGCTATTTCATGCACTTATTCAACAATGTAATCAGCTATCATAATGTGGTTTTAATTCAGAGAATCATCAAAGTTCAATCAAATCTGCATTATTACTGCTGTTCATTGTGCTAATCATAAGCATGCAATGCTAAAGAGAGAGAAGGAAGAAGGAATGAGTGAGAGGGATAAAGAGAAAATGAGGAGTATACCTGGATCAATCTATCTGCCAAGGAAGCACTTTCCTACAAAACAGAAATATCGACAGCAGAGAGAGAGAATCCAGAGGACAGTTAAAAGCACACAAAAAAGAACAATTGATTGTTTGAGAGAAGAAATGCAATGTTCATTTCCCATCCAAAAAAATATTTGTTTACAGGCTGCAGAATGGTGTTTACATTCAGGGGTAGAAAAGGAACATTGCATGCAGGTGCGGTGAAAAGAGGTGCAAATATGCACACACACACTTAGGTGACAAAGTGAAAAATGAGGCGGTGCTGAGAACAGTGACAGGTTTCAGACAGGAAGAAGCAGCGCAAGACAGCTCGAGTAAAAGCAGAAAGTGACGTTTAGAACAACAGCGTGATAAGCAGTAAGGAGCTGTGTGTTTAACCGAACAGAAGCTCCGGGTTTGATGTGGTTAATCTGAGCAGCAACAGGTTCAGTTAGTAAAGAGTTAAAAAAAAGGTCCTGGGAGTGACGTGACAGAGACGCCTCAGAGAGCAGCAGCCTCGAGCTGGTTCTGAGTATCAGACTCGTTTAGATCACAGTGTTTCTCCCTGCAGGCGGACGCACCGCAGCCCTCGCCACCCGTGGCAGACCTCATGCATGGCGCCACGAAAAGGTTGCAGAATGATACAACAGCGCTTTGTATCGCATCAAGCAGCCACGTTCACATTCCAGACAGGCTTGTTACAGTCTCTGCTTCTGTTAGTGTCTGTTATTGGAGCCACTCAGACAGTCACCATGACAACAAGGCAACTTCAAGTCCAAAATCTGCCTTCTGTCTCTGATAGGATCCTCATCTACAGTTAATGAACGCACTGAACCAGCCAGTGATGGTTTATCATGAGAGCGTCCAGCTAACAGCCCAGTTAGTGACAGACGAGACTCCTTCACTGAAGCCAAGGTTTGCATCTTCTGAAGTGGGGTTATGTTTGGTACTTTTCCATCGTCAGTGTGTTACTTACAGTAGATGTTGTCAAAATATTGATTTATTGATAAGACAGATTCTGAATATTTGAAATGGTTTTCATAATAATTTTCCTAAATACTGATACAACTTTCTCGCTCTCTCTTCTCTCCAACAGCGAGATCACACACACACACACACACACACACACACACACACACACACACACACACACACACACACACACACACACACACACACACACACACACACAGCAGCAGCAGCACCCACATCGCCCCGCCTTCGCTGTCTTCTTGTCACCCGCCTCATCTGGAATACAGGTTTGTTTGCACTTGACTTTTGAATGTTTGAAAATCTCAGTGGCTTTTCAACATGAGCACTACTTTGAGTAAAAAAACATGTTTTTTAATAAATGTAAAAAAGTTTTAATTATTGTTACGTTTACCACAATCAAGAGAGGGAAAGCCAAAGTTGTTGTGTTAAAGCCTGAATGTATGACTGTAAAGTCAATCTTTCCCTGCAGTTTTGAAAATGGTTTTGAATATCAATATTGTTCAAGGGATAATATCAAAGTTATAATTTGCAGTATCATGACAGAACTAGTTGGCATGCCCTCAGTTTGGAGAGGCAGATAGGAGCTCCACCGCTGAAGCTCAGCAATGTACTGCTGTTAAAGGGGGCAGCAGCAAAATTTCTTTTAGCCACTTAAAACAATCAGCGTCGGTTTAAATGCTTCTTTTTGCCGCAGACATCCCCTTCTCAAAGGGAAGCCTTTACCAGCTTGTAAAAGCCACCAAACTCCATTGACAAAAACTGTATTTTTGGCTCGCTCAACACAGGAGTTGCTGGTCTTCTGCTGCCTCCATCAGTGTGTTTGTTTGCTTTATTGTGTGACTTAAGTGAATCTGAACTAACAGTTTTAAATACTGAAGTCACACAAAAACACAAACTAACTTATGGAGGCAGCAGCAGAACTTCTGTGTTCAGCAATCTTAAAGTACTGTTTTTCCCAACTGAGTCTGGCATAGAAGAGAGTGATATAATGGCTTCAGCTGACCATCAGAAAGGGCTGTCTGACAGCATGGTAAAGCTGTAAAAACATTCGAATGTAGTTTTGTGTGGTTAAAATTTGTTTTCCCGCTGACCCGTCCACAGCAGAAAATTCCTTGCCGTCGATGGTTGCACTTTTCCAACCTGGGGACATGCCGACCGTCATCTACTGTCTGTAAAACCCTGACTGTGGATAAGAATCTCATTCAACCCGACTTCAAAAATCCAAACTATCCCTTTAAGAGGAGATGCATGATGTATGAGGATACACAGCTGAATGGGTTAACGTGATATTGATGGTGGTTAGTGTGGTGACGAAGCACCTATAACAAACACTGCTGCACTCACTTTCTCTAGTGTGTCTATCCTCTGCTTCAGCAGCCTGTTCTCTGTCCGCAGCCTCTGTAGGAAATCACAAAAAACATCACATGAAACAAAATAGTGGAGACTTCAGAGCGTTTCTTTAACATTTAACAATTTTTACTCACCTTGATTTCCACCTGCTCCTCCATTTCTTTCGTTTTGATTGTAGTGTAGTCTTTCTCTAACCTGAAAAAGACAAGAAGATTAGTAAAACATATGAAAAGAAAACATAATAAAAGCTTTTCTAGCATGGACTGGACTACTGGAAAAAATGCAGCAATAAAAACAGATAAAAATAGTAGCAGAAAAGTTCATGAGTTTAATTGTGAAGGCAACAAAAAAGCCAGTAGGGCTGGGCCTGAATATATAATGTATTTAATATATTTTGGGTACGTGTTTGTTGGGGTAGGTTTTCAGTTTTTTTCTTTTTTAGAACTAATATTCATCACTCTTTGAAACCTGAATCAGCATCGGGTTTCTTCTGTTGCATGAAAGATGCTTTTCACAAGCTGTTTGACCCTTTAAAACCTGAGCAAATTGGTTTGATTTCTTTTGAAAACGTGGAGAAAAAAGGATATGAACAACTTATCAACAATAAGGGAGAAAATGTCTAGAAACCTATACTTGTAAATACAGTAATTTTATATTTAAAATGATGTTTTAGAAAAATATAAAAATATTTAGCACTTTTTAAGGTGATTTTCTTGTTTGTTTTTGTGTCTTCGTTTTTTTTTATTTTCAGGTTGTTCTTTTTTCTTGCTAATTTTTGGTCCATGTCATGAAAGCTATTTAGTTATAAAACTAAATTTTGAATCTTTTGTTGGAGCTATGATGCTGTTTCTGCACTTCTTTTTCTGGCTTTTCTGGCATCGCCTTGGATTTAGATCCTATTTTTATGAGTATTTGTGTTCATTATAGAAGCCAAAAATAAGGATTTTTTTCTGAGGTTTTGTGTAAAAGTAACTGCAGAAGCAGAGGGAGAGGTTGCTAAGTGTTGCTGATCTTGGAGTTGCACTTACTTTTTCATCTTCTTCGCATTGTATTTAACTTGATAGGCAGCCTGGATGACCTTATCCGGTCCACTGTCGAGCTGGTGCGGGATGACCTTCTGAAAGTGCTGCAGCACAGTGAGGAAAACAGAGACAGGATCAGAGCCACACGCCCAAAAAAACAGCTGCTTTCAAACAACTGACGTCCCTGTCAGGTGTTTCTCCGACCTCACAGCACTACATCAAACATCAGCGTAAACACAGGTAAAGCAGGGAGGACACATGTAGTCATTATCTGGGTGTGGTGGAGGTTCCTCCCTTGAGAGTGCCGCACTTTTTAGACCAGAGATCTGAGCTGCTCGAGTGAAACGTTATGCGGAGGTCATGGTCATATACCTGTAACATTCCCTCCATGTCGAGCTGGATGAGTTCAGTCTGGTTCATCTGAAGGATGGCCAGTCCCACACGGAAAACGATCTCCAGACCCTGAAGACAGAGATCACCTGTAATCACTGAGTCTTTTCAAAGAACACAAACGCTGCACAGCATGCTGTGAAGTCTCTTCTGAAGTGGACTGAGAATTTGTTACAACAGCTCATATGGGAGAAAATGGCAACTCACACCAGCTATTAAAAATCAACTGTAGTATTTCGTTTTCTCCAACAGGTGGTGCTAATCCATAACCTTTTTATGATGTTAACTTTAAGTAATCCACAACTGTAATCATTCTCAAAGCTCTTCTCTAAGTGGATTTACTGCTCCTTTGTTTAGACGTTACATCTGCATTTTAGACATTTTTTATTAGCCACAGTGACATAAAGTTAGTGTAACAGCAGAATTATGTTCAACCATTAAATCACAAACATTTGAGGCAAGCAAAAGTAAAAAAGTACTTGGGTCAAATGCAAAGTATTTCTTACAGAGAGTGAACTCAAGTGAAAAATGCAAGCTAAATAAACTAAAGAACAAACATGCAAAAACAGAAATTATTCTCAGACCAATACATGTGAGTAGATGTTTGAGCCTGTTTGCACCTGGTACTAACGTGCACGATGGGTGATTCGATCACAAGTGGACGACTCTGAAGTTAGGGCCACACAGTTATTTGAATATTAATCACAATCGCAATTTTGGCTTCCTGCAATTAAATGAAGATAATCAGCTGCAACACTGTCATTTTAAAATGCGTTCTCCGCTCATAGAAAACTCCCCTGCACATCATACCGAGCACCTCCTAAACCACCAGCCAGCCTCCACTTTTAAAGTCCACTACGAGTACATCCTGCAGCTGCAGCCTATGGAAATATCCCCACTATTGAGGCTGTATACAGAAAAACAGAAATCATCCATCATTAATCCAATCATCTGTTAGGAGAAAACAAATCCTATGCAAATGTCATGACACTTTTGTCTGCTCTGCAAAGCAACACAACTAACTTGTTAAATCATTTAATGATTTATGATGTGAATTCAGCCATTCTGTCTGTCTACTTTTTCTTTTTTAAACTGGTGCTTCTTGTTTTATCCCTTAAGCTGCTGTAACAATGCAATTTTTCCCGCTCTCATCTTTAACAGAGCACGGCCCCTTTAAACTGACCTCACACATGAAGATGTCAAAGATCCTCGTGGCGACGGGCAGAGGGAAGGAGGTGAGGAAGATGGTGAGGAACCAGGAGGAGGCGTACATGGAGGTGTGAAAGCTCTGAGCCTGGAAATGCATATGCAGCTCTGGGAGATGCTCCTGCGGGTAAAAATCAAACAAATTCACAACATCCCTACAATCTGTCATCACCACTCGATGCAGCAGTTTCACTACCAAGTATGAGGCGTCTACCTGGATCATAGACTCAAACTGGTACATGCAGAGTCCCAGTTCAGCCATACTGGGTTTGAAGAGCTCTCGTAATCTGTAGTCTTGCATTAACTTCACAAACACACAGAACGCTTCCTCTTCTGGCATCTAGAAGAAGAAACAAAATAAAATCAAATCTCAAAAATTTGGTTAAACATTTGGTAGAAGTAGGGCTGGGCAATATGGCTTTAAAATAATATTGCAATATTACACACAATATATATTTATCTATATTTGTAAATGTCCTTTAGACTAAGGTCAACTACTAAAATACAAAATTATTGAATGAACTGCATTTACAATAAAGTTAATACGAGCGACTGTCATATGATAAAGCTGAATATGTAGTCATATAGTCATATATCTGTTGTAATTTTTGAGTAAATTTAATAAATTGCCCGCCCCGGGCTAAAGATTGGATTATTACCTGCATGAGAAGCAGTCCTACAATGAACGCGCTCCCTTGACAATAGCCAACCTCCCGGTCGACCAGTGAATATGCCTGAAAAACAGATTAACCATTTCAACCCAGAAACTTTAGTGAGAGCTGAATGCCTCTTTTGTTATCTGTACACATTATTATCGGTTTATCTGCGTTCACTCCTCAAACACAAACGGAGAATCACCTTCATGACATTGAAGAGCACTTCCTGACCCAAGCTGTCTTTCTCCTTGAAGAATTCGTGTTCGGGATAAGTGCGGGCGATGTCTCTGCGAATCAGCTTCTCGCAGGGCGACGTCATCTTCAGGAGTTCGGAGTATTGATCCTTGATGGGCATGTTCTGGGCGTTGCACAACAGCTGCCACACTATCGCCCGAAAGTGGTGAGGGATCCCTTTTCTGACGAGGTCCTGTGGAAAAATAAATCAATAAATAGTTAGGGTTAGGGTTAGTGAAGTTGAACTTTATCTCGCTGTATCTTAAAGACATTAATGAGGAATTCTAACCAGCATCTGGGAAATGTGTAAGAGGGTAAAGGTATTTTCACACCAAGCATGAATAATTCAGGCAAATAAATCATATGTCAATTAAAACATTTTAAGCTCGCTATTTCTATGAGCCTATCCACGCTATCTAAAGCCCTCTTCACACAGGACTAGTATTAATATCGTAGGTAATTTACCGTGGAACTTTTACTTTACAGATTACAGAGTTAAAATCACAGATATCCTCCGCAATGTTTACAAATCACTGGAGGTCGTAATATTAGTCCCGTGCAAATACAGTTTAACACTTTTCTGCGGTGCTGTTTTGTTCTGCAACTCTTTCAATATCTGCAACTTTTGAATAACCAAAAAATAACCAATAATCTATAACCTATAAAATAATGACTTTTACTCACATGATCAATAGATTTTATTGAACATTAGTGTCATTATTCTCTTTATACAGTCATGCAACAGTATGGATATTGATCTTGCAAATTAGTGTCTGTTTTTTTTGTTAAATCCAGGTTTGAAAAGACCTTTAGAAAACATACAGGCTTTCTGTGCAGGAAAAAAACTGACATTTGCATTTCTCACAACAGGATGCAGCCATGGGCATGCTTTGTTCTCTAGTATTTATTTTCCCATTTCAGCACCGTGAGCATCCCATAACTCATAATAATACGATTTCCACTGATGAATGTAATCTTGTCAGTGGGGCTTTCTGTAGTGTGATTTGTTTCCATATTTCACTGCTGATACAATTTGATTAAGCAATTTCCTGTGCTGACAGGGAACGCTGGTCTTTCCTGCTGCGATGTGATCGTGTGTGTGTGTGTGTGTGTGTGTGTGTGTGTGTGTGTGTGTGTGTGTGTGTGTGTGTGTGTACATCTGGTGAGCGCAGGGTGCATCTGGAGCAGAGGTCCACCCACACTGGCTTTCAGCAGGGGATCCCTCTCTCCTCTCAGAGGTTAGTCGAGACAAACCGAGCTTTGTGCTGAAACAATGCGCCGCCTGATATCTTCACTGTGTCTGAGAGAAGCTTTCTGAGGGTCACCACTGCGTTCACCGCCCCTTTGTTTTCCCATAATGCTCTGTGACAGGCTCCAATGTAGATCTCATCAATGATTTTAATGTTCTGTGCTTTTCAGAGTTTGGTTTATTTTGAACATGTAAAAAAGAAAATCGAGAAACAATTTTACAAACAAGGAGTCAGACAGAAAAAAGTAATATTTACAGAAAATGAAAAAGCAAAAGAAATGATGATTTAGTTTACATTTTCAAAAAAGTACTAACTTATTTAATCCCATTCCTTCTCCATTAGTCCTTGATCCTTTTTATGAATATAAACCTATACTTTAATTATTTAAACATATATGCACACACCCACATAATCAAAATACCTACCATTTTTCAGTATTATATACAGAAGAAAGAGGAAGATAAACTAGGAAAAAATAAATATTGTGTAACCACATAACTAAACAGTAACCCTCTACTGTGATGATCAAACCCCCTCTTCATCCCTGTACCTCATGAAAATCCTGTTTTTATACATTATTTTAAACTGGTTTATGTTTGGAAATTGTTTTAGCTCCACATAAAAACTGTTTCATAGCTTCACTCCACAGAGAGAATGTGGAGTGATTGCTGATCCAGAACCTGCTTTGCTTAAATGCATCGTGAAAGTTAATTATGAACATGTTTAATGTGTGACTTCCAGCTGATTCTATCATCGCTTGTTACCCCCAAATAATTTATCTGCATGAACTCTTTCAATTTCAGCCCCATCTATTTGTATCTGAACAGCTGGTGTTGATATGCACGAAATATGTCAGATATATCAGATAACCAGATTCCCACCAAACTAAATAAGTTTCTCTCTCTCAGTCGTAGTAAATTTAAAATACTGAAAACATGAACACATCAGGGGTTTTGCTGACGCTGGCAGAAAAGTCAACGTTCCTTCCTTCGTGCAACAGAAACTGAGTTTCTCTGACAGCCAAGAGGGAAGAAAACATCAATTGTGGAGGCCTCAGCATTTATGATTAACAGCCCAGACTAGCTGCAACCATCTGGTCATTACTACTTCTGTTAAATTACATAATGACACCACTCCATGTCCGCAGCTCCCTCACAACACTTCCCCATTCACACACGCAATCGCAAGAAAAACAGAAACCCCGCAGACGATGTTTCACACCATTTACATGTGTGGCTACATCAACAGGTTCATGCAACATTAACTACATGTGCAAACTTTGTTTCTTTTTTCCATGTGGATTACAGAGAATGTAATTTAAGTGCTACTGACTGTGAGAAAGCAATAATTATGTGTGATGAGCGTGCAGTTTTGAGTGTCGTCACTGCGAGCGTGGAGCTGCTGGGCTGCAGTTTCAAAGCTGAGCAATGATTGGGCCAAAAGCATGTAGTGTTACAGTGAAAGAACGATCCAGGAGGGCCGTTCAGGTGACATGACTTCAAGGACCTGGTCACAATAATCAATCACAATTGCAGTTGTACACAGAGAAACTACAAAAGGTGCACTCAGTTAAGGGCAGATCTTCCTCAGGTGTGTCTGGGGGCATGTGGGAGGGAACAGGAAGTGCAGGGCAGGCTGTGTGTTCAGCATGTATACATGAGAGAAGTCCTATTATAGGGAGACAATATGTAGGTTACATAATCAAGGTGTAACCAGAGTAGTCAGGCTACATGGAGACAAACCTCGGACACAATGTCCAATAAAACCCCTCCTACTTCCCTCTCCCTTCCAAAAAAAAGCATTTTTTTCAGAGTTCTGCTATTTAACTCTTTAAAATGTAAGCAAATTGCCTGATTTATATCAAAAGTACGAGAAAAATGCTATAAGCAACGAAAGAAGAAATGACCCAAAAACTAGCAACTAATTAATAAAAAGTACAAGAAAATTACCTAATTAGTAAAAACACTTCCGATCTCATTATCTGGGTGTGTTAGTCCGATTTCAAGAGAGTCATTTTAGTCATATTTCAGTCAGACTAACACAATAATTTGACCTTTTGTAACACCATGCAAACATACTGAGTAACTGCATCGAGAGGACCTTGAGCAAACAGTCATGACTGAGCTCACAAAATTTCAGACTTATGGTTCCAGTAGTATGTGAGGTTAGCTGCGGACAGACACACACAGGAGGCGCGCACACACCGTCGACCACATGATCCCCTCCTGGCTTACGCCTGGCAGATATAACTACAGGCTCCTAGCTGAGTCACTGCCACGACTGGTGCCTGTTATCAAAATGTTATCCAGCAAAGCACTTAACAGAGTTTCCTATTTTTCCACCGTACATGTGCAGCTGAAACCAAACTGCCATCGACAGTGACCGAGCGTATGGTTATCACAAGACCTCAGAGAGTGACTGTAGAAACAAGCAACCTAAAATTAGCTTCAAATGTCAAGAACTGTAACAACAAGCTCAAGGACAACACTAGAGTATCCACTAGAACAAAGATAGCCTTAGAAATTATTTCTGGAGCGAGTAAACAGTCAGACAGATATGACCATAGTAGCATTCAGGCCAGCGCTTGATACAAACGCCTGCGAAACAAACATATCACGAGAGAAACTGTGTAACCTAGATTGTAACTGTCTTATCAAATTTAAAGGCATTTCCATACAGAAGCAGCATTATAGGACTCTGGTTATTCTTGTCAAGCAGACAACTATAAAAAAATGCAGACCAAATTAGCACATTTATAGCTCTAAGATTGCTTTAACCTTGTTTTCAGCAGCCGGGTCAAATGTGTCCCGGTAAGCTCTTTAATGCAGTCGTGTTTCAGTAAGCTCTTAAGCAGGTCTGCACGAGACTCGGCTGTCACCTCACAGGTAGTGCCGAGCACCAGCCTCACCTTGAGCTGCTTCTCTTTCTTCTTGCGCACCTCCTCCCACTCATTGACGATTCGTCCCCACAGGATCCATGAGTCCTCCTCGAGGTGGGAGAGGTTGGAGGAGGCAGAGGAGCTGGACACCAGGGAGGAGCCACTGTTTCTCCTGGAGCCATTCATGGAGCGCAGCGACTTGCTGTCCGTCTCCAGCAGCCTGTAGTCAAAGTATGAGGTAGGATGTGCTGTAAACACTGTACACACACAACATTTTCTCTTGTTCTTAAAGTCCACACCAAAAAATGTTTAGGAAAAACTTAATAAATCAAATGTCTCTTCTTCTGTTATATGAACAACAAGTTTTGAAAATGGTTCATTATGAAGTGAGAGTCCTGCAGCCAGCAGCAGTCACACAGGCTGCAATGTAACCACTCCAGGCATTTTCACACCATTCATTTCTGTCCTGAAGTGCTTTTGCACTGGCAGGCTCAGATTGTTATTCAAAGTGTCTGACAACATTATGGAAAGGATCCTTACACAACTACACCTTTTGTTTAACCAGTTAAACACCCAAACAAGAGCAATACGTTCTCAGTTACACCGCTTCCCTCCTCACCAATCTGAAGACATTAACTCCACTGAAGATCTTTACCAAAATTTGGGAAAAAACAGACCAGTGATGGAAAAGTTTATCTGTGCTAAATCTAGAATCAGTGCCAGACGATTTGCAAGCTGTGATTGTGGCAAACAGACAAACCACATCCAGTGTTGAAATCAAAGCTGCCCACATTTCGAGGTTTGTACTAAAAATGGAGACCTGGTTTAAAAAGCCACTTTGTATGGATGTTTGACAGCTTTGTCCAAAATCCTCTCTTCAGATCTGTCCAGGGTTTCCCACACATTAATTTATTTGTGGCGGCTCACCACGATTAAAACATCTGCTGCCGTCTTTTTTTTGCCATGTATTTTACAGCTGGACTGTTCACTAAGAGTTCATTTAGAGTATATATATATATATATCATTAATTTATTTAAATTATGACACCACTCTCGGAGCGCAGAGTGTACTGTGGGCTCAAACGGAGCAGCAGGCACAGTGAAAGTGAAACTTCACCATTACCAGCAGCTGCTCCTCTCATCCATTGATCTGATCAGCTCTGACGCAGTCGGCAGAGCATTTATTTACCCCGAAACTTAGGCTGCTGAGGAGGAAAGAGCTAACCTCTAGTTCTGACCCGCAAAAATGCCTGAATTTTTGAATTTTTAACTTTGTTTTATCATAGAATGATAAAACAAAGGGACACACACACACACACACACACTAAGCTGAGAATTACACCTACAGCTGAAATGATGCACTAAAATGCATATACATGCAGTATTTCAAGCCCTGAAAGCTTAAGCAAAGTTGCTTTTGAGCTGGTTAATCTTGTACTGTATCACTCTTCTCAGTTTGTCACTGGAGTTACTGCCAGAGTAACCCAATCAGAGATCAGCGTGCAGAGAAAAGAAGCTGTGACTCCCAAACTGTGCGGTCATGAGGAGCTCACGACAGACACACAAAGGCTCAGACACCTGATCTCGGAAAAAGGCCCCGGCCTCTTTACTGGAGCCCGTGACGTTACTGAGGGTGCTCCCAGAATGGCTAGGGTTACAGCCAAATTTGGGTCGTGTGGGAGGGAAGGAGTGAAATGGACGACCACAGTGTCCAGCCTGCAACAGAGCTTCTTCACTTGTATTTAGCTCTGACAAAGAGCTAAAAAGTTCATTTAAAAAAACGTTTCATAGCTATAATGTAGCAGGAATTTCCAGTTTAAGTGTTTTAGTCAGTCTGTCACAAACACACTGCACTGACAGGCCATGAACCTGAACATACTCGGGCCTCTGCTAATAATTCACCAGCAGTCAAACACCAGTCTGAAGCTTTATGAAAACAAAAAACTACTCAGCATTTGTTAAAAATCAACAGCACACAGCACATAAAAGGAGATTTTTATAAAATTTTGAGCTAGAACAAAAGGCAAAAAGTTTAACTGTTACAATGTCATCATGACGTCAATTTACCGTTCATTACAGCAGGAGAACAAGCCTAAAATTCAATAAACCTTACCAAGATAAACTCATGATGTTCTCCTCATGTCTCCGGTTTTTAGGAATTCTGAACCAATGGCATGTCTGATTTACAGATTGTAGCTGTCAGCGCAGGGCTTCCTCGTCTTTGTGGCGTTATTGAACGAATGCTCGTGCCTTTTATCTGCTCTGCAGGGTACAAAGGCCTCAGCAGATAGACAAACACTTGGTACGCAAGTGCAGGACGCATCATAGTATCTGTCACATACGTACAAATACCAAAGTCCTTCTTCCTGTTGTTAAAGATCTTCGTGACAAAATGATAAAATCTGCGTGTTTGGGAGGTATCAGTTTGTTTCTACAGGCTGGTTTAGAAAGTAGAGACGCCTTTGTCATTCAGAAGCAAAGCGTGGCAGAGACATGTGCAATGGCTTGTGAAAGGGCCCCGGATGTGTGTTGTGGTGAAGGCAGGGGTCAAAGAGCAGATGAACTACGAACCCCGACACTTTGAATTCTGTTCACCAGATGGGTTTTCTGCTCTGTGCTTCATAAAGGAAATTAGGGAGAAAATTTAACATTTCCCAGGTTAGTTTTGATCTCCCCAAATGAGTCAAACAAGTGTCACTTGGCATTCAGGAGCTGAAGGAGCTGTAGGCGTACCGATGAGTCACAGAGCTGAACTCAGCTCCGCCGTCTTCACTGGAGTTAACAGTGACACAATCCCGAACTCTGAACTGCACGCTCGGTTTCCATGCTGACACAGAGAGCGCTAGCCATGGGAGAGAGTCACAACGGAGGAAGAATTCACAAAGCTGGCAATAGAGGGGCGTTACGTCACCCTCTAACAGGACCGAAATCTGATGTGAACAAGAGCAGCTAAGAGGCAGCACACAGAATACATCTTAATTTACAAAAGACTGTGAAATGTGTGGCTTTTGTTACCAGTTCTGACCAAAAATCAGATATAAAGGTCAAGTTTTTTTTAACTGCATATTATGTCACCAAAGAAAAACTTTGTCAACACCTATTTAATCAGATTATATAAAGTTAAGATTTTTTGTATTATTCTGTATATTGATTAAGTCAAGATTTATTTAAACTCAGTTCACTAGTATCCATTAGTCATTTCAGATGTCTCATAATTCTGTCACGGTCTGCAGCTGAACCTCTTTACTTCTTACCAGTTTTTTAAGTTTGGTCTATACAATATGCTTCAAAACATCACTTGACTTGTCTGCATAGTGTAGCATATAAAAAGTAACCAAAAATCAAATTTGCATTGCTCAGAGTCACAATGCATAACAAACTGGCACCTTAAGAATCAACAGGAGGTTCCTGCCAATTCTGGCCTCTAATAGAGGTGTAATTGTTTTATCCTCTCTTTCTCTCGCTCTCTTTAAACTGCAGGGTGTGAAGTTTATCACTCACATCTTAACCTTTACGTCTTGTTCCAGGTACTTTTGTTAAGCCAGTGGATGAGACAGTCTCAAACCAGGCCAGAGCCAAATGAGCACAAACACAGAGGGAACATCTTCAAACCAGCCAATCCAAAACGTACACACTGAGCCTCTTCCCCCTGAAGCTGTGTTCACGTTACCAAGAGCCAAGGTAAGAAGGATCAAGCACTCTTTGATCCAGCAAATAAGTGACCAAGTTATTTAAAACCAACTCACAACTTTTTCTTTAAGTGAGGAGCACACGGTGACAAAAAGCAGAACAAAAACTCAACCAACTAACTAAACCACTCAAAGACCAAAATCCAGAATCCAACAAACTAGAGATTGTTAAATCTTCTTTTAGCGATATTTCACTCTGTGTACTTTGCAGTTGCCTAGCTGGCATGTCACGACCTGTTGTGTGTGTGTCGGAGGGGGATGGTGGACATGTAGAGTGACTCTGCTGCAGTGAGAGCCGTGCAGATGTGCAAAGAATATATGGCGAGGACAAAATAATGATTAAAAGGTTTGAATACTGAAAAAAAAATACAAAAAAAATACAAAGCCCAAGTTAGTTTAACTTTACAGTTATAGTAAATGCTTAGAGAAAATACTGCTGTATCCTGCACAGGCCAGCAGCAGTTGAACTTCCTGAGGAAGTTCAACTTGTTTGGCGTGAGATACCCTACAGCTCTCACATTTCTGTGCATGGTAATGCGTTCACCGACAAGAACGAGCTGCACGACATAATGAGCGTCCAGTTGTATCACAGGCTGTAACCTGTCTCACATTTTTAAGCAGGAGAGTGATTATCTACTCTGTCCTCCTCGAGTGCAGTCTGAGCGTCTTCCCTCAGGACTTGTATTAAGGCGATCACGGACCAGGTCAAACTGGGTCAAAGTGTGATGTCCTGTGCTTAATTTTCAATGACCAGAATTCAAATGTTTAAAAAAGAGAGCTCGCCGCATCTGCAGGCCAGTGTTTACACGTTACCTGGAAGCCTCCGTCACACACAGAGAGAGACTTCTGGAGTTAGCAGCGAGCAACAAGTCCCTTTGTCGGATTTAAAACTGCTATGTGTGTGGGAGGCTTCCAGGTAGCATGTAAACACTGGCGTGCAGATACAAGCACACATGCATGACTGCAGCTCTCACACTAGGAGCTACAGGCTACAAAAAGGCTAAAAACATGACGCCAGTGACGTTTTTCAAAACAACTTGGCGCATCGGGGCAAGTCAGGAGGGATCACAGACAGACGTGCAAAAGATGTTGTAAAAAACAATAAAATTACAGTAGATGACAGCACGATTTAAGTTAGGTTTAATTAACTATTTTTAATGTTTGAATCCTGGTCACCATTTGCTTCTATTGTTTGGGAAATAAGTGCAACGCCTTTTCCCCGTGAACCTCCGACAGTGTTTGTGGACTGTAAAACTTCACCTGACTTTCTATCAGTGCGAGGTTGAGTAGATGATGACTGAATCTTTAGTGTCTTTGAGTACTAGAAAAACGCTTTATAAATAAAATGTATTACCCGACTTTCCATCGGCATGAGGGTGAGATGAACTATCCCTTTAAATGTAAAAAGACATTAAGTACATCCCTACTTATGACTGTCTGCCAATCAGCCAGACTGAGTTCTCTGTCCCTGAACAGCACACATGGTATCGAGCCAACCATTGAACAAAGTCTACCTTCTTCCACTCGACACATCACAAACTGTTAAGATGACGGGCGGGAGAAGCTTAAGAATCAGGCTGCTTACCTGTTCTGCTCCTCGAGTTTGGCAAGCAGCTCCACATCGTCGGGACT
Source organism: Plectropomus leopardus (assembly GCF_026936395.1). Classification (NCBI taxonomy): domain Eukaryota; kingdom Metazoa; phylum Chordata; class Actinopteri; order Perciformes; family Serranidae; genus Plectropomus; species Plectropomus leopardus. The sequence continues at coordinate 36,440,574 of NC_142180.1, read as the reverse complement.
GAGCTGCGCCGGCGAGGATGGAGAGAGAGCGGGCGAGGACAAAGACGTAGAAGAGGAGGTGGTGGTGGTCTGCAGGGACGTGGGCGTGGCCACCTGGCTAGCCATCTGACTGACCGTGTGGGACACCGAGTTCTTCACCCATGAGAGAGTAGAACTCAGCTTACCAGCAACTTTGTCTGTCGCCACCTGCAGAGGAGGAAAAATAATTCAGTAAGAACAGTAAAACTTTGTCTTTATTTTTAGTAAAAGTTAAACATTTATCTCCTGCCTCAACGGGGACAGACAACATCAATCAGACAACTTCTTGACTTAGTAAATATTTTTTCAAACATAATTCCTGCCTGAACTATAATAGCATAAATCCGGCAGTCAGCATCTGCTGGATCAAGTCAGCAAATTTTCTTTTCTTTTTTTCTTTCTTGTGTGTGTGCTCTTTTGTATATTTCTATGTCCCGTCTCTAAATTCAGAGATTTCGTCGGTCTGTGAATGTAGCTCAGGCATAAATCTTCATGAGATCTTTCTTCCACAACAGGAGTTCATGGAGTTTGAGTCGGGGGATGGATAAATGACCAGTTTATCTGATCAGAGCAGATCAGATAAGATCAATGGATGAGAGGAGCAGCTGCTGCAGAGGTGAGTGAAAGCAAACTTTTAGACTCAGCACAATAAGCGGTTAACATTCACTGAGCTTTGCTTCCCGGAGTACGCTCTGTACTGTGAGAGTGTGGTGCAATGAATAACCAAACCGTACATCAATTCAAACCACACTCATAAAGACAGTCCAGCTCCAAAAAAATAGAAACTCAATATGTGACAGCAGATTAGGGTTGCAGAGATTTTAAGGTATACCATGATATAAAAGCTCAAGATTATCGAACCGCATCCATCCGCTTATCTATGATATTTTAAAAACTTACTTACTTAAACACATACTACCATTAAAAATGGTTCCAGGTCTTAATTTTAGAGATAAAACCTTTGTTCAACCAAAACAAACTCTTCCTTTAAGGGTCATTCTGACTGATAATAATAATTCTGTAACACCATCAAACCACAATATTTTCTTTTCTTTTTTGTTGTTTTGTACCTGGCCATAACAAATGAATGAATTTGTGGAAAATCTTGCAGGACGGCACCATGGTGTAGTGGTTAGCAGTGTTGCCTCACAGTACGAGGGTCCACAGCTCAAACCCGAGTTGGGGCGAAGTTGGGCGAGGCTGCCGAGCAGTTTGCATGTTCCTCCCATGGCAACATGGGTTTTCTCCGGGTTCTCTGGCTTCCCACATTTCAAAGACATGCAGGTCTGTTTAACTGGTGACTCTAAATTGCCCGTAGGTACCAATGAAAGCATGAATGGTTGTTTATAACCACTTTTACACAGGGAACGCGCTATAGGGCAGCAAAAGGTTTCCCCTTAATACCGCCATTGCATTTTTACACAGAAGCAAACGATGTCTCTGTAATATGGCAGCAGATCGCGTCCTCTTCTCTGAGGGTAAGGAGCTTCATTGTTTTGCCATTTTATGGACATTTAACGCCGACGTTCTTCTTTAAATAAGCCGCTATGCTAACAGCTGCTTTTCAAATCTCCCACAATGGGTCACACACACAAACATGTCGTCAACATCTCGCGCTCGTGGTCATGTCTTTCTGGCTTTGTTTTACACAAGCTTCGTTTCGGGGCTGTTACTACCTACGTTTGCGGCTCAGAGGTGAGGCCACTCTGCCTGCGTTCACAAACCATTAACTTTATGTCAATTCACTCCATTTATAACTACCACCACATTTTTTTACCTGTAACTTTTACCGATGCACTGCAGTGTTTTCTGCAGTATTTCAGTTTTATTGAGAAAGAGCTTCTTGTGCACAGCAGACCACACCACCACCACGAACCACAATGAACCACAGTACTTTCTGTTACAATAACCTGCTGCTGACTTTTGACAACGTAATCTAGGTTTGACATTATGCGGTGTCCCACTGACACGGCATGAAAAACAAGCACTTGAATTAGCAAAGGCCAATCTGCTGTCAATAAAATGGGACACTACAGAGAGAATGTGACCATCTGGTGAACAATAGTGACGAAAAAAAAAATACTATTAACAGTAACAGCCTGAAAACTGAATGCAGGCCATTTTTTTTAACATTCCTACCTGCTTTTCCAATTAATCCAAAATCACTGGCTTCTGCTTTCACTCTCCATGAGAAAATCCAGCATGTATTCATTAAGAGAACGCTACAAAAGGGAAAAAACGATCACATTTAAATGCCAGTAACAAGTTCTATCCCGGCAGTAATCCACCCTTCTGAACCTTCGACCGTTTTAATGACACACTGCCCTGTAGTCATATGCTGATCACACCGTCAGGACGGGTCAAAGTGCTCCACCAACGATAGGATTTCTTAAAGTCTCCTGCTGAAATCAGTCTGCGACGGAAAGTGTACCTCTGCACTCAGCAAAAAAAAAAAAAAAACCCTCTGAAATTCACCTCGCACCTGAACAAAACCTGTATTTGCCTTCAGTTTCAGCTCAACAGGAAGCCTGGATACTGCCACCAGGCAGGAAACCAATCATTTCATGCATCTTACTCAGTAAAAAATGATGATTCATTTCTCTGCGAATATCAGGTCTACAAAGGATCAGAAACACAGCAGAGAGGGAGAGAAAACAAAGGAGGATGAGGAGGAGACTGTGGTAAATGTGGTGATAGGAATGTGCTACAGTAAAGACCGAAAATATCTTAGCTAAGATTTTTTAAGCGCCTGTTCTCAGACAGAAACACTGAGTGGCTTTACAGTCACCACAGAGATCAGTTCAACATCGTAGTGAAATGTCTTTAGATGCAATATCATTCTAAAATATGCCGCATTGTTGTTTTGTATGTTAATGGTTCAAAGCAAATACAGGCTAAATTTTATCGTCGTTATCGTCATTAAACTTCAAACTTTAAGTTCAAAGCTTTCAAACGAGAAATCCTGCATGTCAGTCTGCAACCCTCCTTAAGCCAGACAGCCAGGAAATCATGTTAAAGATTAGGATGAAATCTGATAGAAATGTTTCAGTTTCCTTTAAATTTTGAGAAATATGTGTATGAACTAGGGATGGCACAAAAATAAATGATTTTTTTTTTTTTGCGAATCACGATTATCAGCGTTTTGGATTTGGATTTATTTTTAATAGATTTATCTAAAATAATAGCGTTATTTCAGTGCTTTTATTAATAAAGTCCTTTTTAATTAAGGTAGAAAAGGCAGTGAGATTATGGCTGGCCAGAAAATATATATATATATATTATATTCCCATTGTATTGTGGGATTTTACTGTGTATTGTAATTTCTCCAGGTTTCTCCCTACATTATTTCTGAAAAACTACCAAAAAAGTTCCAATTTGACCTCCTAGTACCACATGGATTACTTTTTTACACATCTATAATCCAACAATTAAAAGTCTGATTCATCGATGGCAGATAATTTGTCTCTAACACTTTGATATTAAAATAGAGAAAATAGCTCAATGGTTTTTATTTTTCCCCCCAACACAACCCCGTACACTGCCCACACAAACAATAATTCAGTGATTCTGAAAATGCAGGTTACATTTAGCCGCTCCAACTGCCATTACCAAAATAACAGGATCCACACCAAAAACAGACACATCCTGCTCCCGCACAGAGCCCGAAACTCACTGGGTGTGTGCAGACTGACTCAGATGTTGATCAGCACATTTTCCACTTCAACAGTAGAAAATTAAAACATATATGGTTATACAGTTAATGAATACAATCCATAGTGCAAAGAATTAAAGGTCACACCGCGTAAATTCACCTGAGCAGCAAAATGAGTATCAGGAAAGTGCACAATTGGTCGACTAGTACATTAAACGCTGCCAGTCAGCAGCAAAGTACTCGCCCGTTAAACCTGCTATTAAAATTATTATTTTAGCAGTTTTATGGGAACAAAAGCTGACCCTGAAGAACTGCACTTTTTATCTTATATGAAATGTTACTGTCACCCAGCGCGACTCTTTTTGCACTAATGATTCAGGCAAGAATTGTGTCTGTAAACTTTCTTTTGGAAAGCAAATAATAATTAAATGTAATGTTCTTCACAGACTCCAAATGTCGAATGCCACACAGAACGAACCGCGGAGAGAAAAGATGACCGAGATAAGGTCTTATTAGGTCTGTTTAATGATTAACCTCATAAAAATGAACCTTACGAATTAATTTATTGATTAATGAAACATTGAAAAAAACAGAGGCCAGCGTGCTTTATTGCATTTATTTAAATAAAACTAAAAATGACGTGAATATTGAATTCAGGGAGAAAATATGACCTAAAATAAACGTAGTGGAGACAGGAGAAGGCCAATGTCCAGGTGGCCTGAGAATACATTCCTCCTTACAAGCCCAGCCAAGTGAAGCAGGGCTTCCCTATAAATCCTGGATACAGAGATTGTTTCTGCTTTTGTTTGCCAAAGAACTCAAAGGGGCCCTGAGATGCAGGGCGCATAGCTAATGAAGCCCACAGCGAGGCAGAAGAAAGCCTCAGCGAAACAACTTCGAGACGATTGGGGAACTGAGAGAGACCAGAGAAGCATTTCCTTTCTGCTAATTCAAAATACATGGCACCCAGCAGTAACTCACAGTAATGCAAAATGCACCAAGAAAAGGATGCACACATGTACAACTATGAGATTCAGTCTGTAAAGCAGGTTTTTCATGACATTTCCATGACTTTGAGGCAAGTTTTAGAGTCCATACATTCTCTGAAATGACCACCGATACCCCTTATCGCTTCTTTTTCATAACTATATACTAAATAACAGTAGCTTAGGAGCTTAACTGAGGAACTGATTGTAATTTTTAGAGGTGATAAGGTGGTGCAAAAAGAGGGAGGCACATTAAATAATTTTTTAAGCACTAGGGAGGGACTTAAGCTTCTGATTTTGGCTTTAGGGGAGGGACATACAACTTTAAACATGAGTATTTTGTGTTAAACTGCTGATTTTTAAAGAAGAATAATTGATGGTTTTCTTTAAAAATGTTTGAAGAAAATATATTTGTGATTTTTTTTCCTTTCAAATTTTTGGCAATTTTCAAAGAAGAGATTTTGGCAAAAAAAATTAAATTGGTACTTTTTTCTCTCTTTGAAGGTTTTTGGTGATTTTAAAGCCAACATGTCTTCCATAAAGGCATGTTTACACCATTTATTAGTACCAGAAACTGTAAAAATAGATATTGTTGATGGATTTTCACATTTCTGACCGTCCTTGAATGCAATATGTGTTATTACAGAGGTTTTTGAAATAAAACTCCATGATTCTTCCAAAACCTTCAGGGTATATTTACTTTGTCAAATTTTTTCCAGGTCTGGAAAGTGCTATTTACAAATTTGATTACTTTTCCTGGTTTTTCATGCCTGTATAAACCCTGATATGCCTTTATCATCATCTGAGGTGAAAAAAAGACTTATTTATCTTTCTTTTCTCTTTTTTACCTCTCTGTCTTCCTTCCCCTTCTAGGCGGTGAATTAGAAGAAAATAGTGCTGCCCAGCAGGAGAGAGCACGGCTATCTTCAGGGAGACATGGCGTCCGTGTGCTGAGTGAGGGTGTTAAAACACGGAGCCGACTTACAATAACACTCACACTGAGGTAGGAAGGCCTTTCACTTTCACACACAAGGGGAAGCTCAGATTTTCCCAGTGTACAATCAGCATTTCAATGGTCTTGCTGAGGGCTATTCTTCATTATGCAGCCACATAATGAGAGCTACAACCAGGGGCTGATAATTTACACTTGGCCTGCAAAACCAGCGCTGCAGAGAGAAGCCTCGGAAGTGTAGGAAATTAAATGTTTGAATCAATAACGCCAGCACATAAATCTCAGCCTGGTTAGTTTATTTTAGTGGGAGTGAGAGTGATGGTAAACTAGTAAGCATTCTGGGAAAATGTGTGTGTGTAATCTCTATTGTCTACATCCGTGTGGCATATGGTCTTCCACAGACCACCTCTAGATCCCCACGATGCGACCATATGTGGTAGCAGGATACTTGAAAAGCTCTTTTTTTTTTTTTTTACTAGCCCACAAGTTTTGACAGATGTGACTACAGCGTCTTATAATCACTCAGCTGCTTCTTCTCTATTTACTGTTCATACACTCCAACTGAAACTATTTCTGTGTGATAAATTCAAAATACTACTACCCCAAAATAGAAACAAGGCAAAAAAAAACAACATCCGCACATCTTCTGCTCCTTTCTTCGTCCCAAAAGACTGAGGAGTCTATCACTAAACTGTCACAGAGTCAATACTGTAAATTACTTAACTTTACTACAGTATTCTACAGTTAAATGTGAGGTTTTATAGTGTAATGTTTGCTCCAAAAAGCATCAAATTTTACTCTAATTTTAAAAAAAGGTACATTTCTGTTAGAGTTTGGCCGCTTTTTTATTACAATGTTCTAATTTACTGTTCCTTTACATCTGTACAGAGGTTTTTAGAGTAAAACTTTTCTCAACTACATCTCCAGTCTAACAGATACAACTTGCAAAAAACACTCGCCAAAAAAGTGAAGTGTAGTTCAGTGTTAGTCACCTCCCAGGAAACTCGTTTTAAAAATATAGGAGCTGTGTCATTAGCCTAAACCTGCTGATTCAGACGCTGCCAGTTAATTTTGGTAGCAGAATGGCATTTAACTGAAGAAAAGGGTTTAATCTGCGTTGCAGAGGTGTATCGAAACCGAAAACATTTAGTGAAATAATGAGCTCAATTAGGGGTAGGAGTACTCATACTTTTTAATCAATATATTGGCAGAAATGCTATATAATATAGCATGTTTTTTTTTCAGTGTATGATCACCTGAAATAAGAATCGTTGTGTTTTTGTCACTTTTGGATGAGTTGTGTATATCTACATAGGGAGCGAGTACGTGTATAAGGAGATCACCATGATGCACCGCCATGTTCCTACAGTAGCCCAGATTGGACAAAGCAAACACGGGCTCTAGATAGGGCCAGTCGTGTTTTTTCACCGGCTACCACAATTACAAGCCTTATTCAGTGTTTTCACTTTTTACTACAGTGTTTTAATCACCAGGTGTGTTTTCTTTTAAAGAGGCAGAGACCTCTGCTGACAATCTGGCTCCGTCTGGATCTTCAGTTATCAGAGAAAAAAAGGTGAACACACACTAGCAGTACTGGAAAAAATACTTTTAAAAAAATGTACAAGGAACTGCTTTATTCAGTGTCTTTCCCGGATCCATCTCAGGTTCATTTGTTTTGGAGAGGAGGAGATCTCTGCGGATATTTTGGCTTCCCGGTTAAAATCTCCTGGATCACAAAGTGGGTGAGCGCACACAGAAAAGCTGAAACACTGATTTGTTACATGAAACTACATTATTCTGTGTTTTTACTGGTTTTAATCACCTGGTCGTTTTGTTTAGGAGAGTAAGAGACCTCTGCAAATAATTCGGCTCCTGATTAAAACTTTCTACAAAATGAACTAAAGGAATTCTAACTGGGATGCTCCTAAATCCTGATACAGTGAACCTTTAATCAAAAGCATATTAGTTACAGAAGTGTTTCTGAGTTAATGTAGTCAAGTAATGTGCGAAATATAGAAGCACTGAGCGTTTCTGTTTGGTAAAACATACTTTTGTAGTCTTTTGCTTTTATGTAGAAGCACAATTATGCTTCACACCTCTCAGCACATTAAATATTAAAATTTTGTTTTAGGTAAGTAATCTAGCAATATAATACAATAGCAGATCTCAGCTGAGCACACAGGAATCTTTGCTTTCTACTTACGTTGTATAAAAGATCATTCTCAGTCCTGTATTCATATTTTAATCACCCTAAATGTTGGCAGTTGTGGTTTAGTCTAAATATCACCAGCTCATAGCTCTTTATACTGACTAAGCAGCGATTCTCTGAACATACAAATGTTCATTTTCTCATTTGTGAGAAACACCTCATCATACCCATCGTTACTAAACCATGCGTATACATCTTTTGTCATCCTTTGTCCCATTTTTCACAGTTTCAGAGGTGTGGAAGTCGCCCTCATCTCTGGCCTCACAGCCGCGGTGTTGCTGTAACTTGCAAGTCACTTCTCCGCACTTTGAGTTAAATATATCCTTGGCCTGGACACGGCCAGCGCCACAGGGCTGAGCACTTTAAATCCTCTGCTTAGGATACACACCGTGTCCCCAGCTCTCAGAAACATGTTGCTTTCCAGGCAGTAAACTGAGGACGGATGCTTTGGACACTGGAGACTCCTTTTATGGCTCGCTGCTGTTGTGAGCTGAAATGGAGATCCAGCATCAAATGCAACAGCGTCTTTCTTCCAGAAACCTCTGAGCTTCACGAGGCTTACGATCAAATACAAATGTAATTTCAACAGTGCAAATCTGACAAAAAATCCACTGTTACATTATAGTTTGACTCCAGGTGATAGCCGGACCCCTTAGCAAAGCAACTAGTTTCACACTATGCTCAGCTATCAATGACAGCCAGTGATAAAAACTTAATACTTTGACTAAATAAACGCAAAAGATCAGCATTGACACCGTCTATTTGTTGAATATAATGTCATACCGGTTCACCTGTACTGATACAAGATAACTACAAGTCTTTTTATGAGTTAGTGTTCACTCCGGTGCTTAGCCAGAGCCCGAAAAAAACAAGAACAATCCTTTTACCTTGAAGCGTTTTTAACCAGCCGCAGCAAACGTCGTCTGCTTCCCATGCACGAGAGTAAAGTCCGCCGGTTATAAGAAAAAGCCTGCTCTCCGATCGCTTTGTCCGAATACATGAAGCTATATTTTCCGAGTTAGCATGGCTGTTGTTTCCAGTTTGAACGTTAGCCAGAGCTGAGTTAGCTAGCTAGTTCCCATTGAGTCTCCGGGTGCAGCCCATGCAACCGTTTAATACGTGTACACACTGAAATCTGCAGCGGCTGCAGAGCGCAGACAGACGGCGGCCTAACCAGTGTTTACATCGCACCGAGCATGCGCAGTCTGCTGCAACTAACAACAACACCGCCGCCAAGTGTTAGTGGCGACGGACGGCACTTTAACTGGCCCCTTACATCTTCAAATCAGCATTTCACATTTTATTTTCCCCTTTATTTTTCTTTTTAAATTAAATTATGGCCTCTCAATAATAATAATAATAATAATAATAATAATAATAATAATAATAATAATAATAATAATAATAATAACAATAATAATAATAATAATAATAATAATAATAATAATAATAATAATGAATTTGAAGAAAAGAGAAACATCAAATATGAAACTTAAAATGGGAAATGGAAGTGCTTAGATGGATTTTTATTTTTTTGTACTTGGCAATAAAACCAAAAATCTGATTCTGATTCTGATTCTAAAAGAGATTTAATTGAAAAAAATATGATTTTACTACACTACTAGATATATATGGAAGATATTTTTGGTCTTAATTCAAATTAAAAGTCAAAATTTTGAATAATAAAAAAATATATAAAATTAAAAAGATTATTATTTTTTCTCCACTACTAGTAATAATCAGGCCGTATTTAAATAAAAAAGAGAAGGAAAGGGAAAAATAAAAAAAATAAAATGTGATATAATAATCTGAAAATATAAAATGAATTTAAAATTTAAAAAGTGAAATTTGAAATTTAAATTAGCTTTCATTTAAATTAATGTAAATGAATTATGTTCAACTTTTAATATAAGTATTTTCATCTAATCATTTCTATTTCCCATTTTAAGTTTCATATTTGATGTTTCTTTTTTCTTAGGCACTTATCAAAACAATCTTTGAATCTGAAGTTTTATGTTGAATTTTGAAATATTTCCAACATTGTGTGCTAGCAGACTGGGATTATTATTACTATCATATTATCCCTAAAAATAGAGAAAAATGTCCACAAAATTATATTTATAATGATAATATTTTCTTTAAAAAATATGTGACAAGAAAAAATATATCTAAATAAAACATTTTTTCAGCTCTTTTTACAGGTAATTTTCTTGTTTGTTTGGGTTTTTTTTTCCTGCATTATTCATTTTCAGGTAATTTTCTTTTAACTAATTTCCTGCTGATTTTTGAGCAATGTCTTTTGCTCAGGTTTCTTTGTAATGACCTCAGTCTGTTTTATTTATTTAATTCTATAGAAAAAAATAAATAGGGAGAATACATTATCAGACAACATATACAGGAGACAAAAAAAAAGTACCTTTGCCAAACTAATGTTCTTTCACGACATAAATGATCCCATATCACCTCATCTGAGATATTAATTAGCCAAGCGAAGACCTTTCAGTGTGATCTTTTTGTTTTTTAGCGCGTTGAGTGCTTTGGTCAGAAAGTTTCAGGCTTTTTGTAGCTCTTTGTGTGAAGTGCTGATCATATCTGGTCTTCAGTAACTCACCTGAGATTCATCGCTGAGAGGAAAAATACTTCTGTTGGAGCGGCCTGAAGGTTCGAACACTGCCGTCACAGTGCTCACAGTATCAAAAAATACCATTAATCACTTTGTAAAATCTCTCTTTTACTTTGTAGTTTACTAAATCAAAACCTAAATGAAAATTAAATCATCAATGATGAGCTGTAAAGTGACTATAACTGCTTCTCCTCGTTCGACAGCCGGCGATCACTGAGCGAGAGCTGTCAACAGAAACTCACGATGAAGTAATTACATCCTGGCACAGATGAAAATGTGAGTAAGCAGACAGCACAGATTCACATACCGAACAGTCCCAAAACCCACTTTTCTTGTTTTACATGTGAGCAGTGACGCACCTCTTTTGTTGGCGAGACACTCCTGTGATCTTAGAAGCAGCTGAAAAGCACTGAAGAAACTTCTGCGCTCAGATAGTGTCGTGATTTAAGAGGAAATTATGATTTATTAATGCACACTTCTCAAATATGAATTTATTTGTACGGCGACATGTGAGACTACGTAAAAAAGTAAGGGCCATGAGGCCACACAAGAGAGACCATTAGGCTGATGACTGTTGTTAATCTGAATTATGAGTTTGTACATCTTTGAAGGTTAACCCTTAGAAACCTGAAGTGACATCACTTTTCCTGTGCTTCTCTCAGACGCCTTTCACAAGAACCCGGAGCAAATTGGTTTAATTTCTGTCAAAAACGTAAAAAAAAATGCACTGAGCAACTTTGAAAGAGATGTTTCACAAACTGCAAAAAATAGATAAGGATAATTATGCTTTTTGAAAAAGGAAAAAAGCTATATTTAAAATTATTATAAATACATATTATATTAAAGATTATGTTACAGGATTTTTGTAATTTTTAAGCACTTTTTTAAACTTTCTTTTTTTTAAAATAATAATTTTCAGATAATTTTCTTGTACTTTTTTACACATTTATTGCTAATTTTTGGGTCATATCTTCTTTCCTTGCTCCTCCCATGTTTTTTAAGGACACTGAGCCAATTTGCTCTGGTTTCAAAGGGTTAAATGCAAGCACAAGACAACATTGACAAGTTCACTTTTGATTACACGCACCTTTATTTCTAATATTACAGCTACAAACACTATAATTACAATATTTTGCAAACAAGACACAAGAGGTAAAGAGGAAACTGGTAAATAAAGTGATGACTGACTCGAATGAATAATGCAGTTATCCAAAATTGTTGACTCCAACTGAACTCAGACTTGAAATGTTATTACATATTATCAAAAAACTAAGAAAAAATCTCCAGAAAACTACATTTATAATATAATTAGATATTAGATAATTTTCCACGCTTTCTTGAGGTCATTTTCTTGTTTTTATTTTATTTTATTTTTTACTTATTTTCAGTTAATTTTCTAGTATATTTTAAAATAATTTCTGGCTTTTTGGGGGGCTCTTTCATGTTCTGTTGCTTGCCCATGTTTTTGTCAGAAATCAAGCCTATTTGCTCAGGTTTTAAAGGGTTCAAGAGTCGTCCATGTAGCTAGAAGGTTGTGCTGTCTGCATTCGAACATGCAGCAGCAGGTTAGACTTGGCAGCACCATGGAGACGACAGGCCACTGAATCTGATAAACTGCCACAGCAATCACATCTCAGTCTGTCAGGCATGAATAATTAGATCACCATGAAAACAGGAAAAAGTAATTCTCAGGCGTAGAATCGTCGACTCACTTGGCCTCCAAAACAATAAAATGTAATAAAAAGTAAATCAGCAAAGTAGTATCACCAGAAAAACAACAAGCAGGATGATCTGTGCTGCAGTGGATGTGTTTTCGGTGAGCCAGAAAAGGTGGGAATCATTAAAGTGGTAGGTGCATCATAAATTTCACTGACTCAGTTAACCGTGACTGTGCTGGTATTGTTTGCAGTCACACCCAGATCCCAGAAGCAGCTTTTAATGTGCCAGTTAACGGCCAAATACTCTGTTTATGAGGCTGAGCCACGTACTGGTACTGCAATCAGTAATACCTGAGAGAGCATGGTGACGTCTGAGGACTCAGTGGTATCTTTAAATATCACTAAATCTGCCAGATTCTGCTATAAGTAGGTGATTAAGGGACGCTTCAATAATGCCAATCACTGTCACCATCAACAGACACTTTAAAATGAGCCAAGACTTCAGGAGAAAGCTGTTTTTTTTCAGAGACAAAAATATACATTTAAAAAAATATTATTTATAGGGTGCCGTCCCTTCACTTGTTTTCATTTTATCACTGCATTTTATAATAAAGGAAATTTTAAAAATGAAAATAAATAAATTATATATATATATATATATATATATATATATTATATATATATATATATATATATATATATAATTAGAAAATAAAATACAAAAAATATTTTTTTACAATATACAACATGCAAAGTTGACTATTATTATTAATAATAATAATAATTATTATTATTATTTATTTGTTTATTTATTGTACATTTTCACTCATGTCACACTCATACTGCTCTGCACACAAAATCTGCTTTTCAAAATCAGGCTATACATTAATATGATTTTCTGCTTTCACTGAGTTTATCTTTTTAACCAACATTAGTCCTAATCATAAATATCAAATATTTAGAATTTTAGGATATTATTTGGAGAATTTCTAGGTTTTTAGGATGTTTTTCTTTTTTTAGGATTTTAAGATGTTTTCAGGATTTTAGGACATTTCTAGGGTTTAGGACATTCCTATATTAGGACTTTTCTAGGATAGAAGAAGTTTTGGGATTTTAGGACATTAGGAGCTTAGCTGGGACCACTGTCGCAGGGCGTGGGGGTCCTCCACTGTCATATTTTTTTGATAAACAAGCTCTATTTTGATACTATTTTATGCACTGTGGCACCTTATGTATACTATCATTTACTTTCATATATATATATATACTCATTTGTATACTTTCATGATAACATTTGCACTGCTGCACTGTACTGTCACACAACTGCTGCTACCATTCACACTTTGTCACCTTGTAACATCAGTCACTTTAACTTCCATCTTTGACACTTTACTCCTCCACTTCTGAAATTTGTATATACCTCTATTTTTTATTCAATTTGTATTTTTTGTGCAGTATATTGATCTTTTATTTATTATATGTTTTTCTATTTGACCTTTCATGCATTCAGCTTTTACCCTTGTACTGCTGCAAAACCTGAATTTCCCTTCTGGCGATCAATAAAGAATGATCTTATCTTAAAAGTCACATGGTAAATCACTTTATCTTTATTTAAAAAAAAAGCACAAAATAGAGCTCGGTTATCCAAAAGCTTCGGATAAAAACTTGAAACAGTTCAACATCCAACATCTCTTACTGCCACGCTTTACGCCGTATACATGCACTCAGCCAAATCTATCCAAAAATGAGGAGGCTCGTGAAACGCAGCTAACAGGCGCAGTGAAGTGTGGGTTTGCGCTCCGGGCCGGCAGGGGGCAGACCGCTGAATCCGCAGCAGCATGGCGGCTCCGCTCTCATCCTGCGCCTCGCTACTTACGGAGCATGCGCAGTACCAATCTTCCTTTTTCCAGTGCAGCGGAGTCAAGCGTCAGTCTTTGGCTCCGGGCTCCTTCATAAGGAGACGAAAAGACTGCAAAAATGGTTGGTAATCTGTCCCAATATGTGTCTCCATGCATTGCTAACAGCCGCACGGTGTGCCGCGTGCTGTCAGACCGTTAAAAACATGTCGCCGGTGTTCAGATGAAGGTAGATTCAGTCCAGCTAACGCTCACCGGGCTCTGCCTAAACGTGGCCTAATGGCTGCCCTCACGAACTAGCTGCTTCCTCGTTCCTCTTCACTGCTTTATTGTGTTATTGTCCTCAGTATGTGTCCAGTCAGTCCTTAACTCCACACCCCTTTAGTTTTATTTGTAGCGATCTTACCACCAGCATGTTTGCTCGGCGTTAGCTGGAAGTAGCAGTTGTGCTAACTGTGGTTCACTTCCTTTGGTTGCTAATGCTAGCCAGGTGTAACGGTACCTGACGGCAGTGACAGCTGCGGTGAATTAAAGTGTTGGTTGTTGTGATTGTGTGTTCACCCTCTGATGCTCACTGTGATCGTGTCCTGCTGCAGGGTTTTGTTAAAGTGGTGAAGAACAAGGCCTACTTCAAGAGGTACCAGGTCAAATTCAGGAGGAGGAGAGGTGAGCCCCCCTCTGACCCCCATCGGCCTCCAAATATCAAACCGCTCACAGCTATTTTTTTAATATGTATGTCTGTGCCTGCTCCTTGCAGAGGGAAAGACCGACTTCTTTGCTCGTAAGCGTCTGGTCGTACAAGACAAGAACAAGTACAACACACCCAAGTACCGCATGATCGTCCGCTTCTCCAACAGGGACATCTGCTGCCAGGTGAGGACACACTGATTTACTTCATCCGCAGAGACGGGGCTCAGGTTGAACCCGTGAACATCGACGGGCTGACAGATATGTTCATATAGGTCACAGTGATTCAATACTATATACGTAACTTAGGGGTTGACAGATTATCAGGACGCCCAAATATCAGCGCCTTTAGGTATTTGGCATTTTGCTCATAATCTGTCTGCGTTTTCTTGTAATGATTGACGATAAAAATTAATTTAAAAAAGAAAAAACTGTGTATTACACTCTACCAACTCCAGGGCAATACATGCAAAAAAAAACATGTCAGTGGGAAAGTAACTTTTGCTTTGTAAAACCTCAGGAAGTTGTTTTTATTCATTAGTTTTTTTAATTAAATTTTTTACTTAGCTCTCTAAAAAAATATAGATAACTTGTTGTTTGTGTTGTTGGAAGTTTTGGTTTTGCTTTAATATTTGCCAAAAACATTTAAACAGAGTTTTGTTGGAGTTTGTTATATTTCAAATTCTAAATTTTGACATATTTTAATTTTTATTACAAATATCGGTTATTGGTCTCAACTACTAATAATCGGTATCGGCCCTAAAACCCATTATTAGTCGCCTCCTAATATAAACCATAGAATACTGTCACACACGAGCAAATGTACTTCATTCTATTTCTCATCTTTTTTTAATCACAGTGTCTCTCTGAATTGGGACATTTTTGCAGGTCCGTGAACGCAACACAGAGGAACTTGTCGTGTGTTTTTTTTTTTTACCAGCGCAGTAGTTTGAGGAGTTTGTGCAGGTAAAAGGATAATTGATCACTCGATCTGATCGAGCTTGAGAGGAGACAAAGAGCGAAGAAGCAACTGAAAGCAAACTTTTAGAATAAACTTTAAAGTTTGAGAGTGTGAAGCAATAAATAAACAAATTGTATTTATAAATTGCACCAGCTCACCGAATGAACTGGTCAGCTCAGAGATATAAAATCAAGATGTGGTGGCAGATATTTTAATCGTGGCCGCCCGCAACAAACGGTGTGAAAACCCAGCTTGCTCCTTTGCTGTTGTCTGAGGCTGCGACCTCAGTTGAACTTTATGTGATGCAAAAATATAAAATTTGCTTCCAGAGGCAAATGATGTATTTGATCCTTTTTGCTCATGTTCGAGTGCACACCAGGATACTCAGGCTGACACTTTTTTATTCACAGCTGACGTTAAAAACTGTGTTTTGCATATCACTTCGTCAGATTTGCTTTGTGCTAAATCGCCATCAGCTGTTATTCAAAATCGTGCAGATTAGCAGATGAAAAAACAGGTGCACTGCCGAACTTTTACAATAAAAAAATAAGAAGTCTGTTATACAAAACTAATTTTAATATAAATGTTACATTTGAAAATTCAAGAGTTCAATAAATAACCACAAGAATACTAGAAATATTAAGTACAAAATTAATCACAAGTAGATTTTTCATAAACTAATAGAAAACTGAGAAAAAATAGAACCACTATGATTAAAACAAAACAACTTCCGGGTATGCGGTAAATGCTTTTTAGAGTGCATATAAAATATAACTCTGGATGAGGGAAAGGAGGGAAAAGTGTTTGACGGCGATCTTAAGATAATTTTAATAGATCGTCTTTTCAGACAAACGGAAACGTGGTGTAAATAAACGTGTTCATGAGTTCTTCTTATTTTTGTAGTTTTGCTCGTGTTATAGAGTCACTGCTTCAGTCTGAATTAGTTGGCAATTCGTGCAACAGTGTAAAGAATCAGACTTTTTCAGTTCATATTAACGTGAGCGGCTGTGAAATCCTGACTGACGATCGATGATTTCTCGTGTGTGTTGCAGATCGCCTACGCCAAGATCGAGGGTGATATGATCGTGTGTGCGGCCTACTCACACGAGCTGCCAAAATACGGCGTCTCCGTGGGCTTGACAAACTACGCAGCAGCCTACTGCACTGGTCTGCTGCTGGCCCGCAGAGTACGTACAGCACGTTGGTCCGCTCCCTCGTGGAGCTGATGGCTTTGGGTTCATCCAGGTTTAACCCTTTAAAGATGAGAAAATGTGGTTTGCTTTTTAAACTCGTGGAAACAAAGATAAAAGTTTCCTGCTGAATCAGATGTTGATGGTGGTTGAATTTTCGGTCCTCAGCTGCTGAACAAGTTTGGCCTGGATAAGGTGTACGAAGGCCAGGTGGAGGTGACGGGCGACGAGTTCAACGTGGAGAGCATCGACGGTCAGCCGGGCGCTTTCACCTGCTACCTGGACGCGGGGCTCGCTAGAACCACCACAGGCAACAAGGTGTTCGGTGCCCTGAAGGGCGCTGTGGACGGAGGCCTGTCCATCCCACACAGGTAACCAGACTTCCTGTCGCACTTGTTCGTTTTGATCCCGACGAGTTTCCCTGCAGCTGATCAGAGTGATGCATGTCTTTGAAAGTGTGAGCCGCTTTCAAGTCTGTAAATGATAAACACTCGGACGTGAATAACCCGATACTGAGGCTTTTCCAGGTTATGATCATATTAACCCTTTGAAACCTGGACAAAATGAGCTCTTTATTTTTTTAAATGGGAAGGAGGCCACGAGAAAATTAAATCATGACCAAGAAATCAGTAAAAAGTACAAAAAAAATCAGTTAAAAGGAAACAACAAAACTTGGTACTGACCGCTTGCGCCACACAGTTTGGATGACGGAGAGACGGTGCTCTTCACGTACGGTCACCATTTCACCTGATGAGTGAGGGAGCAACGTGTCCTCGTCCCGACGTCCTCTGTGTGAGGACAGAGAGGGACACTGACTGGTGACAGCTCGGCGTGTCTGTCTGCCTGACGGCGGCTGTGACACTTTAAAGTTTGTAAAGTTAGAAAAAAACCTCTGATAGTTTGGCAGTACGACAATCTGTGAAAACGGTTCTGAACCGGTCTGTGAGATTTCGTTGTGCGTCTGAAATAAAAGTGTCCTCATTATGTAAAATATTAAAGTTCATCTGCTCTGAGCTGCGGGGGGCTCACGTGTTTTCGTCCCGCTGCTCCTCACAGCGACACAAAAATGACTCGACTCAATAAACCCGTTAATAACGCTGAGTGAAATGTTTTCCTGTCATTGTGTGAGACGGCTGCAGCGGCAGGATCACAAACACGGACGGGACATCTGTCTTCAGTGGGGGGAAAATAATGAACGCCTAAACTAACACCGAATACCTTCCCGCTTAATAATACCTGAATATTTGGGTCCAGCCCGAATGTTAACACACTCTGTGTGCTTTGCTCTGCTGGCTGGATGTTTTCATGGCTGATACTTTTTCAACAGGAAAAACATCAGTGTGTAAAAAAAAAAAAAAAAAAGTGACTAAAACAGCGCCATCCTTCACACCTCTGATTTTCATAATTTCAAATGTCTCTTTTGCAAATGATCTTTGACGAGCTTATTTGCCTTCTCAGTTAAATTGGTTTTGTATTTTAATTTGTCCTCGAGCTCCTTAAGTTGAAGCGTTCAGGCGACCAAAATGAATTTCAGAAAGACGGAAACATTAAGGTTTGCCGTTGGAGTTGTAACGTGGTGAATAAAGTTGTATTAGCGTCCTCATCTGTCAGAGAATGTAGTTTATTTATGTCGGCGTGTCCTGAGGCGACTGCGTCAGATACTGAGTGACGGTTGCTTTCATCTCGTCTGCCGGACGCTGATTTTTGGCTTTAAAGAAAAAGCTAAATGCTGAAGTTAGCTGTCGATCAGATTCAGGCAGATACCACAGTGGGCTCAAAATCACACCAGTACTTTTTATGAATGGGTTAACATGTTTTTCTGACCGCTGTCGCTCACGTGAGGCTGGTCAGACGCCGCCCACCTATGGTGAAGAGGTATCACCAGTGCGGCTGCGGTCACACTAAATTTGTTATCGTGGTGATTCGCCGTGGTGTCGTGCTGCATCGTGGGTGTCACATAAATGGTTAATTTGTGCGGAAGTTAAAGGGAAAGTTGCCAGGTGAGTTTCACGGGGAAAAGGCGTTGCACTCAACTCTCAAACAACAAACATAAAAAAAACCCCAAAACATAATAAAACCACAAAATGTCTCCGTACTGCTCGTCCGTACCTTTGGCTTCAGGCTACAGCGAGGCCAAAAACATGACGGCAGTGACAGTTTTCAAAACAACTTGTCACGTCGGGGCTTCAGGGCGCTTGGATTACTTCAGAGGAGCAGCATGGAGACATAATGTGGTTTTACTTTTTTAATGTTCGAATCCTCGTCACCACGAGCTTCAGTTGTTTGAGTGAGTGCAACGCCTTTTCCCCGTGAAACTCCAGCAGTGATTTGTGCACCATAAAACTTCACCTGAGCATGAGGGGAGTAGATGAAGACTGAGCTCTCATTTTTGGGAGGACTATCCCTTTAACTTCCACACGTGCGCACACACAGTGCTCTTTGCAGGATGGAAATAGATGCACTTTCCTTTACTCACTAATATTTACGACAGAAACTGAATAACTTAAAAACTGCGGGCGTCTTCTGGTCTGGTGCGTATGTGATCGGCCACCGCAGCGCGACGTCGGGTTGCTTCTCTCCAAAAGTTGATTGTTTCTACCCACATCAAAATGAACAGCAGAACTGTTTTTTTTTGTTGTTTTTTTTTGACCTGATGTCTGATTTGGTTTGAATGCACCTTCAGGGATGGGAATAATTTGATGACCTCAGTCCGATCTGCTGAGGGAGTGTTTGAAAAGGACTTTAAATGAATTGGTCTGAAGCTGGTTGAATGTTGCTTTAAGACGCCTGACAAATGATTTTTTTAATGCAAAACTCGTGTCTTAAACTCACATCTGTTGGTACCGACACTTGTGGTACAGTGAATAAAATATCTGCCACTCACTTGGCCAACGCACATTGATTTGAGTAAATCTGTTGAGGAAACGATACTGAAACATGTTTTCACTCTGTGGTTTTCAGAAGTGAACTGAAGGCCAGTTGTTTACAGAAAAATGCCTTTAGCAAGAATTTGCCTCAACGTACTTTTGCCACGTTGCATTAAAATGCCGTCTGTATTTCAGCTGCATGTGGAGGATCTGAGGCCTCATGAAGGTTTATAGTCTCAGCGAGGTTTTAATGCTGTCTGCAAAAATGTTTGTGATCATGAGAAAAGCGAGAAAACAGCAGCTGACAGTTTGACAGAATGTAAAGAGTGAGACGCTGCAGTGAAATAAATGAGTTCGACTGAACGCCATGATTCAGAGCCGGGTAACTGTGCCTTAAACTAATGAAACCTTTGACGTTAAATCTGGAGCTTCTGCTTGATAATTTAAATTTTTTTTCAATAATTTTACTGAAACTTTTGTTTGTTTTTTTTCCTCCAGCACCAAACGTTTCCCTGGGTATGATCCCGAGAGCAAAGAGTTCAACGCTGAGGTTCACCGCAAGCACATCATGGGCATCAACGTGTCCGAGTACATGAGCTACCTGATGGAGGAGGACGAGGAGGCCTACAAGAAGCAGTTCTCCCGCTTCATCAAGAACGGAGTCACCCCTGATTCGGCAAGTCCTCCTCTTTTATTGTGAAATTGTCTGTCTGCTGTGTCTCACAACAGCAGGCAGATGGCGCTGTTGAGTTGAACATCTGTAATGTTTTGAGGCTTGCCCTTGTGTGAACTTATTAACTTGTGGTCTAAGTGCTTCGGTCTAATCTATCAACTATCTCATTAGTGGCGAACATCACACGGCCGTTAGTTATCCCCCGAGGGGAGCATCTCGGGGTCACGGCGCAGCGATCACATCCTTTCACTCAGGAAAATTAAAAAGGCTGTGTTTGGTTTAATCGATGCACGTAACAAATGATGCGTCTTGTACAACTTAAAATGAATATTGGACATTTAAACCAGTTTGAATTCAGCCACAGTCCCTAATCAGGGGGTCACTTTGTCCCACTAATTCATATTTATGAGCACACGGCTGCAGACGCCATAACCTCAGAGTTCACTAAAGAATTCACTAAAAAACAGAACAGCTGAACAACAAAACAGTATTTGGATCTTCAGGATGCATCTGTGTAAATGTTTTATTTGGCATGACTTGTGCAAGTAAATAATGATTTTTTCCCCCAGAAATCAGATGTGAAGTAAACTTTTCAGGTGAAGTCTGACTGTTGATGTTTCTTTCAGATTGAGGAAATGTACAAAAAGGCTCATGCTTCCATCCGTGAGAACCCAGTCCATGAAAAGAAGCCTGCCAAGGAAGTCAAGAAGAAGAGGTGAGAAACGACTGTTTTTAAATTATGGCTGCCGGCGCTTTCGGGTTATTGCAATACGATTCAGGTCCCAAAATAATAGTTTTTAGAAAAAAAAGTATCACGTACTGCTATTTTGGTCTCTTAAAAGCACCAGTCGAGCTGCTGCAGAGATGGAAAATAACGATACCGTTGTGCTTTTGAGTGGCTCATCTCATCGTAACCTTGTGAAACCTGAGCGAAAACGATAAAAAGCAACGAGCAACAAAAGAAATGACTCAAAACTTAGCCAGAACTTTGTAAAAAGTACAAGAAAATTATCTGAAAATAAGTTTAAAAAATTAAAATAAACTTTAAAAAATGCTGGGGAGAGGTGCTAAAAATGTATAATTCTGTAACATAATTTTAAAGAATTAATCACAATATTTTGCCATAAATAGTTTTCCCTATATCTTTTTTCCCCCCTAGACATTTTCCCCCAGCTTTTTAAAAATAATGTTCTAAGTGTAATACTCAGCTCTTTGTGGAGCGTTTCTTAAAATAACAGTTTTAGGTTATTTTCACTCAGTCTGAGCTCAGAGGGAAACATGGTGACTCAGTCTAGTTTAATTTGGACTCTAAGTTTTTGGACTCTCGAGACACTTGGAAGGCACAAAAAGATTTCCGACTGATGCAATTATTCAAATCAAACCTGCAAAAGCTTACAGTTTTTTGTTTTGTGACGCAGGTGGAACCGCGCCAAGCTCTCTCTGGCCCAGAGGAAAGACCGCATCGCCCAGAAGAAGGCCAGCTTCCTCCGGGCTCAGGAACAGGAGGACGCCGATTGAGGCGTCAATCTGCTCCGTTGAAAATGAGACGATTTGTTCTAATAAATCTATTGAAAAAGAATCAAACCTTCTCGTGTACTTTTTCACATTACCCTTTTTCATATTAACCCTCACTGTGCAAAAATGCACCATTGAAACCCGTTCAAACTGAAATTTTTGATCCCACAGCCATTAAAGCATAAAAACATGCATTTTATTACTTCTGGGTTTTTGCCTTGGAACAGCCCAGGCTGAGATTATCAAAAATAAATCTAATTTGCATGTAGTATATACTTTAAGATTTTTTTTGTGAATCTAAAAAGTGTCATTGTGACAAAAATGTGGCATTTAAAGGGTTAAAATTCTGAAAATTAATATTTATGATTAGGGTTGATGTTTTAAAAAATGAACTGATAGAAAAGAAACTAATGAATATTTTAAAGTCTGATTTTGAAAAACACGTTTTGTGATATGGGTGAGTATTTCATACTTCACACAAAAAAAATTATGAAAATCAAATTGAGAAATGATTGATGTGATATTATTATTATTATTATTATATAGGCTGTGATATTTTAAAAAATCTCATCAAAAAAAAACACGAGAAATTTTTTTTTTAAATGACCTGAAAAAATGCGTAGAACTTCTAGAAATTATGTAAAATAATTTAAATACTAATTATGTAATGATAAATGTAGTAAGCTGGACTTCTTTCTAAGCCCTTTGTTCAGTCTCGTTTATTGTGCTCATCAGACGTCTTCTTTGGTGCTCGTGGTGTCACAACAGAAACTGAGAATCGGACAAAGCTAAAATTGTGTAGCATTTCATACCGACAAAAGTTTAAACATGAATGTTTGCGTGTGTGATCTAAGCAGCTAACCGTCGTTAACTCCAGCAGGTTTTATACGTCCGCAGATCTGTGATAAAAATGAGCCGCATGGTAACGACACTGAGCCTCTAATTGAAACAGGCCTTTATTTCTGTAAAAGGGTCGAGGCTTTTATTTGAAGATTTACTGGATATGATTTGTTATGAAAGAAACATTCGTTAACAACCGTTTCGGGATGAAACATCAGTTACACGTGCGCATGGATATTTGGGGATACTTATGGTTCCACAGTGAAAAGAGCGGCCGGTGTTGAATTTGAAAACTCGGCCTTTGTGCTTCGTTATTTTTTGATTAGGAGTCTTTCGTGTGAGAGATTTTCTTCCACAACAAAGTCTTGAGGTTGTTCAGGATTAACGAGTGCTCGATCTCCATCTGCTCTGTCGTCCCTTTCAGTGCGATGCAGGCGTACAGCTGCTTCTCCAGCTCCTCCCTCACGTCGGACGGCGCTCCTCTCAGAGTATAGTCCTTGAGCGCCTCGCAGGCTTTGGCGAGGTTCGGCCTGGTGACCTCTGTGGTGCAGCGGTGCTTGGTGAGGTCGCAGGAAGTGAGGCAGTCTGCGCCGTAGAGACAGTCCTCGTCCACGTCGCAGCGCTGCTGCCTGATGCTTTCTTGGAAGATGGCTTCGGGGACGATGTACCGCGCATCCATGACCTTCAGGTCGTGGCGGTCGTTGTAGCCGAAGCTGGTGGCGCTCACGTCGCACATGAGGAAGCTGCCAAACGTGCCGTGGAAAACGTCCTCGACCAGTTCGAGCAGTCCGATGGAGATCTTGGCCTTGTGCGGCCAGGAGGGGGTGAACCACTGGTCCATGCTGCGGCGCAGACCGGCAGGGATCCACACCTCGATGATCCAGGGGAGGCTGATCCCGTACAGCGGCGAGTACGGCACCTTCTCCATCACGTACAGGTCCCCGCAGAAGCCCAGCAGCCGGGGCGTGTGCTCTCGGTCCTGCAGGACCAGCGCCAGCAGGAACTCGTTGAGCTGCAGCAGAGCCCACGTGGAGCGCGCCTCCGGCAGCGAGATGTGGCCGTCCTTGTTGGCGTCCGTTATAGACAACACCTGCGTCGCCAGGTCCGCGAGGTTAGCCTGATCCCCGACTTTAGCCTGCAAAGAAAAACCAAAGCCTTTAAGTCAGACTCTGTGTTCAGTTTAAGTTAACTTGGAGTTTAACCCTTTGAAACCTTTTTGGTTTGATTTCTTGGAAAAACGTGGAAAAAAGGCAACAAGCAACTTAACAAGACATGACACGACAGTTCGTACGAAATTAGTATAAAGTTACAAGAAGATTACCTGAAAATAAGAAACTTAAAAACAAAAGAAATTAAGAAAATTACCTCTGAAATTTTATTATTTTATTTTACTTAGTTATGTTGACGATGGACACGGAAAGATATGATTAGTCTGTGAATTTATTGAATTAATTGTGAACATCTCCGTGGTGAATGTTTTATGTTTTCTTTATGTTGAATAAATAAAAACTGAAAAAAACTAGAAACTGCCTAAAAATTAGATTAAAAAACCCTAAAATAAATAAACAATTTCTCAGTTTTGAGATCAATAAAGTATATCTATCTATCTATCTGTCAAACAAAGAAATTACTTCCAAAAACAGCTTCAAAATATTAATTATGTGACATAATTTTAAATATACGATTACGATGATAATAGTTTTCTTGAAATTTCTTCCCTAACTTTTAAAAAAAATATTTTTCTACATCTCGTAATCTGCTTGCGATATGCAGAACATTTCGTGCCAAGTTGCTCACTGCGTTTTCCGCCAACATTTCCAGAGAAGTCAAACAAAGTTAACCCTCAAACCTCCCCGCGGAGCTGCAGAGGTTTGAGGGTTTTCTGACCTTTAGGTGGCTGACGATCATCTCTCTGAACTTCTCCACAGACGTTCCCTTTGTGGGCTTGTTGAAGGCCGCGGCCTCCTTCCTGGGCTCCATCTCACTTCCCAAATCGTAATGAGGAGCCTCCTCCATCTGGCACTTAATGACTCCCTCCAGGTCTCCCCAGCTCCCAGAGTACACCTGAAAGCAGCAGCGCAGGCCTGAGGTGCAGCTGGATGAACAACAAGCAGCCTGGAGAGCAGAGCTGGACTGAACCAGCACTCACCTGGCTGTTGGGTTTGGCGCTGAAGCACTTCCCCAGGTAAAGTGTGTCTTTCTCACACAGGCTGCTGCAGGCCGAGCCGTCGATCACCCCCTTTCTGTATTTGTCACACTGAAAAATACAAAGGAAACATGAATAAACTGAAGGAAACTGGAGAAAGATCATGCACAGGGTTCGTGAAAAACCTTATGTCTTTATTGGTGATTTTAAAAGAAATATTATATTATATATATATTTCTGTGGTTTGGATGGTGTGTTATGTCAAATTGGGGCTTTGCATGTGTTGCAAAATCAGTTTAAATCGGAACAAAATTTAAAAAAATAATAATAATTGCAAAAATGTATTCTGTAAAAATCGGCAAAAATTGAAAAGAAAAAAGGCCAACATTTTTTTCAGAAAAACATGCAAATCACGCCAAATTTTTACAGAAAAAATAAATGGCAAAATGTTTTCTTTAAAAAAAAGAGGCGTTTTTTAAGTTTAAAAAAGGCCTCCTTTAAAAAAAAAAAAAAATCCAAACATCTTCTTTAAAAATCACCAAAATTATTTAAAAAAACCCCCAAAATTGCCAAAATGTTTTCTTTAAAAAAAACCAACACAAATTCTTAATAAAAAAAAAAGCCAAAATTGTTGAAAGAAACATGGAGGTATGTTTTCTGCCTTGATGCATATATGTGAAATAAAATACTCACTATCGAATTTTTGCAGTCGTGCCCTCGACACAGCTCCGTGTAGGACGAGTACTCTACGTACACGATCCAGCTCCCCACAAACACCGCCAGCCACGAGAAGAACAGGTACTTCATGTGCAGGTAGGAAAATTTGGCCTGTTGGAAGCAAAATATACAAAGATTTTTATCGCTTTTTAGTCCAAAACTAAATAGTCTCAGGCATGCAATCTTTAAAAGCTTCTCAGAAGCACCAGCAGAAGCTTCTGCTGCTCCTGCAGTGTTTATATGTATGATAACCTTTGCATCTGTTTAATGAGACTTTACTGCTTAAACGGAAGGAAAAATTTCCTCCAATCTTTAAGCTTTAGATTTCCGACTTTACTCACCATCTGACTTTGGAGACAATTCACTTTTCTGCAAGAGTGTGTATTTTATAATTATCATAATTACAGATTTTATGCAGCCTTTTTTGACATATGTATAAAGGAATGCCAGAATTGATATTGCAGTTTTACTGGGTAAACTTTTGAGTAAACTTGAGTAAACTTTTTGATTTTACAATAATAATAAAAATATAATGATATATAATAATAATATGATATATATAATAATAATAATAATTTATTATTTTTTAAATAATTTTTTAAAAATTATTTAAAAATTTTTTTTTTCAAGTTGTTGATTAGATTTTTAAATTTAATTAATTTTACTTTTTGCCTCACCTACAGTTTTTGTCACATTAAACTTCGTTATGTGCACCTTTAATTGTTTTTTATGTAGGAGCGTGTTGTAGTTTCTCAGATGATAATACTGTGATTCACTGTGTTTGTATGATGTTAAATGCCAATAAAATATGGTGAGCAATCACTTTTTAGAAAATAAAAGCTTGAAAATGTCACAAAAGCTGTTGAAGTTTCAGTGCGATGAGCTCATATATAATGTTTCAGCGGTACTTCAGAGCTGATTCTTAGTCATTAGATGATCTGCAGTCAGCGAGGATGCTTCAGTGCATTAAACTGTCTCGGGCGATCTGAGGCCAGCCTGATAAAATGGCATATATCATAATGGAGATTAATGAGAGGATGAGAGTCACGCTCTGTTGTTCATCAGTCTCTTCTTTCATGTGGAGATCACACAGCGTGACCTTACCGTGAACATTTTTCATGCATCGCACCGACCTTTGTGTGAACCTGAATATTCTTAGACGCAGTGTTAAGTCTGGGCACTTTGAAGTGAGAAGCAAGTGTTGCACAGTCTGACTCCACATGCATTTCTCTTTGATTCACACAACTTTTTGGCTCTCAGGTCTTCAGCATTAACAGTTATAGCCAAACAGGAGCACCTGATCTGCAGTACAGGCCACGCCCCCGTCACACCTGGTGGTGATTCAGCATGAAGGTGAGCAGAAACTATCAGGAGGCCTTCAACACATTAAAACACTCAAAAAACATAAAAAACAGTGAGCAGAGCTGCAGCTAATCAAAATATTACAAACCACAATTATACACATAAATAAACCAGATTTCTGTTAAAAATGTTTGTTTTTTCTCACTGAGGTCCATGAGCTGACAGACGGCGAATCCCTCTGAAAACATCCAGATTTCCTCCTTTTGTGGTAAGTGTAACCTCCTCAATCCAAATTTATTTTAGGGTAAAAAGTGTGATTAAATTCAAGAAAATGTGCTGCTACAGGGTAATTCATGCTTTTGAGTTTAATAGTACTTGTTTGTTCAGCGATACAGAGTTTTTTTTTTGTGCTGTCCTATTCTGAGGACTTGCACGGTGCAGTACTGGGAAATAACAAAACCCCAAATATGGTGTCAGAAATGTTTTTAAGATAAAATCACCACACTAATATGGATATTATGGCAAAGGTTGGATATTAATCATCAGCTGAGAACATGCAGCAGCAATAGCATTTATTTCAATCAATCTATTAATCAGACTGAATTTATATAGCGCATTAAAACACACACACACACACACAGACGGGTAGAAAAGCGAGACTTTGTATTTAAGTGAAGAACTAAAATAAGGGAACTCATTAAAACTGTGAACTGAGGAAACACCAGAGGCAGATGAGACCTGAAGATAAAAAGATAAAAAGAAATAAATATTCATAATAAATAAATAAATACACACATACATAAATTACTCTCAATAGTGGATAAAAGGAAAATGAAAGGATAACAAAGTAACAAAGTAAAACGTAAGTCGAGTCGTGTGATTCGAGTCCCCTGAGAGACAAAACTGAAGTATTAGCTGAAGGTGAAGTTTTATCTAAATGAGACAAACTACATGGAAAGAGTCACACTTTCTCTGTCTCGCGTCTTTATTTGTCAATAATGACAGTGGACACTGTTCGCGCTCAGTCTGTCGACCGTACGATAACATTTAAAATAAACATGAGACTCGACAGTCTAAAAGTCATTAAAGCAATCTCTGAATGAATGTTTACGTCATTTGGCCAGTTAGCAGAATACAAATGAGCGACACGCTGAGTTGTATCATCATTAATGAAATTGCCTCTAAAGAGGTGCTCGGTAATTAACAGTAAATGCTGTTTGTGATCTGGCACGGCGGCCGCGGAGCATTTCGCGCCAGGCTCATTACCTTGTTTTTTGATTTTCTTTCTAATACCCCAGCTGATAAACACGGTCTGCCCGGATCAATAATGGCATTGTTCCAGCTGCAGTACATTAGTGAAAAAATAATGAGTTTTTAGCAGTCCTGATATTAATGGTCGTTGCACTCGGTGCTCGACAGTGATGGACTCGCCCTGCCTCCACCCTCTGCCCCCTTTCAGCTCCAATTTTATTTATTGCCACGAGTCTCTTTATCTCCCCCCTCCTCCCCCTTTGTCTCTCTGTCACACTCTGTGCTCCGTCTTCCTCCAGGATCGCTCTGACCCAACTTTACAGTTTAACAGAAAACTGCTCGTCGGTCACTCCGCTCTTTTCCCAAACACCCTACCTAATTTAAAAAAAAAAGCAAACTTGGAAGCACAAGATGTGAGGGGTTTGTTTTCAGTATCGACAGAGATCATATTTGTATCTGTCTCTAAATGGATTTTGCATCCATTTCCTGCTTTTGACACCCCAGATAATGCCGAAATCAGCTCTCAGATGGACTATGTGTCACTCTGTAATCTCATTTCTCTCCATGCAGTGGCCTTTAATCTCATGTTCATCTATATTTCCTCTTGTTCTGAGGAGAAAATGCATCAGTATTTTTCTGCCATCACCAGCAGGACAGTAGCTCCCGCTGAGGACACCAAGGTTGTGTGTGTGTGTGGTTTTTTTTTTTAACTAATTTAAGAGTTTAATAACCTGCTGAGTTTACACTCTGTAGTTACACAGGACTGAATTTGAAGGCGTATTCTGATAATATTGTGGCTTTAAACCTAAATAGCTAAGTGGTCCTAGCTAAGCCCCTAATGTCCTAAAATCCTAGAAATTCCATAAAATCCTAGAAATGTCCTAAAATCAGAGAAATGTCCTAATATCCTAGAAAAATCCTTAGATTCAAAAAATGTCCTAAAAACGATAGAAACATCCTAAAATTGGAGAAATTTCACAAAATCCTACAAATGTCCTCACACCCTACAAACATCCTAAAATTGTGAAACGCCCTAAAATCCTAGAAACTTCTTAAAATCTGAGAAATGACCAAAATCCGAGACACGTCCTAAAATCTGAGAAATGTCCTAAAATCCTGGAAATATCCTAATAATCCTGGAACTCTCCTAAAATCAGAGAAATGTCCTTAAATTCTAGGAATGTCCTGAAATCTTGGAAATCTCTTAAAATCCCCCAGATATGTAGGGGCCTCCTGTAACTTTGCAAAAGTGGCCCCAAACCAAATCAAGTTGAGTATCACCGTCAGGTTTCAGTTCTGCAGACTCACCACTAGATGTCCCTAAATCGCACATGCTGTACCTTTAAATCACTCTCCGACTGCTGACTCTGCTGCCAATAAAACGATTTCCAATGACAGCCGCTTCTATAATGTTCATACAAATCATCTTACAAACACCAAACTGAACCCATGAACGCTCCAATCATCAATGACAAGCTCTTTAACTCGTGCTATTTAAATATGATTTCTGCTGCTTTATTCATCGATTGGTTTACTTACAAATCTGAGCGAGCCGGCCCGCAGCAAACGTACCGGCACTGACCACACAAGTAAGCGCTGCCCGTACCTCCTATCGATTTTCCCGTAGGTGAAATGCATCAACAGCAGAAGCATTATGGAAATAACACTCTACGGGGAGACAAATGTATGGTTCCTGAATCGATAAAATTGTGGCTTTCGTTTCTGCTCTGGCCGATGCGTTTCTGTCTCTGGGATTATGTATTGACCCTTTGTGAAGGGAGAGAGTTACACAAACACGGCTAATGAGGTGATATCGATTGTGGCTGCTGTGACAGCTATTAATTAGAGACGGACTGGGAGCTGCGGCCATGTGCTGAGGTGGGCGGAAAGAAACGCTCTGCCTTGATCTGGTTGAGCTGCTTCCTCTGCACCCGCCCACGGCCCTGTTAGAGCGCCTGTGTGTTCAAACTGTTTTAACCCTGAACGTTCGGTGAAATGACACAAAGAGCGAATACTGGACGGTTCTACCTGATTTTGAGCCACTGAGGCAGCATAGAGGAGATTAAAGCTGATCAAGAGCGGCACATTTCTGCTCTGACACTTGGTTTTTGCAGCCTGCTCACCATTCATCCATTATGTATGATTATAAAGCGGTCTCTCAGAGGCTGCCGGTTAATGGGCTGCTGCTCCGAGCCGAGAAAGACATGAAAACACAGAAACAAAAGAGCGCAAACAGGATGTGTTCATCAAGAGGCGCCTGATATCTGACAAATATAACACAGCAGTGATACTCAACTTATGGCCATCGGGCCAAATCTGGCGCCAAAAATGTTTTCTAATTTACAGGAAAAATTAAGTGACCCATACTGTGAATTATTTGTGTACTTTTGGTATACATAAGGTGCATAAAACAGCGTCAATATAGAGCTTGTTCAAAAACAAAACAACAAAATAACACCCGACAGAAGTCCAAGATAAGCCCCTTATGTCCCAAAATCCTAGAAATATCTGGAAATCCTAAAAACATCCCACAGTCCTACAAATGCTAAAGTCTAAGAAATGTCCTTAAAATCATAAAAATGTCCTGAAATTCTAAAAATGTTCTAAAATCCTGGAAATGTCATAAAAATCAAAGAATTGTCCTTAAATCCACGACATAATCATCAAATCCAACAAACATCCAAAAATCCTAGAAATGTCCTAAATCTGACAAAAGTCCCTAAAATCCAAGAAAAGTCCTAAAATCCCAGAAACTTCCAAAAATTCTAGAAATGTCCTAAATCATGCAAGTGTCATAAAATCCCAGAAATGTCGTAAAACCTTACTTTCAGCTAAGCCCCTCATGTCTTTAAATCCCGGAAAGCCTTGAAATCGGACAAATGTCCTAAAATCTCAGAATTGTCCTTAATCCTAGAGATGTCCTTAAATCCTGCAAACGTCATAAAATCCTTAAAATGTCCTAAAATCCTAGAAACATGTCTGTGACTACTGCCACTGGCCCCTGGCCTCCTTTTATTTGGCTCAAGTGGCCTCAAAGCTGCTGCTCAGTTTGTTCATCACCTCAGAGTTTTATGCACCAGCATCCGTCCAACACGCCGCTTCACTTCAGAGACTCTGTCTGCACACACACACACACACACACACACACACACACACACACACACACACACACACACACACACACACACACACACACACACACACACACACACACACACACACACACACACACACTACAAAGATCTGACTCATCACAGTCCAGACAGCAGGCAACCCCCCACCACAACCTCCACCCCCCAACACACACTCAAAGCACGCATTTCCGAGCTGACTCAATCCTGCGACATTAACGTGTGAACTTCATCAGCTGTTCTCTCGACGCTGTGAGTCCAACATCAGGAGCATCGCGTTCACGCTAAAAACAGCAGACACGTGTTCGCAGGTACTGCAGCTTCCTGTCAGTGAGAGCCCCTCCCACATCTGAACCAACAGGTGTAATGTCCACGTGTCGGTAATATGAACGTGTGTCGGTAATGTGAACGTGTGTCGATAATGTGAACGTGTGTCGGTAATGTGAACGTGTGTCGGTAATGTGAACGTGTCGGTAATGTGAACGTGTTGGTAATGTGAACGTGTCGGTAATGTGAACGTGTTGGTAATGTGAACGTGTCGGTAATGTGAACGTGTCGGTAATGTGAACGTGTGTCGATAATGTGAACGTGTTGGTAATGTGAACGTGTCGGTAATGTGAACGTGTCGGTAATGTGAACGTGTGTCGGTAATGTGAACGTGTGTCAGTAATGTGAACGTGTGTCGATAATGTGAACGTGTCGGTAATGTGAACGTGTCGATAATGTGAACGTGTCGGTAATGTGAACGTGTCGATAATGTGAACGTGTCGATAATGTGAACGTGTGTCGGTAATGTGAACGTGTGTCGGTAATGAGTGATGAAGAGGCTTACCACTTTTTTGTTGTTGTATTAATTAATATGCTAAAGACATATCTAGGGTTTTAGGACTTTTATTGGATTTCAGGACATTTCTAGGATTTTGGGACATTTCTCAGATTTTAGTGAAATTCTAGGATTTTAGAGCATTTTATTGCATTCATAGGATTTTAGGACGTTTCTAGGATTTTAGGACGTTTCTAGGATTTTAGGATGTTTCTTAGATTTTAGGACGTTTCCAGGACTTTAGGATGTTTCTCGGATTCTAAGGCATTCCTAGGATTTTGGGTCATCTTTAGGATATGAGACATTTTTGGGGTTTCTTGGACAGTTCTAGGGTTTTAGGACATTTCTCAGGTTTATGCTACATTTCCAGGATTTTAGGAAACAATAAAGACTTTAGGATACTATATTCGATTTCTGCCAATATCCTCTAAAATCCTGCACACCTTAATCCTACCATTAAATATGTTTTGTTAAATGTAAAATACAGGGAGATTACCAAAAAAAAAAATAGTAATAGTCTGTAACATAAATACAGAAAATCTGTGAGAAAAATTACAACTAGGAACCTTTGAATATAAATTTAAAAAATCCCTTCACATGGATTGGTAATTTGTTAAAATGTTGAATTGCACTCAGAAATGAACATCTTCAGCGATATCCGAGCTCTTAAGTCGCTGTACAGCATCATCTTTACTGATGGACACTAAATTTGATTAAATTAGCACTACAAGCTTTTACACACGTTACCTGTAAACTGTGTGTTTGAACTCAGCAGTATGAAAGCTGGAAGAGACAAAATGATCTTTTTTATCACCTGTGAAGCTAAATAAGCAGGAAAGTTTTGCTCCATCAAACATGTTTGTTTGTTTTTGCAACATCTCCTACGTGACTGAAAACCAGAATCTGCACAGGACCTAAAATTTCCATCTGAAACAGGACTTGTCAGGTTTTGTATTTCGGCGGAAATAGCTTCTCTCCGAGGATCGTTGAATGACACTTCTTAAGTTGTCACTGGAAGGCTGAGGTGGCCTAGAAAACTGAGCGGTGCTGGTGGCTGTCCCTGGAGACTGCCTGTTTCTCCCTCCGTTCGCTGCACTTGACAGGTTTTGTCTCTGACATGCAAGGACACGGGAAGGAAGCGCACGGCAAAAACAGCAAATGGCCGAATGTCTCAAAGATGAATAAATTCCCTGAATACTTAGTCACAGTCGTGGGATGGTGCAGGGAGGCTCTTTTTCACTTCACGGGGAATGTGTTCACGTCGACTTTCTATTAATGATCTAACAGTGGAATCGTAAATGTGGGTCCCTGAGACCTCGAGGTGTCCTTGAGGGGCTTCCCCGGCAGAGTTTAATTTTATTTATGAGGAAAGCCACCGTGGACTTCACCTAATTTCACTCACATCAGACTGTTACATAATGTTCCTCAACATCTTCCAAGATTAGGATAACCAGGGCAGCAGCACGTCAGATGCAGGTCTGTGATTAAATATTTACCTGCATGACATGAAATCATGTTTAATTCAACAGAATAATGAAGCGTTTCATGTTCTGGTGAGTTCAGGTAATGTGGGACATGTACACATTATAGAAATATATATTTAAAATATGTTACATCATATTTTGGTGATTTTTTAGCACTTTTTTAAAGGTGATTTCCTTGTTTTTTTTCTTAAACTCTCATTTTTTTGTGCTAATTTTCTTGTAACCTTTTGCAAATTTCTGCTAAATTTTAGGTTATTTATTCTCATTAGGTCCCTTATTTCCTACTCCCCATGTTTTATTTTTTGTTTTTTTAAGAAATCAAGATAATCAACACAGGTTTTAAGGGGTTGATAGAAATTAATTTACCCAAAAATAAATTTAAAAATATATGCAATGGACGAATTATAAACACATGGTAGCTCTAACTTTAGAGTTAAAGGTGTGACATTCACTTAGTAGCAAAAAAGTCTGTTTTCTAAGCATGACTGTCCCACTTTACCAAACAAGCTGTCCCACATTACCACAGCCTGCTGCCTGAGGGAGGCATGGTTTGTTTGGGGTTGTGTAGCTTCTAAAAAAATCTAATTTCATTCCAATTAAAAATGTTAATAAGTCCTAAAATGATCTATAGAAACATTTTTTTTAAAAAGTCTACTGAGGCATAAACCAACAAGTGTTCCACATTACTTAATTTGACTGTATAGAAACAGTAAATGACTTATGTAATTTGGGGTGATAATAAAGTTTTGCAGCCTCTTTTGAATGCATGACTGTACCAGCTACAGATGTAGCCTATCATGGACGTGGTTGCTACAGCAACGGGGATCAGGAGGACGGTTGATTCCCGTCGAGCCGTCGAGCATCAAGTGACTTTATGATTCAGTCTGCAAAAAAAACAACAGCCTAAAAAAGCACA